>NC_067402.1:270400107-270742607 GCF_016432865.1 Antechinus flavipes | reverse complement strand
ATGAGGAAACTAAAACAAGCCAGGTGACGTGATTGCCCAGGCTCACCCAGAGAGGAAGTGTCTGAGTCAGATATTCCTGATTCCAGGTCTAGTGATTTATCTATTGTGTCACTTAGCTGAACCTGTGATTTCACAGATATAGGAAATTCTCAGATGAGGAAACTTCCTCTACCAATACAAACAGAAACTTTTCATGAAAAAATTGCCTAGAATTCTAAAGGTTATGGTTTGCCCAGAGTTATATAGCCAGTATATGTCAGAATCAGGACTTGAACCATAAGATAATAAATTTGAGCTAGAAGGGACCTTAGAAGTCCAACATCTTCCTTTCACTTATCAGAAAACTGAGGCTCAGAAAAGTGACTTGACTAATTGGTAATACAACTAGTCATTGTTGGTAGTGGAATCTCTGTTCACTTCTATTAAATCATGCTGTCTCTATTTGAGATAGTACTATCTTCAATGAGAGAATCCATTCTGAAAACTTTCTAGCTCTATAAAAACTGATTTTGTGACTAACTCATTATTCAATTGAATTGAAATCTAGAATGTCTAGGGATAGATGGTAAATTAAACCAAGAAAAACTGAGCTGATTACTACAAGTAGTTAATTATCTTCTGGATATGCTCTATTAAGGCCTTCTGCCAAAGTTGAGAGCCAGATTTCACCCAGCTGCCCCCTGGGAACATTAAATTCTTCTAGAAACTCCATCAACTCTTCCAGTCCATTGCATCAAAGTCAATTATATCAAGCATCTGTGATTTCCTCAATGTGGGAATCCCTATCCAAACAAGAACATCACAACCTTCTATAACTTAGGAGTTCAGGTTTAAAAGCTTGCCTGAAGCTCAGGCCAATTAAGTGACTTATCCATGATCATCTAGCTCAGAGATGAAACAAACTTAGGATTTGAATTCACACCTAGTCAAGTCCAATTTCAAGACTCTATCCATTAAATCTCTGTCTTTCTTCCAATTCATCATGATACCATTCAACAAATTCAAGGAATTCCTCACTTTAAGCATTTTAAATATATTTGAAACATTACATATCAATCACATTTTAAAAAACCAAAACCTTTTTTCATGCTTTCAGAAAGTTTGCTATTTAAAGAAATGTAGTGAATCTTTTTATAAAGTGAAAAATAATGCCTTAATTTATGCTGTGATGACCTCAATTTTCAAAAGATTATAGATTTAGAGTTAAAAAAATATTGATGAGATGGAGTACTTCCAGAAAAGGGTGACAGAGATAGTGAGAATACTAGAAATCAATCCACAGAAGAGTTTTCTGTTTTTGATTTGTTTCTTTATTTTTAAGGAACTAAGGCTGTTAGAGGACTAGGTGCAAAAGATATCAAAACATTATTTTCAAGCATCTAAGGGGCTATAAAAGAAGAATTAGATATATTTTACTTAGAAAACCAATATTGATCTTTATAAGCAAGGGGCAAAAACTTCAAAGGCAAATTTCATCTTGGCATTCAGGAAAATTCCCTGACAATTGGGCTGTGTAATCAATAAATATTTGCTAAGCTCTTACTGTGGGCCAGGCACTGTGCTAAGTTCTGGGGATACAAAAAGAGTTAAAAGATGACCTTGCCCTCAAGAAGAGATAGGATAGAAGAGGCAAAGAAAATATATAAAATAAACTATATACAGAATAAATAGGAGTCAATTTAAAGGGAATCAGTATCATTGGAAGCAATAAGTGAAACACTGGATACCTTCAAGAGAACAGAGAATCACTTAGCAGGAATATCACAAGGAACATTACAGACTAGCAAACTAGATAACCTACATTAAGGACTAAAAATTCAAGTGCTCAATTCCAAGATGGAGGACAGTGATAGAAAATAGGTTATAGGAAAAAGACCTTAAAGTTTGGATTCCTTAAAGATTCAAAATAGACCTGAGTAATTATTAACAACAATAATAGCTAGAATTCATATAATACTTGGAGATTTGCAAAGCCTTTCCAAATACAATGTTATCTCATTCTCATGGGAAGTAGATGATATTATGGTTTCCATTTTACAGATAAGGAAATCAAGGTGGAAAGAGGCTATATGATCATCCCAGGGTTGTATAGCTGATGTCTGAAATCACATTTGAACTTGGGTCTTCTGACTTTAAGTTTAGATTTTTTTTCTATGCACTCTAACACCTAGCTGCCCACAGAGTAAAATATGTAATATACTCTTTTGAGTCTGGAGGATTTTAATATCTGTATAACCTTGGGTAAAGCTCTTAAGCTCCCTGAGCCTCAATTCTTCTCTATAAAATGAGGAAAATGTTAGCACCTCCCTCACAGGGTCATTACAAGGATCAAATGATGTGATTTATGTAAGACACTTTGCAAGCCTTAAAATACTATATAAACATTAGCTATCGTTACTAGAAATCTAAACATTAAGAATTATGAGAGTAATGTCATAGTCACGCCCAGTAAATGTTCATCATGTTAAGAAAAAAAAAGAAATTGTACATCAATTTCTACTCTCAGAAGTTATTATGCTGGTACTTAATAACATGCATTTAATTGCTACAAGTTACAAAATTGAGAAGAGAATCTGAGTGATAATGAACTGGGACCTCTGTTGCAAGGTTACATTGCTACCACTGAAATCCAAAGATTGCCTTTTAAAATATTTGACAGGCAAAAATCTGAAGCTAGTAAACCATTAGATGGGATTCTTTATTTTTTACATCAGTCATATCCCTACCCAGTACCCTTAATTGGATTTGTGAAAGCATGACATTGGGTGAAACAATATTACCAAGCCAGTTAATTCCAATAGCACAGGACTGATTAGAGTGGGGCTAAAGTTGCTGGGAGCATGGATTGGTGAAGAAAGTCAGAAAATGTGGCCTTGGTATCAGACATCCTCCTCTGCCACACCCCACATTCTCAATAGAGGGCCTAAGATTATTGCTTAATATGATGACACTTTCTAGTCTTTCCCTATATTTCACAGCATCACTGTAAAACTATCTTACTTTGGACAGAGTAATATGAGCTCTGCTTATACTAAAAATAATAACAGAATAATACTCCTTAAGGACCTAAGTTTAAATCTGGCCTCAGACACTTAACACTTCCTAGCTGTGTGACCCTGGACAAATCACTTAACCCCAATTGCCTCAGGGGAAAAAAAGAATAATACTTCTTAAGCTAAGATAAGGAAGGGAGGGAAGGGAAGGAAGAAAGGGAGAAGAGATGAAGGAAAGAAAGGAAAAAAAGAAGAGGAGGGGAACTGAGCCAAAATGGTAGAGAGTAGACAGGTCTTTGAGCTCATGGCTTCCTCAGATCAACACCAGATCAAGCTTCTAAACTGGTTTTAGAGGAAAAAACTCACGAATATTTGGAATATAACAAATTTCTAGCAGAAGATATTTTGGAAGAACTTCAGAAAAGATCTGTTTCAATCAAACAGTGGGAGAGGTGGCCCAGCAAAGGGGCAGCACAGGAACCTAGGACAGAGTGGCCTCTGCTCACGAAGGGAATCTACCAGAAGACTCTTAAACAAAATACAACAGTGTTACCTTTTCTGTCCTGGTTCAGAAACCAGTGGATCCGCAAACTAGCTATGAGACATCCAATGCAACTACTAAAGGCAAATAATGAGCCTCTGGACTCCAGAATAATGCAGCATTTGGCCATGCCCACCCAGCCTGGGAAGGAAGCCTGCAGCACCACCTCAGGGTAGTGTGAAGCTGCTGTTGCCCATAAAGCAAACTTGGAACAATTTTCCCTTTTCCCTAAGTGCAAACCTCAATCATTAAAAATGAGCTAAAAAGCAAAAAAGAGCTCATACCATAGACAGCTTTTTTGGAGACAGCGAAGAGCAGACTTCATACCCTAGGATCACTAAAAGCAAAACATCTATAATATAGGTTGGTCTCATCACACAAGGCTCTCTTGGAAGAATGAAAAAAAAAAAGATCTTAAAAGAGAGTTAGAAGAAAAATAGGGAAGGAAAATGAGAACTTTTCAGGAGACTTTGGAAAATGAAATACAAGAAATATCCGAAGAAAACTCCTTAAAAATAGATTTAATGAAATGGAAAAGCATATAACTCCTTACATAATAGATTCAACAAAATGAAGAGAAAAAAAAATTCCTTGAAAAACAGACTTTGTGAAATGGAAAAAATCCAATGAACAAAACAACTCATTTAAAAGTTCAAAACCTAACTGAAGAAAATAATTCATTAAAAATTAGAATTGAACAAATGGAAGTGAATGACTCAATGATATATCAAGAATGAATCAAAAAATGAAAAAAAGAAGAAAGTGTAAAATAACCTCATTAGAAAAACAATTGACATGGAAAAGAGGTTCAGGAGAGATAATCTAAGAATTATCTGAAAATCATGATGAAAATAAGAGCCTACAACATTTTTCAAGAAATCATCAAGAAAAACTGCCGTAATATACTAGAACCAGAAGATAAAAGAGACATGGAAAGAATTCACCAATCACCTCCTGAAAGAGACCCCAGGATGAAAATTCCAAGGAATATTGTAGCTGAATTTCAGAATTATTAGATCAAGGAAAAAAGATATTGCAAGAGTCATAAAGAAACAATTCAAATATCACAGAGCCACAATCAGGATAATTCAGGACCACAGCTTCCACTTTAAAGGATTGAAGGGAATGGAAGATGATACTCTGAAGGGCAAAGAAGCTCGGATTGCAGCCAAGAATCAACTATCCAGCAAAATTAAGCATTCTCTTTCAGAAAAAGATGGACATTCAATGAAATAGGTAAATTTCATTTATTTTTGACAAAAAAGATCAGAGATGAACAGAAAATTTGATCTTCAAATACAGAACTCAAGATAAGCATAAAAAGATAAAAAGGAAAGAAAAAACTATTTCTTTTAAAAGTTAAAATATTTAGATCCCTATCTCTGTTAGAGGTATACTTAGAAGTTATAAACATAATTTGACTTGATGATGATGATATAAAAAAAGGAAATAGAGGTAGAAAAGGAATTGTACTGAAAGAAGAGGAAAGGAAGTTAAAGGAGGTAAATTAATCTCATAAAAAGGCAAAAAAAGGCCAATAGAAAAGTGAGGGAAAGAAGGGAGGGGGATGAGCATTGTGTGAACATTAATCTCATCAAATATGGTTCAAAGAGAGAACATCAGACATATTTATTTTCATAGAGAAACTTGTTTACCCTATAGGGAAGTAAGAGAGGAAAAAGGAAAGGAAAGGTATAGGTTAATAGAGAGGAGAACGGAAGGAGAAGGGGAAAGGAATAAGAAAGGGGGAGGGACTATACAAGGGGAGGGCTATTTGAAGGAGGTGGTGGTCAGAAGCAAAACATTGGGGAGGAGGGAAAGGGAAGAGAAAAAAAAAGAAAATAAGATGTGGGAAATACAGAACTAGTCATTTTAACTGTGAATATGAATGGAATGAATTCTCCCATGGAAAGCAGACTATACAATATGTTGTTTATAAGAAATACATTAAAAGCAGAGTGATATATACAGAGTAAAGGTAAAAGGCTGGAGCAGAATTTATTGTGCTTCAGCTGAAGTAAAAAAAAAAAAAAAGAAGAGGTAGTGATCTTGATCTCAGATCAAGCAAAAGCAAAAATAGATCCAATAAAAAGAGACAAGGAAAGAAACTACATCTTGCTAAAGAGTGATATAGATAATGAAATCAGGTTGCCCCCTAACAACATTACTATTCAATATTGTATTGGAAATGTTAACTTTAGCAATAAGAGAAGAAAAAAAGTAATTAAAGGAATCAGAGTAGTAATGAAAAATTATCACTTCTTTCAGATGGTATACTTAGAGAATCAACAAAAAAATTGAAAACAATTCACAACTTTAGCAAAGTTGCAGAATACAAAATAAATCCATATAAATCATCACATTTCTATATGTTACCAACAAACACCACAAAGAGAAATTCCATTTAAAATAACTGTATATAATATAAAATATTTGGGTATCTACCTCCCAATTTTGGGAGTCAAGACAAAGTCAGTAACTGTATGAACATGATTATAAAACACTTTCCATAAATAAAGTCAGATCTAATCAATTGGAAATATATCAAGTGTTCAAGGGTAGGCCAAGCTAATATAATAAAAAATGACAATTTTACCTAAATTAATCTACTTGTTTAGTACCATACCAAACTCTCAAGAAATTATCTTATACAGCTAAAAAACATATAACAAAATTCATCTGGAAAATTAAAAGGTCAAGAATTTTAAGGGAATTAATGAAAAAATGCAAATACAAGTGGTGTAGCTGTACCAGACCTACAACTACATTATGAAGCAGTGGTCACAAAAACCATTTGGTAATAGCTAAGAAACAGAATAGCCAATCAGTAGAATAGGTTAAGTTTATAAGACACAATAGTCAATAACAATAGTAATCTAGTGCTTAATTAACCCAAAGACCCCAGCTTCTGGGATAAGAACTCACTATTTGACAAAAATTGCTGAGAAAATTGGAAATTAGTATGGCAGAAAGTAGGCATTGACCCACACCTAACACCCTATATCAAGATAAGGTCAAAATGGGTTCGTGATTTAGACATAGAGTAATACTATAAACAAAGTAGAAGAACAAAAACTAAAAAGATAGTCTACCTCTCAGTTCTGTGGAGAAGAAAGGAATTTGTTGTGAAAGAAGAACTAGAGTACATTATGGAATACAAAATGGATCACTTTGATTATATTAAGTTAAAAATGTATTGTGTAAACAAAACTAATGCAGACAAGATTAGAAGGGAAGCAGTAAATGGGAAAATATTTTAAATCCAAGGGTTCTAGTAAAAGCCTCATTTCTAAAATATATAGAAAATTGACTCAAATTTTCTCCATATAATAAAATAAAATAAAAGCCATTCTCCAATTGATAAATGATCAAATGTTATGATTCTTACAAGGTGCTAAGTCAGTGGAATTGATAGAGACAATGCTTATATACTTAGTTCACACCTTTAGAGTTCACACTTTTAGAGAACATATATAAGCTAGGAGCCTCAACTAGGATTGACTTCGGGAGATTCACAAGACAGAAGCCCACAAGCCCACTCTCAGAAGTGGAGTCAGATTTTTTCCAACTTCCTCCTTTGTGCTGGTTGGGGAGATTCGAGGGAGCAGAGGCAAAATACTAGCAGCAAGAGTTCTTGGAACCAAGGAGAGAAAAGGCCTCCAGAAAACTAGCCGAGCCCCAAGTGAAGGAGACAAGATTTTGGAAGAGATAATAAAGGATTTGGACTTTAACAGCTGGCTGCATTTGAGGTGATTATTATACTGAAGTGAAACTAAAGTTGCCTCCAGAAGCCCCCAAGAAACCTGCTCTCAGAAACAATATATTTTAGAGAAGAGAACATTTCAGTCAAAGGATATGAATAGATAATTTTCAGGTAAAAAAAATTAAAACCATTTCTAGTCATATGAAAAAATGCTCTTAATCACTATTGATCAGAGAAAGACAAATTAAGACAAATCTGAGGTACCACTATATCTCAGACTGATTAATATGACAGGAAAAGATAACAATGAATGATGGAGGGAATGGGGGAAAACTGGAACACTAATACATTGTGGGTGGAATTGTGAACGCATCCAATCATTCTAGAGAACAATTTGTAACTATGCCCAAAGGGTTATCAAACTGCGCATACCTTTTGACCCAACAGTGTATCTACTGGGCCTGTCTCCTAAAGAGATCATAAAAAGGGGGGAAAGTCCATATGTACAAAAATATTTGTAGCACCTTTTTGTAGTTGCAAGGAACAGGAAACTGAGTAGATGCCCATCATTTGGAGAATGGCTGAATATGAATTATGGTATATGAATGCTATGTAATATTATTATTCTATAAAAAAAGACTAGCAGGATAATTTCAGAAAGGTTTGAAGAGACTAAACAAACTGATGCTAAGTGAAGTGAGTTGAACCAAAATAACTTTGTACACAATAAGATTCTATATGATCAATTCTAAACGATATGATTTTTTTCAACAGTATGATTCAGGCCAGTTCCTATGGTCTTTTGATGGAAAGAGCCATTTACACCCAGACATAGGACTGGGGATTGAGTGTGAATCACACCATAGTATTTTCACTTTTTTGTTGTTTGCTTTCATTTTGTTTTCTTTTTTTTTTCTTTTTGATCTGATTTTTCTTGTGCAGCATGATATTTGTAGAAATATGTATAGAAGAACTGCACATGTTTAAGATATATTAGATTACTTGCTGTCTACAGGAGGGGGTGGGGGAAAAGCAGGGAGAAAAAATTTATAAGGTTTTGCAAAGGTGAATGTTGAAAACTATCTATGCATGTGTTTTGAAAAAAAAAAGCTTTATTTAATAAATGAATGAACCTATGAGAAAAAAAGAGGAAGAAGAAGAATGAGAAAGGGAAGAAGTGATGGATGGAAGGAAGATATGGAAGGCAAGAGAAGGATGGAAGGAAGGGAGAGAGGGAGGGAGAGAGAAAGGAAAGAAGAAGGAAAGAAGGAAGGAAGGAAGGAGTGAGAGAAGGAGGGAAAGAGAGAAGTAGGAAAGGAAGGAAGGAAGGAAGAAAGGAAGGAAGGCAGGAAGGAAGGAAGGAAGGAAGAAGGGAAGAAGGAAGGAAAGGAAGAAGGAAGAAAGAAAGGAAGGAGGAAGGAAGGAAGGGAGAGAGGGAGGGAGGGAGGAAGGAAGAAGGGAGGAAGATGCCTCAGTTTCATCATCTGCAAAATTGGGATAACAATAGTGCCTACCTCCCATCATTGTTGTGGGGATCAAATGAGATGATATATATATAAAGTGCTTAGCATAGTGCCTGGCATATAGTAGGTACTATATATATATATATGTATAAAATATTTATTTATTTATTATATGTTATGAATCATGAGAATAATGATGATGTTACCACTAGTCATTCTGCTGTTTTTTTTTTATTTTACCCTGCCTCAGTCCATACAATTTTTTTCTGTGATTCTCTTAATTCCTCATAGGCATCATTTCTTAGTATATAACAATTTTCTATTACATTCAAATGGCCATGCATGATTTATCCAGCCCTTCCCTGGTTGGTGGGTTATTTTCAAGTGGATTTTGGATGGGTTTATTTGCTACCTTCTAAAAGAAGTGTCCACTCTTCATTAGGATCTGTGTCCATGGAGAATATCTTATTAATAGCTAACAGAGCAAAAGTTCCTAACAGAATGTGGCCCTATTCTTCCATTATCCTTTCCATTACAAATGTTGTGAACAGACTCCCCATGTGCTGGTAAGTAGCACTTTGCTTTATTAGGACACAGCCCTGATTAAGAAAAAATGGCCAAAAGGTGACTAATTCTTTGTGTGGGTAGTAGGAGAATATTTCTACTTCCCTGGCAATGTAACGTCAAGGGGAAATTGCTTTGTTGCAGGCGGTAGCTCTTAAACTACATTAGTAGCGGGCATAAAAGGGAGGTTTGAGAAGCAATTGCCTTATTCTCTCCCAGCTAGCTGTCTTTTTCTTTCTTCTCACTTAGTTCCTTCTTCTCTCAGTCTCCACTGTAGCACATTCTTCAGTCAAAAGGCATGGCATCCCTTTTTCCAAAGCCATGGTACTATACCCAACAGGTACTGGGTTAAGGGTCACAGGAGCACCTTAAGATCAATACAGCCCTTAACCTTATTAAGTGCCAAGAAAAGTTATCTCCAGACAGCAGCTGAAGCGACAGACCAATAAAAGTTCCTATAAACTAACCAAGTCCAATAAGTGAGAACACATTGCTGTCATCTTGGAATATAAGATACAGTCGGCCCTATTCAAGGGTCAGAAAATAAGATGCTTATAAAGAGCCCTTGAGATAGTGACAGACAAGTTACTACTTAAGGGGACACAGTCTGGAGAGTTTCGTGTTAAATTGGCACTATTAATGGCTCCTGGAACTATATAAATGGCCTAGTTGGGTTGGTTACTGATTTCAGCCCCTTGGCTTGCAATTTTAGCTAAAGCTATATACTCCCTCATCAAGGGAAAGGTGAGGGAACTTCCATAATTGATTTAGTTAAATTGACCTAGAATTTATCACTACAATGCAATATAAGCCCAAAAACCTAAAATCTAAGATGGGAAAGAAATGGACATTTCCAACATAATTGCCAAGAACTCTTTCGTCAGTACTTTCCTTAAGATTTCTTGGATTCATGCAAAATATCTAAATTGCTTGTCCATCACTCAGTCAATAAGCATTTATTGAGTTCGCATGAACCAGTGGCCCTGGACAAAAGCTATAGATTTATAGATTAAACTCAGTCTTAAAAACATTTCTCAGAAATCGGTCACTGCACCCTCACCCAAGATTCCTTGTGGACACATCAGATATGATATGTGCTTTAATCTCCACAAAATATATAAACAAATAAATGGATGGGGATGAATGGATGAATGAATAAACAAATGAATGAATAGATGAATAGCCCTTTATTCCACTGCTCAGAAGCTTAAATTATAGGAGCAGATTTAATGGAACAAGAGAAGAATGCAAAGAACTCACCCCAGGAAGAACTCCTTTTCACTCTTGGGAGTAGCTCCACTTACTCCAACCCAAACTCCCAGAGATCCAAATAGTTCTATAGCAATAGAGCTAGGGTTAAACTTTAAGGTTAGGCTTGTTCATCACCCCCCAATCAAAAAATTCTTCTTTCTGACCCAGAGAGATGTACATGAACTGATGCTAGAACTGAGCAGAACCAGATCATTGTACATAGCAACAGCAAGATTATATGATGATCAATTTTTTGATGGATGTGGCTCTTTTCAACAGTGATTCAGGCCAGTTTCAATGGTCTTGTGATGGAAAGAGCCATCTGCACCCAGAGAGAGACTGTGGGAACTGAGTGTGGATCATAACATAGTATTTTCACTCTTTTTGTTGTTGTTTGCTTGCTTTTTCTTTTCTTTCTCATTTTTCCTCATTGATCTGATTTTTCTTGTGCAACACAATAATTGTGAAAATAAGATTTTTCCACAAAAATTGTGGAAAGAATCACACATGTTTAACATATATTGGATTACTTGCCATCTAGATGAGGAAATAAGGGGAAGAAAGACAGAAAAAAATTGGAACACAAGGTGAATATTGAAAACTATCTATGTATATGTTTTGAAAATAAAAAGCTTTATTTTAGAGAAAGAAAAAGAAACTCTTCTTTCTGATGAATTTCATCTTCTCAGGGACCCATGGTCCTCCAAACTCATAACTTCAACTTATTTTAAGGTCTCAAAAGGTGAAATAATTCAAAACGAACAGAAAGTTAACCCCTCTGCTTTAATTGTCCACAACTTGTGTAACTCATATTCCCACTGTCCAAAATTAAGGTGGTTCTTTCTCTACTTTGATGTTCCTTATTCTGATTCCTCCTTTCTCCATGTATTGTTCTGCTTGATCCAAGAATTCTACATGACACTGGAAATCCTTTGCCTCTCTGATAGCATCTGGAGCAGATTCACCAGCTTTTTCCTGCCCAGCAAGTCCACAATCTATATTTAGTCCCTTCTTCTTCTGTTTCTCCTCTGGCTCTGACTTGCATGTCTCTTAAAAGACTGAGTACAGCTCAAGAGTTTATTTCACTCTTGAATGCTAAGATTAGGTTAGCTAAGACAGCTAGTTGGCACATACAGTGCCAGTTGGTAGGAAGACTCATCTTCTTGAGTGCAAATCTGGCCTCAGACATTTACTAACCTGGACAAGTTATTTGACCCTGTTTGCCCCAGTTTTCTGAGGCAATAAATAAGTTGGAGAAAGAAATGGCAAATTATTCCGATCTCTTTGCCAAGAAAATGCCAAATGGAACCCTGGAAAGTGGACAAGAATTAAAACAACTGAACAATATTAACAACAGTGATATTTAGGTCCTACCAGATATACCACATCTCCTCAAAATTTGTCAAGAGAATTTTACTTGTTAAAGTAAAACCATCAATGCTGGAACAAAATCTTCATCAGTGGGCAACACATGTAAGACACTTTGCACCTTGTACAAATAATATTTTAAGTGGTATGAAAGTACTAAATAACAGGACAAAAATAATAAATTGACCAATGTTAATTAAAGGCCATGCCTAAGTGAAAGGGCAGGTCAATTCTTCAAGAGCCTCACAACTGTGGATCATAACACATGAAAGAGTTGCAAAGCAGCTTTTGCTGATGCAGGTGTTCCTTGTGGATGAGGAATGAAATAAATTGGAGGCAAGAGGAAAGAGGAGAGAGATCAGAGAATGTAACTGCCTTTCAGTCTCCTTGTATCACCATCATCCTCTTCGTGAAGAGATCTATTCTACAGGTCTGGGTTAGATCTCCAGTAGCCACTGGCAGGTGGCTCCCGTATCACAACAGGCAAAATGTCTTAACAGGAAGGAAATCACCCATTACCAATTGGAAGTCATCTGGGAAAAAGTTGTTAATGTAAAGTCAGACTGCTGATTTGTTAAAGCAAATATCAAAATTAGAACAAACCTACAAGGAATAATGACTAGAAAAAGATGAATCATAATTAAAACACTGTCATCCTGCCCTATATAAATAAGTTATTAATGATGAATAATTTAATATGCATGAAAGAAAGGACATAGACCCAGAGAGCAATAACTTCATGAAGATGTTTAAATATTTTCATCAAGTACCACAAATGAGGAGATCAAAAGAGACTATGATACACCTTAAGTTAGCAAAGGCTTGCCGCACTTGCCAAACAAAGAGATATGGCAGCCAAGGACAACAGGAGTTTAGAATAGATCCATTTTCAAAATCTTATAGAATAGGATGATGGAAGATTATGAATAGTAATGCCTCATAAAACAGAAAAGCAATGTACAATAAAAGTGGTTTAAAGAAAATATGGTAAGAGATCCAACTAAACCATCACCCATTTACAGATAAAAATGGAAGGACAATAATCAGAAGAAAACTGGAAAAGATCTACAAAGATAAGAAAAATAACCTTTTTGACTTTCTTGGCAAGTTGATCCCACAACTATAACTCATATTAAACTCATAGTTCCAGAGATACAGATAGAAAAGAGAAATGACATTACAGAGAATAAAGATGGGGAAAACAGTGAGATTAAATCAAATGTACACAGAGGAGACTGGTATTGGAGGTAAAACAATTTTGAAGGTCTTAAGAAATTCCTTCAGACAATTGAAGGATGGGAAGATCGCCTGAGTATTTAAAAAATCTCATATTTTATGAATCCTGGGGGAGGGAGGAAGATGAAAGAAAGTTCAACAGTTCCTTATGCATGTACCTAATTTCTAATTTACATAAATTTTTGTGACAATCATGTTCACCTACATGAAGGGCAACATTAGTAGGAGTATTGGTGTGGAAGAGGCAAGTTATTGTAAGTAATATTTCTTATTAGTCCATCCATATATTTAACTTTGAACAAGTGGCTGAAATGTAAAAAAAAAAAAGGATCTCATTGTCCTTATTTTTGTGATTATTTTTACATTTTGATTTATAGTAGAAAGCACCACCTTAAAGGTTCTTTTCTAACAAGATATATATATGCCATGCTTATATCAGAATTATTCAGGATTCCTTGAAAGTTGGAATGTCTATTGATAGAGATAATCTTTGTCAATGTCCTCCTGATTATTCCTATCAAATGAAAAATTAAACAGGCATGCTTCTCAAAGATCCCCACCACCATCATGGAGAAAATCCAGAACAGAATGCAAGATAAAGAGAAATTTTCCATGGAATCAGATGATGAGGTCTTTTAGATCAGAGGCAAAATCAAGAAGAATACAGACCAAACCAGATTAAAATGTAATAGGGAAATAGGTAATAAAACAAATAAAAAATACAATACAATATAAATGATGTTAATATGTGATTTTTAAATCGATAGACAACCTGGTAGTGAATGTTTTCTATATGAGCTCATCACCAGTGCTTTGATGGTCTTGTTTCTGGATAGCATTGTGCTGGTCAATTATTTCAGAATCTCCTAGATGAAAGTCATAACCATTCAAAAGTCTGGCCTGACCATTAACATTGGAATTGCCTGGATAATGAAATGCAGTTAAATGGACAATCCATAGAGCTTGTTTAATGGGGCATAAATTTGGAAAGAAACTGAAAAGAGACAACAAGATGGATTCTGAATCAATAAAGCATAAGGAAAGTGGATCTGATTGCCCTCGTGAAATTACAAATCTCCTTTGACAACCCAAACTTCTCCCAAAAAGAGAAGTCCAGTTTGGTGACAATTGTGCGGATGAGAAACATGAGATCTGACTTTCTCTGAAGATTGTAAATGAATATGATTTTGGAGGCAAGGAGAGGAGATGGTGGTTCTGAGAGAATTATAATGCATAATAATAAGGAACCACCCTTACTGATGAAGGATGTCATCAAAGAAACAAGTGCTAAAAGAAGTGGGGAAGAGAAAGAGGAGGAGGAGGAGGGGAAAAAGGAGGAAGAGTATGAGGAGGAGGGGAAAAGGAGGAGGAAGAAGAGGAGGGGAAAAAAAGGAGGACAAAGAGGAGGAGGAGAAGGAAGAAAAAGAAAAAGACAGAGACAGAGAAAGACAGACAAAGAGAGAAAGAGAGAGAGAGAGAAAGAGAGAGAGAGAGAGAGAGAGAGAGAGAGAGAGGAGAGAAAGAGACAGACAGACATACAAAGACAGAGACACACACACACAGAGGCAGTTAGACAAAGACAGAGAGACAGAGACAGAGAGAGACAGACAGAGAGAGACAGAGAGAATGAGCTAACCTTTCCAAACTCAAGCTAAGCTGGTCCTAAAATAGCTCCTTCATTGATTCCTCCCTCAGAGCCTTTCTAGCTTGATAGAATCTACTAGAGCTTCCGAGGCAGCACAGGAGATAGAAGACAAACCTTGGAGTCAGCAAGATCTGAATTAGAATCCTGCTCTAGATTCTTCCTAGCTTTGTGACCTGGAAACTTCTCTGGTCTATAAAGTAAAGGGTTGAAATAACTGGCTTCTATCTTCCCCTTCATCTTGAGATTTGTATGTCTTTGGCTCACAAGGGAAAGAAAACTAAGAAAGGACCCTGAGGATGGATGTCTCATCAGCGCACATAAAACTTCAGCAACACAGCAAGGCAGAAATATGAAAAAGTTTCAAACAGTGAGTGGCCAAGAGTGTACAACCATGGCGCTCAGAAAAGGAAATCAATAGAGCTTGGAAAAGTCAAGAAAAGAATCCTGAAGGAGCTACGGTTAGAGCTGGATTTGGGGAATAGGAGGATTTAGAGAGATGGCATCTAGAGCCCCAAGGGGCCATTAAGACCTCAGCAAATTAAACTCCCCCAGAGCCACAAGGACCTACTGCAGAAACTGTCATTCAAAAGGTGTTTTCTCAGTTTATGAGGTATGACAATAGAGCAATGAGGCCAATTTTCTCAACAAACACACCTGTTTAGATCTCTCCCGTAGCAGTCCCAGATGTCAGGGCCAAGACAGTCATTCACGGTGCAAGGACACATGGGAAGAAAGGTCAGTGAATTGTTCCGAGTCTGCTTTAGGACAAATCTGGGGAAGCAGGATAAGCCATTCATTAACCCCAAAGTTTTCCCCCTTGGAGATGAGCTGGATGTCTAAGATGTGACCAAAAACCAAAATGTCACAGAGGAAGCTATTTGGTCATTCATTTCCCTGAAGTCTATTCTATCTCGGTCTGGAATGAAATGAAATGAAACAACCAAGAAAAGTTACTTGGCAGAAGGTTAGCCTAAATCCTGATTCCTTCATAAGACAGCAGCCTTTTGCCCCAAGGGGAAATGTCATCCAGGGCTAAAATAACTTTTGTCCTAAGGGAAATCTCACAACTCAGTATATCTCCTGTTTGTTCACAGTTGTTTGCAAGTTGTCTCCCCAGTAGATTGTGAGCTTTTTGATAACAGAGATGGGTTGGGGTTGGCAGTCTGTTTTTTTGTGTGTTTTTGGATGGATTTTTTTTTTGTTTTGTATTTTTTTCTTTAGAAAAGAAAAAAAATTATATTTTCCTTTATATTCCTCAACACTTAATAAAATTCTTGGCAATAATAGGTGCTCAATAAATTCTAGATGACTAATGGTTCACCGTATCATCCATCCACCCCAGTGACAACCCTAAACCTCACAGAATTACAAACCTGCCTCAGTTCCTTAATCTGTAAACTGGAAAATTGGACTAAGTGATCTTTGAGATTCTGCCTAGCATCAAATCTATGAGTGTATGATTAAGTGACTGGGAGCTGAGTGTTAGGGGAACAAAACAAAACACTTTCATGTTTGGAGAATCTGCCCTCACACTCCTACTCAAAAATATCACAGTATAACAGTCAATGATGACTGTGGGATCTGTTTCTGCTAATGAATGTGTGGAAACCATATTCTAGGACTGAAATCACACACCTTGTAAAAGGGGCTCAGTAAAAAATGTTGCCCAGTGTATCATAAGATAAATGAAAGATAACTGTGTAAATATGTATATGTATATATATATATATATATATATGTGTGTGTGTGTGTGTGTGTGTGTGTGTGTATATATATATATATATATAAAATTTAACATATATTTGAACATATTTAACATGTATTGGACTACCTGCCATCTAGGGGAGGGGGTTGGGGGAAGGAAGAGAAAAATTGGAACAGAAAGTTTTGCAAGGGTCATTGTTGAAAAATTACCTACGTGTATGTTTTGTCAATAAAAAGCTATAATAAAAAAGGGGGGGAAAGATAATGCTGAGATCATATAGTCTAAGAAGAGCAAACAATTTGAAGATTCAGGGTCCAAGATCAAATCCTAGCTCTGTCACCTACTAATTGTATGACATTGGGAAAGTCTTGTAACCTCCCCGTGCCTTAGTATATGCCTCTAGAAATGATGGAATTATGAAATCCTTTCCAGCTCTGTCTTCTTATTGTTAATGTTGCTTGTCCTTTGTTCTCAAAGAGGTCCACGGCATCAGAGAGATGGTACCATGACATGCAAGTGAATTTGGATGTAAATGGCAAGAACTGTGCAAAGTCACCAGCGTCACTTTCCCCTCCAGAGCCATCTGGGTCCAGTGGTCAGCTACAGCATAGATCACGATGACTGGAAATGGTCCTAGATGCAGTGGGAGATTTTGACCTTTCTAAACCAAGACTTTATATGGCTTTCAGTATGACTAAGGTTTCTCAATGATCTAATCTAACTCCCTGATTTTACAAAGGAGCAAAGAACTATGGGCAGTTAGGTAGCACAGTAGATAGAATGCTAGGTTGGCAGTCAAGAAGAGCTGAGTATGAATGCAGCTTCAGAAACTTCCTAGCTGTGTGACCTTGGACAAATCAGTTAATTGTTGTTTTTCAATGGAAGAGGAAATGGCAAACCACTCTAGAGTCTTTGCCAAGAAAATCTCAGGAGCATCTTTGATGTGCTGTGGACTATGGAGTCACAAAGAACTGGACTCAACTGAATGAATAAAGCAATAAAGGACCCTAAATCAAAGACAGAGGTAGAGAAGATTTTAGGATTCACTTAGTCTAATCTCTTCATTCTACAAAGGAGTAAACTGAGGCGCAGGGAAAGCAAGTGATTCATCTGATAATACTCAGAAAGCAATGATGCTATCATCATGGAATCAGATGACTTGAGTTCAAATGCTACCTCAGATATTTACTACCTATGTGACCATCATAAAATCATTTGAAAATCCCTGAACCTCAGTTTCTTCATCTGTAAAATGAGGGGGTTGAACTGGAAGGCTCCTCAACTCTAGAAATATGATCCAATAGCTTATAAATAGCTGTTGCTATTCACTCATTTCAGTCATGTTTGACTCTTTTTGACCCTATTTGGGGTTTTCTTGGCCAAGATACTTAAGTGGTTTACCATTTCCTTCTCCAGCTCACTTTAGATGAGGAAACGAAAGTGATCAGGATTGTGACTTGCCCAGGATCATATAGCTAGGAAGTATCTGAAGCCAGATTTGAAGTCAGGAAGATGAATCTTTTTACTCAATGTACATGTACATTATGGTGCCACTTAGCTATCCCCATGAACATTTAGGGGAAGTAAAAAGAAAATATATTTCTAATATATTTCTACCTCAATTCAAGTCTCAATAGTATCTGACTTTTCTAAATACATATAAAGATAGTTTTCAACATATATTTTTATAAAACTTTGTGTTCCAAAATTTTTCTCACTTTCTTACTCCCCAAGCTAACAATCCAACATAGGTTAAACATGTGCAATTCTTCTAAACATTCAAGTCTCTCCTTAAATGGCAATAGTTGGGTGTGTGAAAAAATCAGAAATAGGGGAGGGGAAGGGGAGAGTTTCTGAGTGGAGTACTAGGTCCTATAAGCTTTCCTCCCCCCAAAAAAAAAAAATCTAACATGTTTGGTAATCAGAGGGGCAGCAGAAGGGAGAAAGGAAAAAGGAAGTCAGGATGTGTAAGGCAATGTTTTCTGAGCAATTTCTGTGAAAAGCTTATAAATGCAATAGGCTTTCTTAGCTGCAGGCCTTTATTTTGGGAAACTAAATTTATTGTTTTTCCCTCTTCCCAGCTCCAAAGCCCCCTGATGTGAATGGCGCTCCCTGAGCAGGATTTCTGAGCACCTACATTCGATTTGTCTTCTCAGTAAGTCTCTCTTGCAGGGCCAGACCAACCTCTCCCAAAGAAGGATGTATTTTCATCATCTTATTTTTAGAAATGCAATTTGGAAGGAGAAGTGTGTTTGTTTGTGTGTGTGTGTGTGTGTGTGTGTGTGTGTGTGTGGTGTGTAGTGTGAGGGCAATGTGTAATCTGATGTACTAATTTTAGTGGGTTTCTTCTATATGAGCTTCTCTAGTATCTGGCAGCAAAAGCGACGGTTTTAACATGTTTCACATCCCATTGGGTATCAGCTTCATTTCACCCTGTTACAAGCCATGTGGATCTCCATCACAGAATTTCCTTCCCACATATTCATTAGCAGAAATGGATCCCACAGTCTAATCATCTGTTGTTAAACTGTAAGGCTTCTGATTAGAAGGGAGAAGGCAGATTCTTCAAACATGGCTTCTTCTATTTGGGTCTTTTTTTTTTCCTGCTCACACATTTGCAATTGGACAGGACCTCAAAGGACATCTAGTCCCATTTCACAGACGAGAAAATTGAGTCCCAAAT
This sequence comes from Antechinus flavipes, assembly GCF_016432865.1. Lineage (NCBI taxonomy): Eukaryota > Metazoa > Chordata > Mammalia > Dasyuromorphia > Dasyuridae > Antechinus > Antechinus flavipes. The sequence continues at coordinate 270,723,455 of NC_067402.1, read as the reverse complement.
ATGCCATAAAATGATAGGTTTAGAGCTAGAAGTGACCTCAAATACAACCTAATTCAAACCTCCCACTTTATATTTATAGATAAAAATAAGTCATAAAATTATAGATTTAGAACTGGAGTAGGCTTTAGAGCTATCTCATTTTATCTGTAAAGAAATGAAGGACCCACAAGATTAATTAAGTTGCCCAAGGCCACCTAGGTAGTAATGGGATAGATGGAATTTGAACTTAGGTTCTTTGAGTTCCAAATTTAGTCTTTTTTTCTATTGTGTCACTCTGGATCTCCTAGGGCAGCTAGGTGGTGTCACAGTGCACATGGTGCTAGACCTGGAATCAGGATTACTCCTCTCCCTGAATTCAAATCTGGCCTCAGATTCTTACTCTTTGTGTAAATGTGAGCAAGTCATTTAACTCTATTTGCCTCAGTTTCCTCAACTGTCAAATGAGCTGGAAAAGGAAATGGCAAACCACCTCAGTATCTCTGCCAAGAAAACCCCAGATGGGATCATAGAGAATCAACTATGACTAAACAACACAAGCTAGAAGGACATCAGAGGTCATTGAGTCCGAATTCTCATTTGACATCTGAGAAAATAAAGGGATTTTCCCAGTGGCCCATGAGTAATAAGTTAGGATTATTAGGATTTAAATTAGGATTTAAAACCAGGTCTCCTTCATTCTAATTCCAAGTTCTTTCCCCTAGACTACCCTTCCAATCTGAGAAGTATTCTGTCTGCTGCCTAACATATTTTTGCTGTTGGGCATCTCTTCTTGCAAGTCCCATAGACCTCTGAAGCTCGATATATGCAAAACAGAACTTAGGTTTCCCCTCAAACTCAGCCTTCCTCCATTTTTGTAGATGCCATCCCCATCTTTCCAGTTACTTGGATTCTCAACTGCAGAGATAACTTTGATTCTTTCAGCCCCCTCCATCACTATAATCCAATCACTTGTTAAGTGTTGTCCATTCTTCTTCCACAGCAGCTCTTATATCTGTCCCTTTTCTCATCATTCACATAGGCCCTCCCATATGTGAAGGCCTTTTACTTGGACTTACCACTTACCTGAAGCCCTGTCTGATTCACTGTTATTAGCATTCTCTTTCTCTCCGTCAAACTTATTTTATATTATTTTGAAGAAGGATGGAACCTCAACTGGTGACTTCACTGATATGGGGAACCAAATGAGCAAACTGGATGAATGTACCTACTGCAGTGCAGGAGCTCAATAACTTAGGGTCACCACATCAAAACTCTGAAGACCTAGGTTCAAATCCCACTTTTACAACTGACTGTTCAGTACATGCATGGGTAAGTCATTTAACTTCTTTGAGTCTCAGTTTCCTTATCTGTAAAAAAAAAAAAAACTGGACAAGATGGCCTCTAAAGTTCCTTCCAGAGTTGCAAAACAATACTATAATATTACAATAACAGCAACAATAAATTTGTTGCTCATTTGTTCCCATCATCTTCTATTCTTCATGATTCCATTTCTTGACAAAGATAAGGACTGGCGAGACTTACATGAACTGATGCTAAGTGAAATGAGCAGAACCAGGAGATCATTATACACTTCGACAATGATATTGTATGAGGACATATTTTGATGGAAGTGGATTTCTTTGACAAAGAGACCTAACTGAGTTTCAATTGATAAATGACGGACAAAAGCAGCTACATCCAAAGAAAGAACACTGGGAAACGAATGTGAACTATCTGCATTTTTGTTTTTCTTCCCGGGTTATTTATACCTTCTGAATCCAATTCTCCCTATGCAACAAGAGAACTGTTCGGTTCTGCAAACATATATTGTATCTAGGATATACTGCAATATATCCAACATATAAAGGACTGCTTGCCATCTAGGGGAGGGGGTGGAAGGGAGGGAGGGAAAAAAAAATCGGAACAGAAATGAGTGTCAATATAAAGTAATTATTAAATAAAAATTAAAAAAAAAAAAGAATAGCTTGCATTTTCTTCTCCAGCTCATTTTACATTGAGCTTCAAGAATGAAGGATATACAACAGATGAGGAAACTGAGGCAAAAAGGAAAGTGACTTGTCCAAGATCACAATGTCTGAGAAAAGTTTGAACTCACGAGATGAATCTTCCTGACTCAAAGCCCAGTGCTCTGTGTACTAAGGCACCCACTAGTTGCTGGCTCTTTCTTGATTAGATCTTTCTGATTCCAGACCCAGCACTCTATGCACTGTGGCGCCACCTAGCTATCCCAACAACAATAACAATAATAGCATTTATAATAATGTTTTAAGTTTTACAAAGCACTTTACATTAACTAATTTGTTCCTATATAATAAGTGAAAATCTCCAAGTAAAAGTATAATACAAATAGAAAGAACACAGAGGAAAAACGCATAGAGATTGGACAACTATGGTCTTCCATTATTCCCACTGTGGGTAGAGAGAGAAAAGGGAATGGAAGAAGTAGAACCTGCAGGACCTTAGGACTAATGGGTCTCCAGTTTTTCATCACCCCAGAATTTTTCCCAGATGCCTTTACTAGAGTATGTTCACCAATGGTAGGTACTGAGACATCTGAGGTGCCTTTGTCTCCACTGATCCCTCTTTGGTTCCCAGTTTGAGGACTTGCCTCCATGCAAGATGTACCAGTTGAGTTTCCACCCTTCTTTGAAATAATACAGAGAGAGAGAGAGAAAGAGAGAGAGAGAGAGAGAGAGAGAGAGAGAGAGAGAGAGAGAGAATGAGAATGAATGAGAATACTAGTAGCTATGGGTAGGGGATCAAGCAGGGCTTCTTAGACCCCAGAGTTGTTCTTTAGAGGAAGCTGAGGCCTTTTTGAAGCTGAAGTGAGGAGAAAGAACATTTTAGATCAAGGAATGATGTGCAAAAGTGTTGGAATACTACCCTTTGGGAATAGCAAGACAATTTTTCTTTAAAGAATGTGAAAAGGGGAAATAATATGAAATAAAACTGGAAGGTTGAAGCTACATTGAGGAGAGGATTCTGTTGTTTATTATAGATCTCACATTCACCTCCAACCCCCAGCCATGCCTGAAAGGTGGTAGGGACTCAGTTCTTCCCCAGTTCCAGGGGGGAAATTAGAATGCAAACATTTAATAGGGCTTCTTGTTCAATAACATAGCACCACTTGAACAAAGCAAGTTGAGTTTTTGTTATATCACCAATGTACACTGATGGCCCCGCTGTATAAATGGGTCTTAAAGTAAATACATGCTTTCAGGATCTATGGCTTTGAAAGACACAACAGTGTCTTTGTTATGTGTCCCCAGCAGGGTTACTTTATAGGCTGGTGACTCACCCAGGTATTGGTTTATTGGTGTTCTTTTCCCGTCACTTAAAAATAAATGGCTCACCCAAGGAGAAAAAAATACAAATAAAAGAAGCCATAATTTCTATTGTTCACAGTCAAAATACTGGGACAGGAAATAGGATGATTCCCCATGTTAGTCATCTTCAGCTTAGGATTTGCTTTGCCAGGGTTCAAGTCCAGACACAATTTACCCGTTTCCTCTGACAATATATGGCAAGACAAGTGAGGTCACTGGATTGCCAGGCAGGATGTTATCAAGAGAGCCACTTAAAAAGCTAGGAAGGATTAAGTAAATCCTTCAGAAAAGGAAGATGGCTGAAGGAGCAAGTACAATTAAGGCATTAAGCATCCCTGGGATGGAAAATAGCAAGAGAGAACAAGAAAGGAAGATGAGGAGGGAGAAAAGAAGACCCATTTCTCTCTCGACTTCCACGACGGCCACTGTTACTGTGTCTACCTACCCTCGTCTAAATGAGTCTTTCCAACAACCTCCAATGGACCATGTCTACACTGGCCAAATAACATATTTAAATCCTTCTCCCCGCCCAACCCCAAATGCAGAAAACAAATAAAAGCAAGTTCCTGCTTGAAACTTTCAGACTGGAAGCTTTACCATTAGGCAGAAATTAGATTACCGATAACACAGTTCATTATATCTCATTATCTCTGCAATTTAGGGCAGTCACAATCTCTGGGCATCTCTGTTCCTTTGTAAAATGGGTTGGACCATTTGACTCCTAAAATCCTTTCCAGTTCTAGACTTGTAATTTTATGACCTGGTATGCCTGTTGACTATTCACAGCAAAAAGATCACTGGATTTAATGTCTGAGAACCTGAATTTAAATACCAGCTCTGCTATTTGCCAGGTTTATGAATTGTGGGTAAGAGACTTAGCCTCTCTGGCACTCAACTTCCTCATCTGTAAAATGTGGGGCAAGATAATCTCTGTTGTCCTTTCTAGCTTTAAATCTTAGTTCAGAATTTAGACTAGTGTCCCAGCACACTGTCAGAGTGCAATATAATTAGCAATAATGATGATGCCCCCCTGTGTCTGAAAAAAAGCTTAAAAGATGACATCTTGTAGCTGCAAAAGGATAGGGAAGGTTTTAGAGAGGAGGGAAGATAGGTAGAGCAGTGAGGTGAGAAAGATTGTACAGGAAAAGAGGTTTTGGGGGACTCCAAGAGGCAAGTCAAAGGAAAATCTAGGAAGCTCCGTGATGGGAGGAATGCAAAGAATCAAGATGAGGAGATCAGAAAGCAGAATTCCAGAATGTCAGCTAAAATTCTTTCAAATCATAGGGTGAAAAAAATAAGTAAGGGTCTAGGTAACAAAGCATCAAGAACCCAGATCAAAGAATATGACCCCCCCAAAAAATAATACATGTGGCAAGATTATAGAAGCTTCTACTGATTTGCCCCAATTCTCAAGCCATGCCTTTCCTTCACTCATGGTCAGTTGGTCAGTCAACAAGCATTTATTATATTCCAAACTGATATTACTCATCAGCTTTGGATTAGTAGAAAGCATTTTGGATTTGGAACTAAACAAGATGGTTTTAAAGCTCAACTCTGCCACTAACCAACTCTGGAATCTTGTGCAAGTAATTTGATTTCTCAGTGACTCAATTTGCTCATCTGCAACATGGTTACAATAATAACACCTGTAGTATCTACTTTATGGGTTATGCTTCACTTAAATGAGATAATGAATGAAAAGAATTTTATAATTCATAAAAATACTATATAAATTTCTTTTATTATGCTCCATTTGTGTATAACTTTTCTTGATTCCAAATTCTTTGAGAATAAAAAACTAGCTAATATTTATATAGTCCCTATTACTTGCCAGTCACTATGCTAAGCACTTTACAAATATTATCTCATTTTATTCTTACCACAAATCTGGGAAATAACTGCTGTTATTATCCCCATTTAACAATCAAACAAACTGAGGCAAATAGATGGTTTGGGGGAGGAGAGAAGATGGGTGGAGCAGTGAAGTGAGAAAAGTTATGCAGAAAAGGGGACTGTTTCGAGCAAACTAAGGCAAATAGAAGGTCACTTGCAGGAATAATAATGATAGCTAATATTTATATAGCCTCTACTATGCTATATATCCAGCCACTATGGTAAGCATTTTACAAATATTATCTCATTTGATCCTTACAAGTGTGGGAAGTTGCTGCTGTTATTATCACCATTTTTCAGTCAAGCAAACTGAGGCAAACAAATGATACGTGACTTGCCCAGAATCATACAATCAGTAAGTGTCCAAGAGTAGATTTAAATTCAAGCCTTCCCGATTCCAGGTCTGATGCTCTATCTATTGTGTTATCAATAGGTTTCCTATGAGAGGAGATGACAATAGCTATTTATTCACCATATACAAATTAAAGGTATACTATTCAATTCAATTTAACAAGCATCCATTAAGTACCAAATATGTGCTACCATGAGATACAGGCATATAATTTCCAATTTCGTGTATCAGTTGTTAGCCCTCACTCTCCGGAAAATACTTTTTTAAATCACTTGGTATTTACTCATATGCCTAGAGGTAGTAGAACACAAGCTAGCTGAAGTCAGGGATTGCTTCTTTTTTTGTCTATAACTTAGCACTTAGCACACGATAGAACAGAGATAGGAAATGACTCTGATTTTACTGGCATAGGGAATTCCCGAATGAAGAAAATGCCTCCCCTACTGCAAATTAGTGCCCATTCTGACAACTTAGACTCTTATAGTGTTGACTACAACTGGAAAGATTCAGTTGCCCACTCAAGATTATAAAACGATCAATTCTGATGGTCGTGGCTCTCTTCAACAAGGAGATGATTCAAACCAGTTCCAATTGTTCAATAATGAAGAGAGCCATCTACACCCAGAGAGAGGACCATGGGAACAGAGTGTGGATCACCACATAGCATTCTCACTCTTTCTGTTGTTGTTTGCTTACATTTTGTTTTCTTTCTCAGGTATTTTTTCCCCTTAGATTCAATTTTTCTTGTGCAGCAAGTTAACTGTAGAAATATGGATACATATATTGGATTTAACATATACTTTAACATATTTAACATGCATTGGACTGCCTGCCATCTAGGGGATGGTGTGAGGAGAAGGAGGGGAAAATTTGGAAGAGAAGATTTTGCAAGGATCATTGCAAATTACCCATGCATATGTTTTGTAAATTTAAAAGCTATAATAAAATTAAAAAAAAAAAGATTTCAGTTGCCCAGGGTCACACAGTCAATATGTCAGAAGCAGGATCTGAACCCCAGCCTTCTGGCTTTCTGCCCATTCTCTATTCACTATACCACTTACTGTCTCTCTCATGGTACAGAGTAGGCATTCCGGAAATGTTCAGTAATTTGAATTGAATGGTATGTGTTGAATTTGTGTTGAAAGAACAGACTTAAGGTGGCGGTTGAAACAATAATGCTTCATTGCTTACATTTAATTCGACCAGCAATAATTAGGCATTGGCTTCTGGCCAAGTACTATGGGAGCTGTTGGCAATTAAAAGAGGAAAGTTGTCTTTAAGGAGATTTCCCCATAATTCTAGTGCCTTCCTGCTGTTGATTCTTATATTACTCTGTCTACAGCTTGGCTGTACATATTGGCTTCCCATTAGATTGTGAGCTCCTTGTGAAAAAAGGGTTATCTTTTGTCTTTCTTTGTATCCCAATAGTGTGCTTAGCACATAGTAGGTGTTTAATAAAAACTTATTATTCACTTACTTGGAGAGAGGCAACAGGGACAAAGATAAGTTTTTCATGATAAAGAAAACATCAACAGCTTGGATTGGGGGAGAAAGGGGGTGCGGAGAATCCAGAAAGACATCTTTTCCTCATAATCCCCTTGCCCAGGAGGGCAAGTTTTGACTCGTGTCCAGAAGGAAGCAACCCTCTTATTGGCTGAAGACCCCTGTAATAGCAGGCAGTGAAAAGTTTTTTTTTGTTTGTTTTTTTTTTTTATCCATAGGTCAAGGAATCTGACAAGAAACAAAAAGAAAAAAAAGATATAGAGAAGACAAAGCAGGGACATGAAGGTAGCAACTTCTCTTATTGAGAACATCAGTCCATCTTTTATTCTAAGGCTACCTAGTAGCAGCATATAAACAGAGAGAGCTCCAGGGTCAGAGAACAATGTCACTCATAACATCAAACATTTACATAGAGCTTTAAAGTTTGGAAAGCGTTCAACCTATATTATCTCATTTGATTCTCACAAGAATTCTAGGTAAGTTTATAGCATCATTATTGTTGTTATTGTCGTTGTGATTTCCATTTTACCAATGAGGAAACTGAGCCAGAGTGCTTAAAAGACTTGTTTGGGTCACACTGCTAATAAGTGCCAGATTGTTTCCAGCATGTCCAACCATTTGTGACCGCTTTGGGCATTTTCTTTTTTTTTTTTTAATTTTATTTTATTTAATAATAACTTTGTATTGACAGAATCCATGCCAGGGTAGTTTTTTACAACATTATCCCTTGCACTCGCTTATGTTTCGTTTTTTCCCCTCCCTCCCTCCACCCCACCCCTTTTGGCATTTTCTTAGCAAAGATACTGAATGGTTTGCCATTTCCTTCTCCAGTTCACTTTACAGATGAGGAAACTGAGTTAAACAGCCTTATGTGACTTGCCCAGGTTCACACAGCTAACACATGTCTGAAGACAGATCTCATTTCAGGAAGGTGAGAATTCCTGACTCCAAACCCAATGAATCATTTACTACACCACCAACCTGGCCCCAAATCAGTGCCAGGGGCAATAAATTTATTCAAATTTAGATATTCAGTGATTCTAAACCCAAGGTCTCCTCTGTTGTCCCTGGTCCTGAGGCTGAAAGCAGAGACAAGTAGGGAAAGGAGGAAGAAGATATTGAGTAGTTTATGAGTCAGAGTTCCCAACTGGGCCAGAATCTGAGTATGTAATTTAAATTTAAGCTTAATCACTCTCCTGTCAGTTTTTATCAGAGGCAGGATTTAATCTGGGAGAAGCATTTAATGCCTTATCTTATGTTTTGTTTTGTTTCCTTTCTGGGAATTACATAAAGAGCTAAATAGATTTTTAAAATCTTTACATCACTAAACATACTGCCAAGTACGACTAGCCCACACCTAGCAAGTGCTTCCTAATTCTATTAACATCTTAACTATGGCATAATGAGAAAGGAGAAAATAACAAAGTTTGTTCCCATTTGAAGTGAATTGCAATATTTTGTTCCCAACGAAGAAACCTGCTTGAAAGAAACAGCCCAGGGACCATATTTTTTAAGCAAAGGTAAGTTTGGTGTCAATATTTCAGTTGACTACAAGGTGACCAGAGAAAGGGAGAAAAGTGACATCTTTCTGCCTCCCTCCAATCCTTCTGTCCTCAGAAAGCCCAATAAAAAACTAGACACAATGCACTAGAGAAAAAGCCAACCAAGGAGGGAGGCAATTAAGTTCTGCCAAAAACAATAAATGTGTCTACAACCTGAAAGAAAGATGTGTTGAAATATTTGGCATTTGTTTTCCTGGACCGAGGACTTGGCTTTTCATAAGAAGCATTTTCTATAGAAAGAACGAGACAGTCACAATGACATCTCAACAAAGGAATCGTGCAGCTGCCGCACACCAGCTCTGGGCAGAGACACACGGGACAAATCGCATAATTACAGGAGGGAAGGAATTGTGGGGCCACAATGGTGGCTCCTATTCTGTGACCCACTTCATTCTTCTGTGTGTCAACCTTTCTGTGTCACATCTCCATGAGACATGAGACCTCGACCTATTGGAATGCCCAACTCCCTTCCAGACTCAACTCAATTGTCTCTTCCGAGTGTGACTTTGTATATATTTTGTACTTTATATACAATGTATATGTTACTTTCACCAGATAGAATATAAGCTCTTTGAGGGCAAAGACTGTTTTATTTCTGCAGTCCTGGAATCTACAAAGGACCTAATCTTTGGGAGTTCAAATCTAATCTCAGACACTTCCTAGTTATGTGATCCTGTGCAAGTCACTCAACTCTGCCTCAGTTTCCTAATCTGTCAAATGAACTGGAGAAGTATCTCTAGTATCTCTGCCAAGACAACCCAAAATAGTTGGATGTGACTGAAAAAATAACGAAACAATAAATGTTTGTTGAATTGAATTAAATGCTTTTAACAAAATTACCTTTCTATCATGTTTAGTGATACAAAGATATTAAAATCTCTTTAGTTCCGTAATCATAAACCCTTGTTTTATAGATGAGGAAACTGAGACACAGGAAGGACAAATGACTTGACCAAAGTCAGAAAGATAATAGGTGAGATATGAATATTGAATTTGTTCGGTTGGGGCTGGGAGGGAAGATACAGAAATACTTATTCTGCTAAAAAAAAAAATCTTTCTAAATTTCCTACATCTGGCCTATGGCTACTTTATCTGAAGGTAATGAAAGGATGGGCCTTTTAGTTTTTTCTCAGCAGCAACAGACAGAAGGTGTGATGGAATAATCCCAAAAGAAAAAAATAGAATGGCTCTCTTCCTGAGTTTGGAAAGAGACATCACATCAGGCAGTTATTAAATGTATCAGCCACTTGGATTTCCATAAGCTAAACGGAGATGGTAATAATACTTGGGCAAAGCTTCCAAAAGCTGGGATAACAAAGAACATAAGGAGAGATGCTTAGAGATGCCTGGAAAAAATAAAAGTTAGATCAGAAATTCATAGAGGATGGTGCTCTTTGTGCTCCTAATTCTGGTGGCCTGTCCACATGGGATCACCCCAAACAGGCCATAACAATTTCTTGGAGGAGAGAGGATTACCAGATATTTTAATATCGGAAAAGAAGGGAGTTTGTGAGCTGGAAGGAACTTTGTCTTCAGGCTACGTTGCAGTAGACTGTTGTCTTTGAGATCAAAAATCCTGGGATCAAATTCAGGATCTGAACCTTGTTAGATGTGAGATCTTGGTCAAGTCCCTGATCTTCTGAACTCCATTTACTTCAACTCAGTCTAACCTAGATATCTTGACAGTTTCGTCTAGTTTGAAAGCTATGATCTGGTCCGAAATAGCCAATGTAAAATCAAAAGATTACTATCTGATTCTAAGGTACAATACCCTTCCCCAATTATCTCCAATAGGATATAATGGGGGTTAGAAGCACAATACTCCTGAGATGTGGGAAATTTGCATAAAAAAAAATGTAGCTCTCCCATAATACCGAAAAGTTTGATTTTTTTTTCTTTTTTTATGAGGTCCTTACAGTATTATACATTTATTTTATGCACTTCTGAATTTCTAAACTTTTTCTTTGTCTTCTCCTGGACTTCATGTGTCATATGTGGCTTCCATAAAACTTCCAAAACATTTCCATTGATTGTTTCATGCCAATCCACAATATATCAAAACTATAATAGGGAAAGTCACAATATGGAATGGATAACGATAAACTCCTAGCAGGCAGGCATTATGCTTTTGTTTTTGTTTCCTTGGTGCCTTGCACAGTGTCTAGCTAGGCACCAAATTAATGCTAGCTAATTGATCATATATCAATTATAAAAAGGCATCAATAGTCACGTGAGTACTAGTAAATTTTTGTAATGATGGTAGATACTGGCTGGCAAGACACAGATCAAAATGGTTGTAGAAGGTCTCCAAGGCAAGGTAAGATGCATACATGGGTTGTTCTCATTCATATTACCAAAAATTATATCAATGTAGATGATATGAAGTGTATTTGACAGTGATGAGACCTTTAGGAATCTTAATAAGGATGATCCCTATATAATTAAAAGGGTAGGATTAGATCAAAGAGGTTCTTGGTTCCCAGTGTGGCTGAGTAAATGGTCCACTTTAAGATCTCAGAGTCAGAAAGAAGGATGTGGAGGGCAGATTTATAGTAAATTTCATTTTGATAACTGAAGAGGGGTGGGGGAAATAGAGAATCTTTTCTCCATAAATGTCTTTCTTTTTCATAGTATCATAGAATGCCACTGCATTCCCACATTCCCTGCTTACCTAGGGAGAATTTTCTCAGTGTTTTTCAGGAGGAAAAAAAAAGACACAGAAATGCCCATTCTGCTAAAAAACGTCTTTCTGAGCTCTCTACATCCTGCCTGTGGCTACTTTATCCGAGGGTAATGAGAAGACGGGGCCAGGATAAGACTGCTTTGTGGTTTTTCTCAGCAGCAGCAGACAGGAGGTATGATTGAGTAAGCCCCAAAGAAAGAAGTGAGCTCCCTTCCTGAGTCTGGAAAGAGACATAACAATAGGCAGTTATTAAACGCATCAGCCAACTTAGGCCTCCATAAGAACTTGTTGCTAGCAACGACATTAGCTCACCAAGGGAACAGAAGGGAGGTCAGGTCAGATGCTCCGAATGGCATTATCAAAACTCCCAAACTGCAGCAAATCCTATCAGCCCAAACTCAGGGGGGCTTAGGCACTGGGAAGTTTAGAATTCTTTCTCTTCCAACCTTCTTTCTTTGTCACCTCCGCTAACTCAAATTATGACCTTGGTGAGGTATTTAACCTCGATATGCCTCATTTCTCCATCTATAAAAGTGCAGACATAGCCAGATTGTCGCTTTCCCCACAGAGAGCAAGGCTATTGTTGCTATCTTCGTTCTCTCTTCAAAAGAGGTGAGAGGGGGGTAAAATTTGCTCCTATAGGGATATTTTGCAGACAAGCTGTGGCTTCTCGCTTTAAGCCCCAGTAGAAGTAAACAGTGTTCCTTAGATTATGAAGTCACAAATTTGGAATTAGAAAGAACCTTACAGACTATTGAGTCTAATCCCCTGGTTTTAAACATGGGGAAACTGAGGCATAGGTATTTGCTCAGTCACACAGCTGGTGAATGTCAGAAGTAGGATCTGGACCCAGAACCTCTTGACTCCAGGTATAGTGGAGTCTATATGGTATTTAATAGTATATAAATGGGTCATAGGAATTGATCTATTATATTAGCTATGGATGCAAATGGAGATGTCTCAATTAAGATTTAGTTTCTTTATCTGTTTCAAAGTTAGATCTGTCAACCACCAAATTGCTGAGAGGATCAAAAGATATAACCTATTATGTAGGTTATCAAGAAGGTGATACTATGACATGCAAGTAAATTGGATTTAAATGAAGGAGAGCTATGCAAAATCAACTGCCTTACTTTCCCCTACAGAGATATCTGGCATAAACATATATATATACACAAACATGTATGGATGTATGTGTGTGTGTGTATATATACATATACACACACACAAACATACATATATATGTATGTGTATACATGCACATGTATACATATGCACATACATATGGATATAGATATTTATATATGCATATATAGAGATACATAGATACATGTGTGCATATATATGTAGTGTGTGTGCATTTACACATACACATCCTATAAATCTTAAAACAGGAATTCTTAACTCGTGGTATATGAAGTTTTAAAAACGTACATTTTGATAACTGTATTTCAATAGAATTGTGGTTTCCTTTGTAATTCTCTATATTTTCTTTTATGTACTTAAAAACATGAATCTGAAAAGGGGTCCATAGGTTTCACCAGATACTGCCAAAAATCCAGCACATAAAAAAATTAAGATTCCTGCTTTAATCAATCAACAAACATGCACCTACTATGCACCAAATAATTAGTATTATATAAACTCAGTTCAACAAACATCTATTAAGCACCTACTATGTGCCAGGTATCATGCTAGGTTTTGGAGACACAAATATAAAAATAAAGTGATTCTTGACCTCAAGGATCTTATATTCTACTTGGGAATACAATAATATATAACATATATTTATATATTCTACATATATACAATTATAATAATATTCAAATAAATACAGAGAGAGAGAGAGAGAGGAGACACAGAGACAGAGAAGAGAGACACAGAGACAAAGAGAGAAAAAGAAACAAAAAGAGAGAGTCACAGAAAAAGAAGGAAATGGCAAACCACTCTAGTGAATTTGCCTGGAAAAGCTCAAATGGGGTGATTCCCATAGTACACGAGGTTAACTCTGAAGAACTTTAAGATTTTAAGGCATAGATGTGAGGAGAGAATACTTTTGTTTTAAATAACTTTTTATTGACAGAACCCATGCCAGGGTAATTTTTTACAGCATTATCCCTTGCACTCTCTTCTGTTCCAATTTTTCCCTTCTCTCCCTCCACCCCCTCCCCCAGATGGCAAGCAGTCCTTTACATGTTAAATAGGTTACAGTATATCCTAGATACAATATATGTGTGTAGAACCGAACAATTTTCTTGTTGCACAGAGAGAATTGGATTCAGAAGATATAAATAACCCAGGAAGAAAAACAGAAATGCAAGCAGTTTATATTCATTTCCCAGTGTTCTTTCTCTGGGTGTAGCTGCTTCTGTCCATCCTTGATCAATTGAAACTGAGTTAGATGAGAGAATACTTTCTAGGCATGAGAATGGGTGCAGAGATGAGAGAATGGTGGCTATACAAGCAACAACAATGAGCTATTTTGGTTAGAAGATAGAGTTCAGGGTGGAGAATGATGTGTCCTAAACCTGGAAAGGTCAACTGGGGACTAGCTGTCAAGACCTTTAACCTCAACAGGAGTTGGATCATAGAGACAATAAGGAACCTCCCTGAACAGGAGAGTGACAATGGATACTGGATATTGATTGAATACAGGTGCTAGCTTCTGGTAAAACAAGGCTAGTAGCTCATGAGCTCCTTCAGGGCACAGTATTTTATAAATCAGGGCTTCTTAAACTTTTTCTACTCATGACCCCTTTTCACCAGAGAAATTTCTACACAACCCGTGGGTATGTAGGTATATAAAAATAGAAATATAAATCAAACATTTACTTACATGAAATCATTTCATGTCCTCCCCATATTCAATTATAAGACCCAATATGAGTTTGCCACCCACTTTTTAAGAAGCTTTGATATAAACAACAGGCACACAATGAATGTTTTTTGAAAGGTAAATGATAAGCTCAGAATTGGAAATCTAGATTTGGAAGGGACCTTAGAGACCATTTGGTTCAAACCCCTCTTTTTACAGAAGAGTAAACTGAGGCAGAGAGGAGTCAAATAGCTTGCCTATATAGATTATTTGGTAGTTAACAGAGAGAGGATTCGAACCATAGTGCCTGAATTACAATCAGGACAAAGATACCTCCCCAATCCAATCTTATAGAGTCTGTAAGGATTAGGTTTCTCCCAAACAGAAGAGTAGTAATACAGAGAAAATAATACATCCCTAAATAGAGCAATTAATACAATGGATTCATGATTGGACTAGTTTTCTCCTTAGAGGTTCTGTCTAAATTTCCTTCTATGCTTCCAGGTCATTGACCTCACCAGGAATCAGAAACCCAAGAAGACTATTTCTAGGGGAAAATGAAAGGCGCTTAGAAACTTATAGAGCTAACTTTTAATTATTTCTACTGAGTTGGGGCAGGCAAAGCAGAGATAACCAAAACCCTGAGATAATCCCCAAACTCTATTTGGGTTCACCTTCCTCCTCAAAGCCTCAAACTAGAGTTCTTAACAAATCATTATCTTTTCCTCTCTCATTTCTTGATTCAAGGTCTACTGAGCAGTAAGACTGCCGGAAGGCAGGAAAACAAGGGGAAGAAGGGAATGGAAAGAGTCGAGTAGACCCAGTTGCTGCACTTTGAGCCACAAAAGCTACAAAATAGAGATCAAACGACCTGAGTTCCGATCCTGATGTTGCCTCTTGCTACTTCTAAAAAACCACTCAATGTCTCTGAGCCTCAGTTTATGCATTTGTCAAATGAGAAGATTGGGTTAAGAACCTTCCAACATTAAATCTGGGTGCCTGTCTCAGCATCAGTTTCCTCATCCATAAAATGGGGTTAATACTCTATCACTGCAAATGTGACTGGAAAGAATATTGAAGTGGGTATTAGAAGATCTGAGTTCAAATGGTGTCTTTTTACTTATTATTTGTATGATTTTGAGCAAGTTCCTTTGCCTCTCTAAGCCTCATTTATCTCAAAAAGAAATTTGATGACATTACGAAGATTTTTTTTTCTAACCCTAGATTATGGTTATAGGAAATCTATATTCCTACAATGAGTATCCCCTTCACAGAGCTTCTGTGAGGATTGGATGATATAACTGATGTAAAGTATTTTATAAACCTCAAAAACCTACATAAATATCTAACACTTTTTTAAAGTAATCAACCGATATACATTAAAGTGCCTACTATGTCCCAGGCAACTAATATTATTGTTTTTATTTAGGATTAAGGCCTCAATTGTGCTTTCATCAGCATAAGAAACTCCAATTTATTTTTGTCTTAAGATCCCCCCATTTAGCACAGTAGTTGGCTCACAGTAGATGCTTAATAAATATAATAAATAATATTTATAATGATATATGATATAATTAGATACAAAATAATATATAAATGTGTTTATATGTATTTATATAAATATAATAAATAAAATAATAAATTAGGTACTTTACTTGACCTCCCTATGTCAAAGTGAGCCAGAATCTTATCTTTAATGGATAGTCTCAAAACGCATGACTTTTTAAACTTTTTCCACCCATGAACCCCTTTTCATCCAAGAAAAATTTACAAGATCCTGGGAATATAGGTGTCCAAAATAAGTATATACATCAAACATTTACTGATAATAAATCATAGATTCATGACCCTCACATTCAGTTAAGAGATTTTATATGGGGTCATGAACCACAATTTAAGAGGCGGGGACTTAGGGCACTAAAGGGGTGATATATAAAAGGATCTTACAGCCAATATTTGTCAAAGGTGGGACTTGAATCTAAATAATCTTGGCTTGGAGGGCAGCTCTCCATCTGCTGTGTCATACTACCTCTCTCTGATCATTATAGCTACGAGTCACAACCAAAAAAGCTCTAACCTTTCCATCAGAGTCAGGGAACTGCCAATGCTAGTGCTAGTTGGAAGTCACAGACAGAATCTCTATGAAGATTAGGCCTGGTGCTGTAAGAAACATTCCCTCAATATTAGGAAGCTGAGTAATGAGGGGCAGGCGCCAAGATCCTTGCCCCCAAGTCTCAATGTTCTGGGCTAACAAAGTGGTTCTGGGCAATCTGTGTCCTTGGAAAAGATGCTTCCAAACCATGAAGTTTCAGCCCTTCCTCATGGGCAGCTCTGCATTCATGGACAACAGCTAAAATGGTGGACATGGAGGAGTGAGGAAGAAGAGGGTGCTGGGGGATCAGGGATGCCATCTTAACTCAAAGATAAACCAGAGAAAGCCAACAAACTCTCAGTCCCTCAGAAATACAGCTGGAGGTACAAGAGGGTCTCCCCCAAATTGCTGCTTCACTATTCATTCATTCTCCACTCAATGATCCCTCCATCAGGAAGACCCCAAAGTTACAGAACCAAAGAACAAAAGGTTGTTTAGCACCTCTTTCTCAGTATTATCTAAACACTGCCTTTGCTTCCAGGAACAGTTATTTGACAAAGTCAAATGCCATTTTCAGGGTAATGAAAAAATAAAAACAATATTAGAAAATCCCCCAAACTAAATTATATGGCCCACTGTCTACCTTCCACAAGCATCTTTCTTCCTGCTGTGTTGTCTTTTATTAAAATCTAATACTAATGTGGGGTTAATGTGACAGCTGTGAGTACACAGATGAAGTTATGAAGGAAATAAGGTTTTATTACTTTTCCAAAGACACAGCAATAACTTAGAATAACAGAATGGTCTGAAACTTTTCACCAATTCTGAATTTTTTTTCAGAGGGAAAGATAATTTCCCTTTTTCACACTTTAACTCACGAAAGTAAATCTCCATCTCTGTGACATTAAAATTCTTCATTAGAATCACAAGACCTAAAGGTAGAAGGTATCTTAGATATCAGAGGCAATCAGGTGACTCAGTGAATAGAGAGTTGAACATGAAGGCAGGAAGACTTGAGTTCAAATGTGGCTTCACTTAGATTTGCCTTAATTTATTGGAGAAGGAAGTGGCAAACCACACCCAGTATCTTTGTCAGGAAAACCCCATGGACAATATTGGTGTGCTACGGTCCATACAATCAAGAAGACTCAGACATGACTGAACAACAACTTTAGACATCAGTGATTAATTACCTCAGTTTGGCCCAGAAGAGTAATTTGTCCAAGGAAACATCGGTATAACTGATCATGGATATTGGTTCCAGAGTTCACTTTTTTCATCTACAAAATAAAGGAGTTGGACGCGACCTCTAAATCCCATCTTTGACACTTACCGGCAAGTCACAAACTCTCTTAGACCGTTCCCTCATCTGTAAAATGGGAATAATAAAAGTACCTGCTTCCCAAGATTGTTGTGAAGATAAAATGAGATCCTATTTTTAAAGTGCTTAGCAAACTTTACAGTTTTATAAAATGCTAGTTATTACTATTGTTGTTATACTCATACAATTTTATATTTCTAAGCTCTGGCAGTTTCTCAAAGCCCATGATCTTTCTAATGTATCCCATAGCCTCCCTAACTTACTTCATACAATTTCATGATTATGGAGTCTCAGTTCTATCGGGACTATTTTTAAGGTCAGAAACAAAAGCAGAGAAGAAAGCGAGGGAGGGGGAGATAAGTGGGAATGATTGGGAAGAAAACAGCATGGACAGGGAAACACTAAGGGAAGGAATCAACGAGGGTCAAATGAGGACTGAGGAGAGAGCTTAATTTGGAAGAAGCAACAGGGCTGGTGCAGATACCCAGGGGCAAACAAGTCTGGGAACTCCAGACCATGTGGATTTTCATATATCTAAAGACTCCCTGCCCTGAGCAGTCCAGACATAGGAGGTTCCTTTGGGACTGATCTCAAAGAGATCTGATCGCTTACTCTCCTTTCTATTCCTCTATAATCTATCTTCCTTGATTCTACCCATTTGTCTCTGGTCCAGTTCATCATATTCAGGATGACATTCTATTGAATTCTTATCTGTCACATAAACATCCCTTCTCATTTCATCACCTGTTCATCTTTCTAGCATCTCCCCCCAAGACTGCACTAAATTCCAGCATTCAATTGCAGTCCAAATCCCCATCCTTTGTGTTGCCCAACCTACGGATCTCTTATGTGGCAATTTGAACGATCCACTTGGTAAAGGAATGCTCAAGAGAGGCAGCCTGTATTAGCCCACATCGGTGGAAAAAACAGACTCTGTGATTAGAATAAGGACAAGAAAGAACAAGCAGGATAATAGGGGGCTTATCGCCCCCATCCTTCCCCAACGGTTATTCCCATTAGACAGACATGGGAGCGTTATGACTCAGAAAGCCGTAGACGAATTCCACCAGGAATATAACTTCTTAAAAAGACATCAGATAGCAAGCCTGAGTCATGCTGAATTAAGAAGCTATGGCCAAAGAAAAAGTTTGAAAGCCACTGGTAAAGTTAAATATTGGACTTTCCCTCTAAATCTTTAAGCCTGAAGAATTAGGTATTCCAGTTGTCATACCAACATGTGTGTGTGTTCTTTGCAGGCTCAGAGACCTGATTGCTGTACCCCTCCTGTTGCTATGGTGACCCAAATAAATTCTCTCTGGAGATTCACTTCATTCTAGTGCAGACACCACCAGGTCAGGCAGGCTAGCGAATGACGGACGGGCGCCGAGAATTTTCACTGATTCCAGTCATTTGTGTGGGTTTCCTCCTCTGCCCACCAGACCCAGTAGCCAACATTTTCCAACTGTCACTTCATTAGGGTTAACAAAGAAAATTACCCTGAAGCTTTGACATTTATTTGTCTAAGTTTAAAAATTATAAATGGGCCCTGACTAATGATGTTAATTTTAACATTTATCTACCATTTTGGATGCTACCTCATTTGATCTTCACAAATACCCTTTTAGGAAGATGCTGCTATTATTTCCATGTTATGGATAAGGAAACTGAGTCTGAGAGAAGTTAATTGGTTTCCCCTGAGTCTGAGGGAAGACAATTTAAGTCTTGCCGACTCCAGATCTAATAGTATATGTTGTCTAGGAGGAACTAAGACAGAGGAAGGTATAAGTAAAAAACATCCCCTACCAAAGACTCCGTTGGTTTTTTTGGACACTGTCTAGGATTGCTCAGTGGAACGAAGCCAAAATTTGATGTAGCCTTTCACTAACCTCCATGTATCAGTATAAAATGACATCTCTTTGTATTCAGAAGGAAATAAGAGGAAATTATAATAGTTAAGAAGTAGTATTTGTATAACACACAAGGATTGCAAAGTCTTCTACAAATATTATCTTCAAATTGCCATGTTTAACTTATATTGGATTGCTTGCTATATCAGAGAGGGGAGAGAGGGAGAAAAATTTGGAACACAAGGTTTTACAAAGGTGAACATTGAAAACTATCTTTGCAAGTATTTGGAAAAATAAAATACTATTAATGAAAAAAATAAAATATTCCCCCAAAATTATCTTTACAACAATTCTAGTATTGAGTGATTTACTTATCCAGGCCCACACAGGTATTAAGTACATGAGCCCGGATTTGAACTCAGATCTTCCTTTGTGTTGCCCAACCTAAGGATTTCTTACGTGACATTTTGAACAATCCACTTGGTAAAGAAATGCTCAAGAGAGGCAACCTTACATACATTGGTAGAAAGACCAGACTTGGTGATCAGAGAACAAGGACATGGAAGAACAAACAAGGTAATAGGGGGCTTATTACTCCCATCATTCCCCAATGGTTATTTCCATTAGACAGGTATGGGCGTTATTATGGTCTTCTAGGCATTATGGCACCACATAGCTGCCAATTTTAGGGTAATAGAATGAAAAGAATATTAGGGTTAAAAAAAATCTGGATCAAGTTCAACTTCTGCCATATTATGTTTGCATGACTCTGTGCAAGTCACTTTCTTGGGTAATCCTAAATATGAACATTCTAGGAATTTTTTCACTGAGGGAATCAATAAAATCATAAGTTCCTTCTCATTCCCTGGATCAAAAATCTATCAAATAAATGGTAAACTGAAGTCAGAATTCAACTTCTTCCTTTTCTAATCTGATCATTATGGAAAAAATATCTATTTCCCCATGACTTTTCTCACCATCCTTGTGATTTTCCTAACCAAAATCTCCCTCTCTCATCATCCTTCTCTTTCTCATATTAGAATATAATGCTTTTTAAGGATAGGAACTTCCTTGGATTATCACTTAGCAGAGTATGTGGCATAGAGTAAATGCTCACAAATGCTTTTTCATTCATTAATTCATTCATTTATTCTTTTCCTCCTCTAATCCCTTTCCCACATTCTAGGTTCCAACTAAACTGGATATCTCTTGGGTGATTATTATTATCGTGTTCCTCTCCTCTGTGATGGGTACATATCTGAATGAACGTCCATTTCTACATCTTGATGAACTTTCTTCTATCAAGAACCAGAGCAGTTTGGTTTTCTGATTCCTCTCATTCCAATTCAAAGCAAGCTCTCTTATCAGTTTTCTCATAGTACCTCACTTGAACCTCTTCAGAATGATCGCCTTCTCCATGGCCTCCTATTTTTGTGCATTTATCTGTCCTGTTATTACCCACCTACATACTCAATTGGATTATAAGCTTTTTGGAAACCATCATCATAACACCTTTGTATCTTCAACACTAGGTTCCAACACGTATGGAATATTAATAAGTGCTCAATTGGTATGTGTGGATAGCAACTGAATTATTTGGAATTACATGGTACATTGGACAGAGCAGTGTGGAGCCAGGAGGACCTAAGTTCAAATCTAGTCTCAGATCTTACTAGCTGTGTGATCTTGGGCAAGTCACTTAACTCCAATTGCCTCAAAAATTAAAAGAAAAAGAAAAGATTCAAAGGAAGAAGCCAGAGTGTGTTGAATTAAAGGTGTATGTGTTTGTGTGTTTGGGGAGCAGAAAGGATAGCATAGTGAAAAAAAGCACCAGCATTAGAGCCAGAGACTAGAGTTCAAATCTATCTTCTATGATCTCCTTTAGCCTTGGTTTCCTTATCTGTTAAAAAAGAAGAGTTGAATTCAATGTTCCATTCTAGCTTTAAATCTCTATGCATGTGGGATTGTAAAATATTTTACAAAGGACAATCATTATTTAAATATGGGTTGTCAACTAATAATAACACCCCAATTTTAAAGAATTATTTTATCAACCTGTGCAATATTCCATAGAACATTAAATATAAGAGGAACAGTAAGACAGCACCATGTCCTAGACCAAAGTCTATCTGAATTCCATCAAAAGAGATGAGAAAAATGAAAGGATAATAACAACAACATTCATCAATCTGTGCTGACAATGACCTCAGTTTCTGCAAGACTTTACAGACTTCACCAACACATCCAGTTGATTGATTGATTGATTATTAGCCCTCGGTACCAAAAAAAAAGTCCTAATGACAGGTCTGGAGAGGTATGACTATACTTAATGAATGAAAGAAAATGCATGTATTAATCACTTACTATGTGGCAGCCACCGTGTCAAGAATGTAAATATACTGGATATGTGAAACTAAATATATGATCTCCTTAAGGAGTAGGAATGTTGCTTATTTTGTTTTTATCATCTTTGATACCTGGTTCTGTATATTCCCATTGTCATTATTGCATTGTTTCGGTCACGTGTAAATCTCCAATATCCAATTTGGGGTTTTCTTAGATAAGATACTGGAATGATTTGCCATTTGATTCTCTGGCTTCTTTTATAGATGAGGAAACTGAGGCAAACAGGATTAAGTGACTTACCCAGGGTTACCCAGCTAATAAGTGTCTGAGACCAAACTTGAACCCAAGAAGATGAGTCTTCCTGACTTTAGACCTGGCACTCTATCTAGCTGCCCTATTTACATATATTAGACCCCCAATAAAGGTATATTAAATTGATTTGAGAAGCATTTATTGTAAGTGAAATTAAAGTTTTACATAAACTCAATGATCACCTATGGATATAAAATGTGGAGGGGAATAAATATACATAAATTAAAGATAAATAAGCCATAGCCTTTGAATCTTTTGTGATGTTTTGTTTTTACATTTTCTAGCATTTATATTCTAATTTGTAGTAGTCAATCGCTATTGAGTTTTTCATCTTCTTTATTAGACTGTAACCTTAAGGACAAGAATTTTGTCATCAGAATCTTTCTACTTCTAGCACCTAGCATACAGCAAAGACTTAATTAAAGGCTTATTTACTGCTGAATTCAGCACAGGTAGGGTGGTAGTCCAAGGCAACCCCGGTTTTCTGCACCCAAATTACATATTCTTTCCACTACGCCATGTTGCCCTCCTGAAGCCAAAGACAATGAAAAACCGTGTACTGGAGGATGCCCGATCATCAGGAATGTGTTCTAAAACAAGAAACTGATTCCAGAGAGAAGAAATTAAGATCTGGGAGTGACCTTAGACTAAAGTCAATGACAATGAAACATCATGCATTGAAGGATGTCTAATTATCAGAAATGTACCCTAAACAGAGATCTAACCTAAAACAGAGACTGTGAGTCCAGAGAGAAGAGATTAAGATCTTAGAGGTAGCTTGATGGTACAGTAACCTGGAGTTGAGAAGACTAAGAGTTCAAATCCAGCCTTAGACACTTACTAGCCTTATGACTCCAAGCAAGTCACTTAACCCTATTTGCCTCAGTTTCCTCTTCTGTAAAATAAGCTGGAGAAGGAAATGACAGACCATTCCAGTATCTCTATCCATGACCAAATGGAGTCATGAAGAGTCAGACATGACTTTGTTTTCCTGTATCCCTAACATTTAGCACAATGTCCACTATATCTTCTAGGCAAAGAGAATATGATAAAGTAGATAGAGAGCTGGAAGATCTGGGTTCAAATTCTGAATTTAACACACTATAGCTGAATGACTTTGTGAAAGTCACTTATCCTTTCAGAACCTAGGCCAGTCACTAATAACGGTTGATGATCAGAATTGGTAAAGACAGCTCTTTTATGAGGAACTCCTTCATAGAACAATGAAATTGCAGATAGAATTTTTCAAAAATTAAGTAGAGATACCAACAGGGCAGCTAAATGGCACCATGGATAGAGAACTGGCCCTAAAATCAGGAGGACCTGAGTTCAAATTCAGCCTTAGAAACTTAACACTTACTAGCTGTGTGAGCTTGGCAAGTCACTTTACCTCAATTGCCTTACCAAAAAAAAAAAAAAAAAAAAAAAAGTAGAGATACCACGACAAAAAACGGAACCATTATAGTTTTCAAAGAATTTATCTTCTTTTGGAAAGATAAAATATATAGAAAGTAAATAAATTTGTTACTATTGTTTTTCAATTGTCTGTCTCACTCTTCATGACCCCATCTGGGATTTTCTTGGCAAAGATACTGAAGTAGTTTGCTATTTTCTGCTCCAGCCCATTTTACAGATAAATAAATACAAAGAAATAAAAAGTTGTATCAAGAGAAAAGACCTTTGTATGTGATTTAGAGATGGGGAAACTACAATTGAGTGAGGTCATGCAGATCATAGCTGGCAGAGGGAAGACCTGAATCCATCCTCTGAACCTAGCTCTCTTTCCACTGTACCACTCTCGGCTATCAGTGGACATCGGCACTTTATGCTGGGCTGAATCTAAAAGCAGTTCTTCTGTGATACCACTCAAGTCTCCCTATGAAACATCTTTTTCCTTTCTCTCATTCCCCTCCTGTTTTAAAGGGGTTAAAGATCGAGCATGTTGATTCTATAATGATTTTGAGCCATGTGGTTACTCATTGATTGATCCCAAATAGCTGTTTTTCCTTTAAAATGAGTACTCCTATAGTCTGAAAGATAATCTTCTTATCTTTGGGGGACCCAATATTTTTGCATGCTAGAATAGATGCTTGATTAAAAAAAAATCAAAGTCAGCAAGAAAATAGGATTGATATGCAAAAATTGTCTTTGAAGGTAACCCAGTAGGGCACCATGCCCTCCACATATCAAGGGATAGCCATGTTCCCCATCAAAGGGGCACCTCCCATTTATATTACTTTCAGAGGTAAAGTTAGAAATCATATAAAGTGAAGGGCTCTGGCATGAGTCACTTGCTGATGTCTGCAGCCTCGGGCACAAAATGTCTCATCCACAAGTATCTTTGGTTTGTCTAAGGGTTTTCTGGGCCAATCTGATTCTTAAAAAACAAAGTGTTTCATTTTCCTCTTTTGTATATCCTTCTCCATTTCAATAATTTAATTGCTGGTGAATTAAATGCATTTCTTTTTTTTAAAGGAAAAGTTTCCTCTAAATTGAATGAGGAGCAAATAAAAAAAGCTACAGTGAAAATGGGATAATTTTATTAGGAATATGATAAATGGGATGAGTTGCAATAGCCTAAAAATCCTATTATATGCAATTAAGTGGCTACATTAATATAATTTTAGACTTCCTCACATTTGAGTCAAGCACACAAAGTATTTACAGATAATTGCCAAGTAAGGATGGAAATGCAAGCTGTGATTCTGCTGTGCACATGCCTAACATTGTCAAATTAAGAGCTGACTCTATTCCCCCATGAGTTATAGCTGTAAAAATCCAAACTTTCCTGTACATTTTCCAAACTGAAAAACTTGTAGTCATTTCAGTGTTCTCAGCATTCAACTCCTGCCTTCATGTTTTAATCTGACTGTCCTTCACCTTCCTTCCTCACTTCATCCACCTACTAGGTTTCTATACTACTCCAATATTCATTTCCGTTGTTATCTGACATGTGAAGTCCTCCTTGACCTTCCTAATTTTTATTGATCTCTCTCCTCAAACTAATTAAATTAAATTAATTATTGTAAATTATATAAAACATGTATTACATTATATATAACACAATTAATAATACAGATAATTCTATAACATAATATATAATTATATATATATGCCACATATATAATGTTATTTAATTTAATATATAGTATATCATATATTATATATAATATATATTCTACATTAAGTTATTTAATTTAATTAATATATTCAATAAAATACGTGGTTATTTATTTTCATGCTTTATCTCCCATGGAAGAGGACCTGGGAAAGAGCTTAGCTTAAAAAGATCAGTCTCCCACCACATCCAGCGTCATTGCCAATAGTCATGACCTGTGTCTTGCCATTGGACCCTGATGATTCCAGAGAATAGCATGACACTGATGTCTTTGCACAGCCTGCCCTCACTTAAATCCAATTTACTTGCAAATCAAGACATCACCCTCCTGATGTCATTGGTTCTTTTCGAGAATGAAGAAGGAATAACAAAAATCATGTATAATCAATTATTTAATATAAAAATATATAAATTTAGTTGATATCAATTATATAATTAATAAATTTAATATGTAAAACACTAATATACATCATATTGAGTTATTTAATTAGGCAAATTAAGTTAAATAAATCTTTGTCTGTTTTCATACTCTGTCCCCCTCTACTTCCTATAGAGAATTCAAGCTTCTTGAGGTCAGACACATTTTTTTCTTTTTGTATCACAAGCACCTATTACAGTGTTTTGCACACAGTAGAGGATCAAGAGATGCTTATTCAATTAGATTGTGTAGTCTCTGCAAAACTAATGCCATTTTGGATTCTTCGTCCTTAACGATTATTAAGTGGGATTAAAAAAAAGTGGACATAAAAATAAACATCACCCTACCTGCTTGATAAGGGACTAGATGAAAGCCATCACAAAAACTGAAATCTCAAATGATGTCTGGTCAGAATGAGGCAATAATACATCATCATCATTCATCTAGTTCATGGAGAACTCATTCATTTTCGCTAACACCAAGTTTAACTTTGCAGGAGGGGAGCTGTGTTATGAAACTGCAAAGAAAAAAAATGTCCTAAAATGTTGATATGATTGTCTATCGAGTGGAAGGGAGACAATTTGCAGCAAAATAATTGGTACATTTTCCCACTGCATTATGTTTCTCAAAACATGCTACTGTGGGAGGAGATTAGCTTCTCCTTTGTTCAGGAAGAAAATGACTTGTCTCCTATAGTGAATGGAACTGTCATTCCAGGGGCTGACAAATGCTAACAACCTCTAGAGGTGCCCAGTTCGAGCATTTCAAAAATAAATAAAATAAAATGAATAAGCCAGTGACCAAAGAAAGAAAGGTCACAAAAGGAGGAGGGGGGAGCGGGGTAAATTATAAATAAGAAAGGACCGGGTGGATATTGACTTAATGCCAGTCCTAACAAAAAGGGACACATGACAGCAGAAGATGGCACAGGAAAACATTTTAAAATTTTAAATCACCTTAATTAGCATGTTTAAAAAATTAATTGGGCTGTATGGTCCCGGCATAGTATATAGTGTCTACAAAAATGAAATGAATTCTATTCTCCTTCATTAAAAAGCACTGTTGTGAAAATCAAATGAGATAATGTGTAGAAAGATTTGTTAAACTTGAAGTGTCATATTGAGTTATGGTTGTTGTTATGTTATTGAGATCAAATGAGATGATGTACATTTATTTGGAGAGATTGGGCAGCTAGGTGATGCGGTGGATAGAGTGCAGGACCTGGAGTCAGAAAAAGCAAGTTCAAATCCAGTGTGACCTTGGGCAAGTGACTTAGCCCTGTTTGCCTCAGTTTCCTCATTTGTAAAATAAGCTGGAGAAGGAGATGGCAAACTGCTTCAATATTCTGCCAAGAAAACCCCAAATATGGTCACAAAGAGTTGGACACTGCAGAAAAACAAAAAACAACAATGATATTATTGTTATGGCATAGTGGATAGAATGCTGTACATGAAGCTCTTAATAAATGCCTGTTGAACATGGGTAGGTAGTATAGTGAACAGAGAGCACTGGAGCTGGAGTTAGGAAGACCTTAGTGCTAATCCAGCCTCAGATATTTGTTAGCTATGTGTGTGATCCTGAGCAAGTTACTCGACCTCTCTCTCTACCTCAGTTTCCTCATCTGTCAAATGAAAGATTTGGGCTTGAAAGCCTTTAAATCCTTTCCAGGTGGGCAAGTCACTTCATCTCTGCCTGCATCAGTTTCCTCATGTATAAAATTGGGATAATAATAGCACCTACCCTCCAGAGCTGTTGTGAGATCACATGAGATAAAATTTGTAAAGTACTATGTAAATCATAAAACACCATGTAAATGTCTATTATTATTATTTGGAGTCAAGAAGAACTAAGTTAAAATTGCATCTAAAACACACTGTGATGCTGGGTAAATAAGTTGCAACTTCTCTTGGGCTCAGTTTCCATGTGTGTAATATGAAAAACTCATTAGCTTCTAAAAGTCAATAACCATCTGGATAATTTGCTTAATTTCTCTCAGACTGAATGTCTCCATGTAAAATAGGAATAATGATAGAGCTTAACTTGTTGGGTTATTATAAGGATCAATTGAAACAAGACTCAATAGCTTCTAAGGTCTTAAATCTATGATCCCATGATCTATGAGAGTGGTTCTCAAACTTTTGTTCTCAGTATCTTCATGTTGTTCAAAAACTATCGAGGATCTGTTCAAAGAGGTTTTGTTCACATGGGTTATATTTATAGCTATTTACTATATTAGAAATAAAAAATGATTTTGAATTTGTAGATCCTCTGAAAGGATTTCAGAGACCCCAACAATTCTTTGGACTATACTTTGAGGACCACTGATATGATATATAGAAGACACTTTTCAACACTTAAAGTATTATATATATACATATATACATATATATATTACACAAATATTAGCAATCATTGCCACAGATCTACAACATTATCATCATCATCATTATCTTCTCAAAAGATAATGGGGCTCAAATACAAACATTCCTGCACTACTGGCTTTTCTGCCATTATTGTTTTACACTTTGTGTTGTCTGGACCACTGATGGGTAGATAAAGCAGCCAGTTGAGTTTTCATCACTATCATCACCATTCTTCTCAGCCCACTGGAACAAACATAATAATACTAATTATTTGCATTTACATAGTACTTGGTCTTTGTGAAGCATTTTATAATCCTCCAGGATCACAGATTTGGAGCTACAGCATCCTTAGAAGTCATCTTGTGGAATCCTCCCTTAAATGACTTGTCTCAGGCCATAATAAGCAAAGCTAGGATTGGAAAACAGGACTTGATCCATTTTAACCCACTAGATCCCAAGATCTCAGGTGGGAACCCAAAGAAGAGGTTAGAAAAAAATATTTTTTCTAGTTCAAGGCTCTACAAAACTGTCATATTGCCATGGGTCTAAGATTTTATCAACAAGGCTATTCCACCCTACTCCCAAGAATGAAGACTAAAACTCACCTATATCTACCTATCCTTGAACTCCTGGTTCATACCAGGAATTAATTCACCAAAGAGAGTCCATCCATCATGCTGAGGTCTTCTTTGCATTCTCTAGGATCTTGTAATGGCAAAGGGGATAGAATAGTAGACTTAGAATCAGGAAGACCCGAATTCAAATGCCATTGTAGAAACTTATTAATGGCATGTCTCTGGACAATTCACTTAATCTCTGTCAGACTGAATGTCCCCATCTAAAATAAGAATAATGGTAGTACTTAACTTAGTGGGTTATTGTAGGGATCAATTGAAATAATATGTGCTTTACAATTTTAAAGACCCAAATAAATGCTGTAATTGTTATTAAAGATAACAATGGAACATTAGGCTGGCCATAAGTTACCTCTCACTTTCATTATATGATTGGACTATTTTCTTTTTTTCCAGCCATGCATTTATTTAGGGACAGTCATTATCCCACTTCTCCCGTGCAATTCCTAATTTATCTTATCTTACAGCCTGCTTACACCTACCTCATTGCCCTTTGAACAATCCCCAACTTCAAGTCCTCAGCATTTGTGTTGTTCTATAAATTGGAGCCACGGAACATTGGGAGAAAAATGTCTTTGCTAAAAATGGGCCTTTGTTCCAGAAAGAAGTTTAGAGTCATTAAAATAACACTGCTGTTTCCCAAAGGCAATCTGAGTTTCTCTCCTTCTCCTCCTATTCTCTACTCAGCCCATTCTCCTTCAGCAGTGGCTGCCCAATGGATGGTTGCTGCCACGTAAGTTCTATGGTCTGTCCATCCAATTGCATATCATAGTCTGGAAAACTGGCATTCTCTACCCAACTGATCTTTTTTTTCTAGATGGATAATTAAGTAAGCTTTTTTTGAGTATGTATGGATCTAACCTAGGAGCCAATGATATATTCTGACCTAGATGAAATCATCAGTATAATCCATGAACAGAACATTGTCTTCAGAGAACCCTTCTATAGCAATCAGTCATTCAGTCAATAGCCAAACCTGACCCTTTATAACCCCATCTGAGCTTTTCTTAACAGAGATAAAACAATGGTTTACCATTTTCTTCTCCAGTTCATTTTACAGATGAGGAAACTGAGGCAAATAAGATAAAGTGACTTGCCCAGGGTTACACAGCAATTAAGAGCTTGAGGTTGGATTTCAATTTAGGCTTTCTTGGTCCAAAGAACAGTACTCTATCCACTGTACCACCTAACTGTCCCAAAAAGCAACATATATAACTAAAATACAAAGCAGAAAATTGATACTGCAAAGGAAAATATTAAGTTCCGTGAGAAATATAAGGAGGGAGAAATCACATTAATTAAAAGATCCTAGACCACAATCATTCATCAAACAATAAATCAGTTAGTATTTATTAAGGGTCAATTCTATACCAGGGTGCAGAAGTAAAGTGATCTAGTGATTGGTCTAGAAAGCTTGTCTTGACCCAAGAAGACTTGGATTCAAATTGTGCCTCTGAAAGGAATTGACTATTTGACCTTGGGAAATGTATTTAACATCTCAGTGTCCTGCGTAGTTTGCTTTGTGACAGGCCACATGCTAAGCAATGGACATACAAACTCAAACAGTAAAGTCCCTGCCCTCAAGAACATACATTCTAATGAAGGAGACCACATACATATAAATAAGGCTATGCAAAAGTTACCAAAAAAAAAGGAAAGCAAATTAGAGAAGAGGGAACAGAACATTCGTGCTGAAAAGGACCCAAGACATCAAGGGATCATAGACTTATGAGTTTGAAGGCAGTTCAAAGTACATCTGGTTCAGTTTCTCACTATTTCTCACTATTCTCCCACTGTCCCAAGCCATGAAGTAAATCCCTGGTAGAGGGAGGACAGGAATTAGGCCCATAGATCATAAATCATAAATTCAGAACTGAGGCATATCTTTTGCAAACAAGAAAACTGAGACCAAGAGAAGCTACATGACTTGCCTGACATCGTATATCTAGAAACTTGATGATATTCTGGGAACCATCCCCCCAACAAATTTCTATCACTCTTCTAAGGATTCTGGTTCCTCATCTAACGAAATGAGAAGGTCAGTTGAGATCACTGGGCTCCAATTCTTTCTGGCTCAAAAATGTTATGGTTTTATTTTCTTGTCACTGTGGATTGTGCATTCAGACATGAAAATCATGCCTCGAGTATTAAGGCTGTCAGGAAGGGAAATGATGGGCAAGAGAGGAATCTGGTTAGCACAAACACATTCTGAGCATTTTTCTTGTTAGCAATAAGAAAGAAAGGAATCCAATTGGAGCCTCACCGTTGCCCACTAAGAGCAGCTTCTTCCCCCTGCTTCAGACAATGGAAAACATTCATCTCAGGACTATATGTTCCACAGAAACTTAGATTTCTAGGGTTGGAAGGAGGACAAGAATAACATTATTATCATGATTTCTAATGGTAGTACTGTTAATAAGAATAACAACAATAATAGACATAAGGATTGGAACTGAAATTTTGTGACTATAAGGCACTTTCAAATGAAGAAAATCCCTTTGCCATTGCAAGTCACTTCACTCTCTGGAATTGAGTCTTAGAGCAGTATCTAATGCACCAAGATGCTTCTGGCTTGCCCAGGTTTTCACAGAAAGTATGTCTTAGAGGTGGGATCTAAATGTAGGTCTCCCTGGCATTAAGGGTTGGATCTCTATCCACTATGCCATAGCTAAGAAAGAAAAAGGGAGGAGAAAGAGAATGAAGGAGAAAGAGGAAAGGAAAGGAAGTAGAAGAGAGGGAGAATGTAAAAGAGGAAAGAGGAAAAGAAGTAGGAGAAGGAAGGGGTAAAAAAGAATAAAAGAAGAGAAGAAGAGGAGTTAACAAAAGAAAAAGAAGGAGGGGAAGAGAAGAAAAAGAAGAAAGGGAGGAAGAAAGGAAGGAGGGAGGGAGGGAGAGAGGGAGGGAGGAAGGAAGGAAGAAGGAAGGAAGGAAGGAAGGAAGGAAGGAAGGAAGGAAGGAAGGAAGGAAGGAAGGAAGGAAGGA
Organism: Antechinus flavipes; assembly: GCF_016432865.1. Lineage (NCBI taxonomy): Eukaryota > Metazoa > Chordata > Mammalia > Dasyuromorphia > Dasyuridae > Antechinus > Antechinus flavipes. The sequence continues at coordinate 270,691,887 of NC_067402.1, read as the reverse complement.
AGGAAGGAAGGAAGAAGGAAGAAGGAAGGAAGGAAGGAAGGAGGAAGGAAGGAAGGAAGGAAGGAAGGAAGGAAGGAAGAAGGAAGGAAGGAAGGGAAGAAGGAAGGGAAAGAGGGAGGAAGGAAGGAAGGAAGGAGGAAGGGAGGGAGGGAAGAAGGGAGGAAGGAAGGAAGGAAGGAAGGAAGGAAGGAAGGAAGGGAAGAAGGAAGGGAGAGAGGGAGGAAGGAAGGAAGGGAGAAAAGAAGGAAGGGAGGGAGGGAGGGAGGGAAGAAGGGAGGGAGGAAGGGAGAAAGGAAGGGAGGAAGGAAGGAAGAGAGGAAGGGAGAGAGGAAGGAAGGGAGGAAGGAGGGGAGAGAGGAAGAGAGGGAGGGAGGAAAAGAGGGAAGGAGGAAAGAAGGGAAGAGAAAGGAAGGGAAAGGAAAGAATGAGGAAGAGAAGGAGGAGAAAATAAGGCTAGGGAAAGAAGAAGACAAAAGATAAGACAGAGATCAAAAAATATTTCACAGGTGTAAGGGAGTACTTTATAAGTGATGTCAAAAAAGAAAAGAAAAGAAGAAAGGTTCACCAATAACATTTTTAAAATAGAAGAGAGAACAAAAGGAAGTTCACAAGCAGATACAAATAAGCAGGACAGCTTGGGAATTAGGTGGTTTTGTATACAATCTTCTTTATCTGTTTTTCCTTGTACATGGGAATGATTGTTCTTGCTATTTGTCAAGTTCATAATAATACAAATGAACAGTTTTAAAAAGGAAAAAGAAAAGTATATTCAAATAGTACAAAACAAAATGCTATTTGATGTCTGAGTGGGATGATTATTACCAAAAGGGGTCATAAAGGGAAGTTTCAAAATGGAGATGGCATTTAAGCTCCAAAGGATGTGTTGGCATGAAAGGTAACCAATAAAGACAAAGAGAACAATATGTGCACATACATGAAGGCCACTCAGCATATTTGGGGAAAAGGTAAGAATTGTGATTGAAGATTCTTTTATTCTACATACGTGTATCCATGTGGAACAGCTCATTGGCACAGTGGACAGAGTGCTGGGTCTCTGTCAAATAGACCTGAGTTTAAATCCAGCTTTAGACACTTACTAACTGAATGACCCTAAGCAGGTCATTTAACCCTGTCTGCTTCAGTTTTCTCATCTGTAAAAATGAGGAAAGAAAGAAATGGCAAATTGCTCCAGTATCCTTGCTTTAAAAAATCCCAAATAGATTCATGGAGAGTTGTACACAACAGCTGAATAACCAAAACTTAGTGTCGGGTACATAGAAGGTGCTTAATAAATGCTTGTTTATTGATGGATTAATTTGCATCTTCATGCCTACTACAATGAATGGCATATCGTATATGCTTAATAAAGACTTTCTGAAGGATTAAGTAATTAAATAGAAAGACACATGACAGAAGTAAGCACCCTATGGTCTATCAGTGATGACCTGCAAGGAAGAAGTGCACAAGATCGAGGACCAGTTAAATAGCAAGAACAAAACTGATGGCTAGCACAAGGGGATCCCTGGTAGAGCTATCCAGTGATTGCAGCTACTTACAATCTATGAAGGTCTATGTTATTTCCAACTGTGAATTGTTCCTGCCTTTTGTTCCCCCTTTATAGCTCAAGAATCGTTCTTTCTGTACTTGCACAATTCAGATTTCATAGTCTCTAATTCTCCTGCTGAGACTGGCCAAGCCAGTTCTGATATTTGAGAGATATTTTATACCAATTGATACAAATAATACTGTAGAATATTTGGGAGTCTTGATCTGTAGTCCATTCATTTATTTTAAAAAATATCTTGTATTGAAAAAAATATTTTGACAACTGTATTTCAATATAGTTGGTTTCCTTTGTAATCTAATAAATTTTATTTTGTGCATTTAAATCATTATTCACAAGATTGCCAGAGGGATCCATATAATTTTTTTTAAAAAAAGGTTAAGAAATCTCTGGCTTGATACTAAAATAATGGCAAGAAAGCCTCTAGCTTTTTAGGTACATGTCTTTAAGGGGCATCATTAAAATACATGGGCAAATTTGCACATTCTAAGAAATCATGAAAGAGTTACAATCAGCTCAGCATTTAAGCGAAATCCAAGATGTATCATTTTGTAAATTATTATCCAAAATCTGTAGTGTTCATTTGTTTTTCACTCATTGTTTCTCCTAGAAGTTCAATGTATATTTGATATTCACAAGATCACATAACAAAAGGGTTAATAAGTTCTTTTCTTTACCTTGAAATACTTCCTCATACTCTAATTTTCACTACTTTTTAGCTTAATTTCTGGATTCTTAAAATATAGAATTCTTATCAGTTCTGTTTTATATCTGGCACTTTTCCCTTTAATTTCATTTTTTTCCTACTGTCATAATTTAATTCACATGTACCATGGTAACTAATTCTGCTGTGTTTATATCCTTTGAATATTAGTTGATCACTATCTCTAACATAACCCCATTCCCTTAGTTACCATTTCAATGAACAATACATATTTAATTATTTTAATTTTTACAACCTACATAAATCAGTCCCTCTGACCCTGAAAGTCTTTCTGTCTCTATTCACAGACCTCTCTGTAGCTCACCCACATCTTTCTAATGCACAAATGCCATAATTCCATTGAAGTCTCCCTTAGAATTGTGTGTGAAGTATGAAGGGAAACTATAATTCCCAAGCTTTAAATTTACTGCTCATTGTTGCTGCCCCAATCACAACAACATTTACAGATGTAGCATCAGAGAGGTTGAACCCATGTTCAGCAATTAGTGCAATGAGGAAAGCAAAAGCGCCCAGAAAACTCCTTAGCCAAAAGACAATTTATCTCTCTGCCAAATGGAGACCACATGGCAATCAACAACAGCCCCAGTATAAAATAGAAACTAATTTGTAAAATACCACCGAGGAAAGTAATAGAATATTAGGAGCAAAATCTCATTAGAAAAAAGAGAACAATAGAGGACAAAATGAGATTCCGAAAACAAGGGCGCTAGTTCCAATTAAGCCAAAAGACATTGACAGATGAGAAAGAAAGGAAGAAAACAAATAGACCAAAAATAGAACAGATCTGCTAGTATTTCTATAACAAGCCACTGAATTTAAAATCAACATTACAATCCTGATGCCCCATATGATCGAATATAATCTTGTGTTATCCAATAGATTCTATATGTTACCTAATAGTTCTATAAGAAATATAGTTGTCATGACTAGCTAGGTTAGGGTCCTGCTCAATTCTACCCTGGTCAAGCAACACCTGGAATTGTGTTACATTCTTCCTACAACATTTTACAAAGGACACTGATAATGGAATAATCTTCATGACAAAAGATCTCAAGATTTTACGAAATGAATATTGGTCGAATGAAAAGAGATGTTGAATTGAGCGAGCATTTCAACAACAATCAAATGATCTGGCTCTAGAGGCAGTGAGCTCTTCCTCATTGGAAGAATCTAAACAAAGACTTTTAACAAATGGAGACAAGGGGAAGATGGAGGGGGAATATGGAAGGAATATTTTATAGAGGGAAATATTAAGTTCAAATTAGATTAGATTAGATTAGATTAGATTCCATACTTTAAATTCTGAAATTCTATAATCTTGTGAATCATTGGTCAGCACAATCTCTACAGGATCCAAATTGTAGAGGCTCAAAGTGCCACAGAGAGATATATGATGGGTATGCCACAGGTGCCCCATGATGAATTGTTCAGGAGAAGAAGCATAAAATATATTATCATGGATGTATGGGGCCAGATATGGAAGTAGGTCAATCCTCTAGCAAAAGCTAATCAGAGCAAATATTTGACCATAATCTTAGACTGATATCCTCAGAATATTAAAACATCTAGAAAAACATAATAGCAATTGTCTTAAAAGTGATGGGGTGGCAACTTGTGATGGTAAAAAGAGTCCTCAGTAATAATGACATCATAAGTCCTTAAGAGTTGAAGAATTTAAAAGGTGAGTGAATGCCTTCTTAGGGATTTATTTGTGAGAGAATTCTGAATATTTAGTTTAAACATTTTTAAACACCAACAATTATGTGAGGTTTTTGGTGTGAAAGATAAGAGATAAATATTTCTTTAATTGAACTTTAGTCTTTTGAATTGAAAAAAAAGATATTCCCTGTCCTCATGAAGCTTACAATCTATTTACATATGGTAGAAACTTTCATAATTACTTCTTGATAGATTTGCAAAGATATGTTCGAGAAACTCTAATAAGAGTGCTACATCAATTCTGAATATATCTGAAAAAGTTATATTATGTCCTGAGACTATAATATCAGTGTAAATATCATAACCTCATAAAACAGAGGATTTTAAATGCCATTAAAATTAATATTTACAGTATAAGTAGACATTTCTGTATAATTCTTCCATCCATGATATTTTCAATATGCTCTACCTTTAACCCTCACCCAAATTTATTTAATGTGTATTTTAAGTGCCATTTTCAAATCAAATATTAAGATATAAAGATAAACTTAGCTCTTACTCCTAAAATATCCCTGACTCATATATGCTTTCACTCAATTTATTATCATTTTTATTAGTAGCTTCCAAATATCTTTCAAACAGGGAGACAGGTCAATTTCAATTAATTCTGACTATAAAATTTCATGTGGCCCTATCAAAAACTTTGATAAAAACAGAGGTGGGTTGCATTAACAAAGCTGATTTACCTTTATCAACTCATCTTGTAATTCCATCAAAAAGCCCATCACACTTATCAACTACGATCTCTCTCTTTTCTTTTAATCTTTGTTTTGTATTGCCCATTATCATCATGCTTTGGCTGGCTAGATACTTATGGATTTTTTATTAATATGCATTCCAATTCTTGGATACGGATTTCAGTTAGTCTTTGTGGAGAGTGATTGTTACTATTCTTGTCTCTAAGACCCTAAGTCAAAGATGGGTTGCTGAGTTACATTGGTAGAAGGAGTATCTGCCTCTTATGGATAAGGATAGAATAATAATGAAGAGGAGGAAGATGAGAAGAAAGCAGAGGAAAAGCAGAGACAATGTGAGGAAGAAAAATTACTAGCATTTATATAGAACTTAAAGGTTTGCAAAGTGCTTTTATAATTATTATGTCATTTTAACCTCACAACAACCCTAGGATATAGCTATTATTATTATCCCCATTTTTAAAATGACTTAACACAAGTTAGGTGACTGCCCCAGAGTCACACATCTCGCAAATTTCTAAATCTGGATTTGAACTCAGACTTTTCAAACTCCACATATAGCATTCTATTTGCTATATCAATTAGTTGCCAAAATACATATATGTCTGGACCCAAGACAATAACAAGTACTACTCTCACCCAGAAATAATCTGGGTTAAAAAAAAATTTTCATCTCAGTAGGTCTTAAAATGTTCCTCAGACTCTTTGTAATTATATGATCAAGAACAAGTGAATTAATCTTACCGTGACTCCATTTTTTAATCTGTAAAAATGGATTGTTAGATTCAATGGTCCCTAAGATCCACCATATTTCTAAACCAATGAGCTTAAGTTCAAAAACATTCAGTAGAAAAAAATAAGTAGAGCAATGAAAAAGTAGCAGAGAGAGACATCCCAGTGGGCCTGAATAGTTGGGGAAGATTTCATCAGGAGACAGATCTTAAGAGAAGAATAAGTGTTAATTATTCAATACTACAAGTATGAGAAGCACATTTCAAACTCTCAAGTGCCATGTGAATGTCAATTACTGAATTGTTATTATTAATAAAGTATGACTTTAGGATGACATAGTTGAGGAAATGAAAAAAAGGTGGGTTGATCACATAGTAATTATAGACCATGTGTTGTCCTGTTACTTATAAAATACTTTAGAACCCAGAAGGCATCCAGAGACCAAAATAAATCACTTTGAATAATTTAATGGGCAAATATGATTAAGAATTGCTCAGGAGAAAAATAAAATTATTAATTGGAAGCTAGAAGGAACCTTCAATCAATAAATAAACATTTATTAGATACCTGCTGTGTGCCAGGCACTGCGTTAAGCCCTCAGAATTCAAAAAGAGAAAAAAGATAGATCTTGCCCTCAAGGAGCTTACAATCTAATTGGGTGGGGGTAGAGGAAAAAGAAGTGCAACATGCAAACAAATATATATAGATATATAAAGCAAACAATGTACAGGACAAATAGGAAATAATTAGCAAAGAGAAGGCACTAGAATTAACAGATATTTTTGAAAAAGGTTTTCTGTAGAAGGTGAGATTTTATTTGGGACTAACAGGAAGCCAGGGAGATCAGTGGCTGGAGCAGAGGGAGAATGTCCCACCCATTGGAGAAACTTCCAGTTGAAAGATAAAGTGTCTTGTTCATGGGCCAGTCAATAAGTAAAAGTCATTGCATCAAAGAATTTGTCTTGAGGAGTAAGATGCAAAAAGACTGAATTGATAAGAGGGGACTAGAAGGGCTTAGAATATGAAACAAATCATTTTGTATTTGCTCCTGAAGGTAACTGGGAGCTACTGATTGTAGTTAAGATGTCTAAAAGTAAAAGGTCATTTAATCCAATCTATTCACTTTACAAATGAGAAAACTGAGGCCCAAAGAAGCTAATTAGCTTGCCTTCTAATCACACACCGAAGAAAAAAAAGTTTTTAGGAAGGTTTTGAATCCAGATTTTCCTAAATCCAAGTCCAGTGTCCTAGCTATACCACAATGTCTTTCAAAATGTGTATGGATAGCTAACTATATTGGTAGAAAGATATACATGTCAGTGAGACCATGGACCCATCCAACCATCCAAAGGTTTTTAAAGACATTTTAAAAGATGTCATGAAATGGAATGAAGTTATAAAATACAAACCAAGAAATCTTATACAATGGGGAACATCTGTTTAACGATGAACGAAAACTACCATAAAACTTACTAATAATAGAATTGTTTCTTACATATAGAGAGAAAAAAAGAAGAAATTCAGCACTGATAAGAAAGTTAACATCAAAGTGGAAAATGGGGGAATCAGAGTAAAATCAGTAATCTTGGTTATTTCATATATATTCATAATGGGACATATTAGAGAACTGAGTGGATCGATTGGGTTTTAGTGTTAATTCAAAAAGCTGTCTCTAGAAATTCTTACAGTGCCACCAGAGTTTCTTCTCCCCATTTCCTCTAATACCTTTTGCCATGACTTGTTTTATTAAAGGAGATTATACCAAATTCATCTGCATGACAAAAATAAAGTAAAAAATATCCCTAAAGTTTTCCTAGATGCTCCTATTTTCTCTAGGGAGCTCCAGTAAGCTTCCCATAATGGCATCTTACTCATTCTCATGCTGTCCCCATAAAGACAGCAAAAATGAATTATATTATAATTATTCTGATTCTATAGAGAGATAAACTGAAAATCTGATTTGCCCAAGAAAAACAAAGTTGGTAGTGGTAAAATTTGAACCCCAGATTCCAGACTCTCCATTCAACAGTACATGATTAGAAAGAGCATCTCTCTTTACTTTTTCTTTGCCCAGATCTCTAGTTCAACTAAGTTTATTGGTTGAAAAAAGTATACCTTCAATATATCATCTTTCCCTCTCTATCTCTCTTACCTATTCATTAGAAGCTATTTTTATGTGGCTGCTTCTACTGCATCTTCCTTTTTCAGTTAAATTTCTAAAGAACAATTTGTAGCAAAACAAACCAAGATTCCATAATTCAACTACTTCCTGCATTCATTAATAGAATTCCTTTGAATCTAGTGTCTTCAATTTCCTATACTGAAGGTCACATTTTAGTTGCCTTAGCCTATTTAGTTAAGCAGTAAGGATTCATTCTGAAACAAGAGGCAGTGTTTTTGCCTTATTTGGGGGGACTGTAATATACTACTAATTAAAATATTTATAGAGTATTTTATAGCTAAACAAGTATTTTATGCTCATATGTGCCAGAGATACAGGGATAGAAATTATTCAAGAAGGATCAAGCAGGAAAATAAAATACCAAGACCTGATGCATGCAAATCATTGAACAGTAGCTGGCAATTATTTAACAAGTCCCCTGAGTACATCATTTCCTCTTGCCACAACAGCCTAGGACTAAAACCATGAATAATGAGCTCATAGATTCATGGACCTTTAGAGTTAGAAGGGGAACACTGAAGCCATCTAGTTCCACTCCAAATGTTTTGTTATAGTATCTGTTCTGTTCCATTTATACCCATCTTTTCTCTGTTCCCCCATGTTTATCCCAGTTTTGTTGTCTTTATTTATGCAGTGTTTTGCATAACAATACCTGGAAGGCTTTCAACTGGATAGAGCACTAAATCTGAAGTCAGGAAGGTCTCGGTTTGAATCTGGTCTTAGATGCTCATAAGCTGTGTCACCTTAGGCAAGTCACTTAACTGCTACCTGCCTAGGTAAGTGACTGGAAAGATGCTTTAGAGTTTATCTCGTCTAACCACTTGATTGAATAGGACACCTGGTAAGGTAAAGTGATCTGGTTCAAGTCTTACAACAAGCAAATGACAAAGCTAGAATTCAAAATTAGATTCTCTGACTCCAAAGTTGAAAGGAGTGGCTTGGGAACATAGATTTAAAAGTGGAAGGGACCTTGGCAGTCATTTCTTCCAGCCATATTTTACAGATGAGAAACTAAGGCCATGGGTTTAATTGACTTGCCCAAGATCACACAGTTATTAACTGTAACCTCTTATTTCTATTATTCTGCTAAGATACAAAAGTCTCTTAAATAACTACAGCTCTTATTGGCCATGACACATATTAGCAGTATCCATTCTCATCCAGAGATGATATCCATATTACTGCGATTTCTTCAGTGTAAGTCATCACCAACATGGAAACTCCTTCCACCAAAGTAAATAGCCAAGTGGTACAGAGCTTATCATTTTCTGGAATTGTTTAGGGGTTCTCAAAAGTTAAATGAGTAGTCCATGGTCACCCAGGTTGTATGGAGAACTCACTTGAGCCCAGGTCTTCCTAACTCTTAAAACCAAACTTTTATTCACTCCACCTTAGCATCTGTCATTCGTTATTATCCAATGGTTTCCATAGACATACATGGGGAACCTTAGAAGAAGAGCCAATATTGGCTACTGGGTCTACCAGCAATTGATCCATAATCTCTGCATGACCACAGAAGCAATTATATATTGGGATAAGATAAATTTTGTGTTGCATAGACTTGGAGTCCAGAAGCTCAGCCCCTTTCTCCGATGAATATTGAGAGCAAGAGTCAATGCTAATGTTCCCCACCCAACTAGCCCTCCCTCTATGCTTGCATAGGATGCTTTCATGGTCACGTCTCCTCCAGGAAACCAGGGCAATGGGTGGTATTGGACTCTCAAGAAATAACAAGTTGAATTACAACAAGCTTTAAGCAGGAATGCTTTGAAAGTTGTTTGTTTGCTTTTTTAAGTCATCAAATGAGGCAAAAGTGAGCCAGAATTAGACATTTAAAACAAGAAAACGAGTGCCAAAGAAAAAGAGTAGTCTAAAAGAAAGAAAGGAATGCCAGGAATTCATCAGAGAAGCCTCCTAGTTTCCTTAAAGAAACTTCTCTTTTGTCTTTTTAAAATCATCCAGTTTAGAGAGATGTAAGAGGAAAAAAATGTTTTTAACTTGATTCATTAAATTCCTTTTGCTTTATCCAGCATTTGTGTATATGGGATGTGAGTACATATAAATGTGTGTACATAATGCGTACGTGTATATTTGTGTATATATGCAAATGTGTACATATGATTTAAGTGTATGTATATGTATATATAATATATATGTATATATGTGTATGCTGTATTTTCTATGTAAATACCTTATTGTGATATATGTACATATATGTAAGCATGTATGTGGTATGACTCTCAATCCTGTGTCTTGAATGTAAATAATATGTTATTGTGTTATATGCACACCTGTATATAATATTCACTTGCATGCTATAAATGTGTATGTTTGTTCTGTTAGTATAAATGTATGTGTGTATTGTATAGATTGTGGAGAGTTTTTATATGTATATGTATACACACACACACACACACACACACACACACACACATATTCTGCCATTTTATCTCTCACATCCTGAAAAATAACCCTAAGAAATTTCATCTCCTAGTCACTCTTCATTATCTGTTCTCAGGGCCTGTCTTAATTCAGTTTCATCAGGAGGATCAAATCTAAAGCCCATCTGCAGTTGTGATTAGGTGTTCACTAAATGTGATTTTAAAACTCTGGTCCCGTGATATCATCACTCTTGTGGGAACTGTGAAGGTCAGCAGGGATTACACCTTTCTCAATTAAAGGCACTGTGCCCCCCTCAAAGGTGCTCACCCCACCACACACACACACACACACACACACACACACACACCATCTTGATTTTTAGCATGAGACAAAAATAGCTTCTAAGCCGGCTTCTTCACTTAAGCTCTTCTATACCCATATGTCCTCAATTTCTAAAAAAAATCAATTTTTCCCTGTTTCAGCTTCTTCTTCGTGGTTGCCTCTCAGTTTAATCTTCAGGGTCATCTCAATCCCCATAAATCTAAACATACCAATCAAATGTCTTGTCTCTTTAAAATGCCTTGCCACAGGTGGTGTTCAAATCCCCCCTCCTGATTGATTGGGCAATTTAAAAGAAACATTGGGAACAGAGAAAATTATATCTCCCGAGAAGGGCCATTTTTATCGGAAACATTGGGGGTGGGAGGGAAGCTTTTGTTTTTGTTATTGGCAGGATTCATATTTTAATCTCTGCTCTCTAGATGTTTATTGTGGTGGATTTTTTTTCCCTTGAAAGAATCTTGAATAAAAGCTGAAGATGGAAGGCCTGGGAAGCCACTGGGAGTGTTTGGGTGACTTAAACCTGAGGATGCCCTTTAAGGTAAGAAGGTCTTTATGGTTTAGTCCTCACTGAGGCAGCTGAGTGATCAAATTAAGTATTATGCTTCTGAAATTCTTCGAGCATGTTCAGAGGACTTGGAAAAGTGGGTTTAGGGGCAGAACTGTGATAAACTTCAAGCTGCAAGGGAGACTAGCTAGACCAATTCTCTCATTTTAACAAATGAGGAAATTTAGACCTAGAGAAATAAACTAATTTACCCAAAATCACAGAAGTAGTAAATAGTATTGTTCTTTAGTCATTTCAGTCATATCCAACTCTTCATGACCCCTTTGGGCTGTTTTTTTTTTTTTAACAAACATACTGAAGTGTTTTTTCCATTTCCTTCTCCAGTTCATTTGACAGATGAGGAAACTGAGGTACACAGGGTTACGTGACTTGCCCAAGATCACCCAGTTAGTGAGTGTCTGATGCTGGGTTTGAACTCAGAAAGAGTTTTCCTGTCTCCAGGCCCAAAACTCCATCCAGTGCATCACTTAGTTTCCCAGTATATGGTACAACCAAAGTTGAGACTCAAGTCCACAGACTCTAGACCCAATGCCTAATTACACAATACTATATTGCCTCCCAATTGCTTTATTTCTCTATTCATTCACCAATTTATTCAGGATATAGACCTACTATGAGCATAGTCAGTACAGGAAACCATCTATGCCCTCAAGAAACTTCCAGTATAGTTAAGAAGACAAAATCAAATAAAAAATCATAGAGAGGATCATAGATGTTAAGAATTCCTTAAGCTGGGATCCATGGACCTCCAAAGCATATATATAGACTTTAGGAATGTTGTGAATATGGATTATATCTTCATTTTCACCAACCTCTAACTGAATTTTAATCTTTCCTTCAATTTTATAAAAATATCATTCTGAAAAGAGGACTCTAGATTGCATCAGATAACCAAAAGGATATATGGGACAAAAAACATTTAAAGACCCCTGATCTAGTCCAGACTCCTCCTTTTATAGATGACAATATTTAGAGGTAGAGCAATTAAATAATTCATATATATATATATATATATATATATATATATATATATATATATATATATATATATATAATCAAAGAGTAAAGAGTAGCAGAAAGATTTAAGTATAGGACCTCTGATTTCAAAGGCAGGACCTTTTCCTAGGTACCATATTGCCATATCTACAAATAAAAAGAATACAAAAGAGAACATGGAAAGGGCCTTAAAAAGAGAGGAATAAGTAGAGGACTCTGTCAGAATCAAGAAGCAAGAGAAGTCACTCCCAATTGAGAAAATATTAGGAAAAGCTTAATAGAAGTTGTATTTAATGTAGGCCTAGCCGGATGAGCTGGACTTTACCTAGAAGTAGGCCATAAACAATGTCTCAAAGCTAGGAAAGTAAGAGGTTATGAGGATAAAAGCATATACTCCCATTTGGCTGAGTGAAAGCCTGTATAAAGGAGTCACAAAAAATCAATTAATTGATTGATTTAATGAAGAAAATTAATGGGTAAAGTACTATATAAGATACTCTCTTCTCTCCAAAAACTCAGTTTTTAATGTGGAATATAGCATATATATTGGAATGTCATGCATGGATTTTTTTTACAAATTAACATTATCTACATTATATTGTATTTTTATTCATTTTGTTAAATGTTGTCCCAATTTACATTTTAATTTGGTTCAGGCCATATTCCAAAGTTTTGTAATAGCCACTATTTTGACACTTCTAGTCTACACAGTCAGGAAGACATGGTAGGCAGGAATATAAGTTCATTTGCAAAGTATTAACAAATGAATACACCAATATACTGTTAGTGGAAATGTGAACAAAGCAAAGCATTCAGGAAGGTTATTTGGATATATGCCAAAAAAAAAAAAACTATTAAACTATAGGCTGACCCAGTGATACAACTACTATATTTATATTCCAAAGAGATCAAAAAAAAAAAAAAAAAAAGGAAAAGTACCTGTGTGCACAAAAATATTTATGACAGATATTTTTGGTAACAAAGAATTGAAAACTGAAAGAACATCCATCAATTGAGGAATGGCTAAACAAGTTATGATATATGAATAAGATGGGCTACTATTTGGTATAAGAAATAATGAGGAGATGGTTTCCGAAAAACCTAAGAAGATTCTCATGAACTGATGCAAAGTAAGTAGAAATAAGAAAACAATCCACAAAGTGAGAGCACTAGCATAACAATAATTCGCTGTGAAAGACTTAATCATTTTAATCAACACAATGACTTACCACAGTTCCAAAGGACTCATGATGAAAAATGTTATCCACTTCCAGATAGAAAACTGATGGACACAAAGTGAGGACCGAAGCATTTTTTTTCTGTTCCTTTTTCTTTTCTTTCCTCCCAGAACATGGGTAATGCAGGAACTTCTTTCTTATGACATCATATTTGTAATGGATTTTGCATTTCTTGCCATCTCAATGGATGGGGGAGGGAAAAAAATCTGGAAATGAAAATAAAATAAAATTGAATTTAACATAATCCAACAAAAACAGATGAAATTTCAAACAAATTAAAATGTTAACAGATGAATGATTGACATTTTCAAATAGGGAGTGATTTCTCACAAAACAGTAAAAGGGTGTTGAGAAGAAAACAAGCCTGAATAGAGCTTGCTAACTCAAGTCATTCTAAAATCATTTGATGGCATAAATTGGAAAGAAAACACATAGAAATAAAGTGAAACATCTGCAGATGTTTTATTATGATTTAGTTTAATTGGTGATTACAGAATAAGTACCTCCTTTGATCTCGAAAATAGTACCTGCTCTGCAACTTAGAGAACTAATAAGTTGTTTGGAGGTGTTGAGAGGTTATCAGATGCCTCAAATGGTTTTCAGGTATTTTGGAAGATGAAACTTCACAGAGAAAGTAGATGCCATCAAGTCTGCCCTATTAAAACTCACTGTATTATGTGAGTTCTTACATTTGAAATAGTCATTAGCATCATCAATAATGCATACGATGCCCTTTTTCATCATTGGCAATATTTCATATCAATCATATATCTTTCCATTGCCAATTTTGCTAGATGTAATTTTAATATATTTGAAATCATTGTACTTTAAGAACTGCAGTCATAGAACATTGCCAAGGGGATATTGGCATTAAAGAAATGGGCTGATGTGGCACAGAGTCCTTTGGCATCATGGGAGGCACTGTATAATTTCCTAAGTGGGATCCAAAATGGACTGCTACACATAAATAATAAATCCATGCTATCATATCACCCTTATCCAGTCTACATTTTAGGAAATAAAACTAAAGTTGAGTGATTAGTTGACTGAAAATCAGAAGTTGAGTCAATTAATAATCATACAACATTATTCCTAGATTTCACCATTGGTCATACATTTCAGCCTCAACTATCTAAAGGCATCAAACTGATTTGATATAATAATCTTAAATTATTATTGCAAATGTCTCAAATACAGCCAAAAAGCTTTTCAGAATGACAGACAAGTGAAATGCAAAAGAGATATTTTTTTAAAAGAAAAAGAAAACCAATGAATATTGAATTGTCAGAAGTGTATGAATAATGGGAAACTGTTAAGTCCTCCATAAGTAGATTGTTGACTATATTGTATTAACGTTCAACAGAAATGATGAAAGACCAAGCATTTAAGAAAAGAAGGTATGGAAACTGAAGTAATAAAAATATAGGATTAGAGGACTATGGATCTGTAACTGTTAGGTGCTCTAGAGCCCATCTGATCCAACCATCTAATTTTCTAAAGAAGGAAAGTGAGACTAGAAGAATTCAGTGACAGCCAAAGTCATACAGGTAGCAAATGATAGAATTGGTATCACAGAGTGTTCCAAACCTAGAATTCCTTCCACTTGCCATAATATATAGGATATGAGTTCTGAGAAATGTTTCAAAAGGGGAATGTGTGAGGTAGGATTGGTCTTCCTCAAGAAAAACCCATCATTCCATCTACTACTGCATGCTGTCTCTATTTATTCACAAGTTTGTAAAATTCATAGGATAAGGATTAGACCTGGGGTTTCATCAGTGTATGGAACTCCCAGATGAGAAAACTATCTCTCCTAACACAGGTCAGCACCTGCTCTGAAAATTAACTTTAGAATATTGTATGGGGTACTGGGCAATAGAATATTAGCATTAAAGTTGTTGCCTATATAAGTCCCATTCCCAAAATTAAATCTTGAATACATGTC
The DNA here is from genome assembly GCF_016432865.1 of Antechinus flavipes. Taxonomy (NCBI): domain Eukaryota; kingdom Metazoa; phylum Chordata; class Mammalia; order Dasyuromorphia; family Dasyuridae; genus Antechinus; species Antechinus flavipes. The sequence continues at coordinate 270,676,803 of NC_067402.1, read as the reverse complement.
AAAGATCTCAAATCCATCTCTTGCTAGCTTTGAGGTCAGTTTTCTATCCACTGAGTCATACTGCCTCTGAAATCTCAAATCCCCAATTAAATCACAAATACCTCAAACAGGGACCATGTCCATTACTCCCTTTGTTCCCTGATACTTTGCAAGTAATTCAAAGACCTAAATAAGGAGGTTAAAAACATATATTGACAATGATGATCTACAAATATGAATAGTCATGGATTTATACAATGAAAAAAGAGAATAGATTGGTCACATAGAGAAAATAGATGGACAGATATCAGATGGTACCACCAAAATATTAAGCGAATCAAAAGAAAAGTCTGAATCACAATGGAGTGAGACATGGAGGATTTATAGGAAAGTAGACAAGCATTCCACAGATGGCATGTGAATGGCATACATGAAAAAAAGTAGGAATCATTTCAAAATTAGCTGTCTGGGTATAACCATTAGTTAGGGAAAAAGTCAAAATCAACACTAAGTCAAAAGAAAAGATAAAATTAGTATAAAATGTTTGAATTCAGGCGCTCCAACACCCCCATGTCAACGAGATCCATAATTGTATCAAAGTATAGTGCTTAGCCTGGTCCAAGGCACATAGTCCAGGCTTAATAAATACTCATCTCTCTGCTGCTAACTTCTATTATCCATTTCCATTCCCTGTTAGCTGTTAGAGAATATTATTCACTGACAAGAGAGGGCCACTCATGCTTGTGATGAATTCTTTTTTTCCCCTTTTCATGTTGAGTTATGTAAATCAAACCTGCACATTTTATCTTTCCGGCAGGAATGCGGTGATATTAATTCGATCTAAACTGAGGTGGGAGGAGGACGCAGAAGTCTGCAGAAGTTAAAACTTTCTGGTATGAAAGAAACAGCAGGCTGCCTTATGTTTTCAACATTAGCATTTAAGTTCACTGCAGCTGAACTCAATCCCTATCAGTGGAGATTTATATCAACCAGTGGGAAGGCATGTCATAGTCTACTGCTGTCTTGAAGAATTATCATCAGACATGTAGACAATTTTAGCAACAAATAAATGGTCGTTAGGGAAGTAATTTGTGTGATCAAGCCTTGTAATGGTCATTCCTTGGTTTAGAATTCTTTTCTCTTCCCATATACTTGATTTCCAAAGGAAAGAGAAAAATAACTCTCATACAGGAATTTTGCAAAATACAATATCAAAATACAGAAAGATAAAGAACATTCTGTGGATGATTTCATCGTTTGAAATATAGAGAAAAACAACTTCAAGAATCTTTAAATGATTACAATCAAATAGGACAAAATTATATACAGGATATTTCACTATCATTACTATTACTGACATCTTTAGGAACTAAACAATAACCAACATCATCATCTTGATGGAATGCACCATAAGCTACTCTTAAAGACTGCTGAGATACCAATCGCTAGGTATTTATTTTTAGTGATATATTACAAAAATAATCTTTGGGAGAAAAAGTAGCCTTTGTGGTACATGGATACATAAAAAATGCATCAACTAGAGTAATTATAAATATTGGGATTGGCTAGACAATGCATGCACTTTGATGCATACAGATCTTCATTAGTCTTTCTACTAATTAGCACCCATGATATCCCATCTCTATCTTTGTACCTTTCCAAAGCCTTAACCATAATGCTTCTCCACTTTCCCTGAGCTCTAACCTCCTTCAAATCTTAATTCAGATGCTAGTTTGAGAGTCTTTCCTATGCCCTTCAGCCACTAGTCCCTCCTCTCTCTTTCTCTAAATTACCTTTTATCTATCTTTTATCTACTTATAAAGAGCAGCTAGAGAGCACTCTACATAGATTACTGGACCTAGAGTCAAGAAGACTCATCTTCCTGAGTTCAAACTCAGTCACTTACTAACTGTGGGACCTGGGCAAGTCACTCAATTCCATTTACTTCAATTTCCTCATCTTTAAATTGAACTTAAGAAGGACAAACCACTTCAGTATCTTTGTCAAGAAAATCCCAAATGGGCTCATGACGCAGATATGAGTGAGAACAACTGAACAATAATAACCCATGTATATTATTTCTTCCAAAGCTCTTCAAGGACAAAGACTGTTTCATTTTTTGTCTTTGTATCCCCAGAACTTAGCACAATGCCTGGCACAGAGCACCTACTTTTTAAAAAAATGGAATGACTTTTTGGTTGACTTGTTGACTGACTAAAGTCCAGTTGCAATGATCCATCAAAATGTGGAAATGATTTGAATTTTCAAAAGCTGAGCTAGTGAAATATAAACTATGAAAGGACCTTCCAAGCTGGAAAGATTTTCAATATGGCCCCAATACCATATTCCATGTCTCTTGTCCAAGCACAAATCTATTATGGTATTGTTTTGGTTTTGGACACAGCAATTCTCCAAATCATTTACAATGGCATGGGAGCCTGGGGCAAACAGAGTATGGTCTGCATCAGAAGGAGTATGCAAAGTCACAAATCACTGCAGTCCTGAAAGAGATATAAAATTCATGTACCAGGATGATAAACCTCTAAGGTATCCATTCTCACAACCTTTGAATATATAACAATGCTTTAAAAGAGCGATAATCTCACTGATACTAGAGCTCCCACTAGCTAACAACCTGTTCAATAGCCTTTAGTTTTGTGATATTCTTGAATAATTCTTTTCAGAAATCACCCATAAAACATCCACCAAATGTGCCAGAGGCCCTCCTCCAGATTTTTAACATCCTGTTGGTATCAGTACAGTGCATATGTTCTCTATTCTTCATCCCCAATCTTACCACATGACTGTCTCACCTCCTTTTTGATCATACATTTCCTTAATTCCACATTTCTGTACTAATTTTTAAACTTTTGAGTTCCAGATATATATCCCATTTGTTAATATGTGAATCCTTTTTAGTAAAATATTGAAGCCCACTTCCAGTCATTATCATCTTCTGAGATATAAAGTATGCTGATACTTTGCAAATTGTGATCTCCATGTTTTGCCAAGTCACACCACCACAGAACAGATAATGTTTTTTGGTTTGTTTAGAATGTTATTGTTTTTTAGTGAGATTTTATATCAAGGAACAGTTTAGGATTTTTGAAAGAACAGTGTTTTTTTACTTAAACTCATCTATTTAAACAAGCTATTGATGCTTTAAAAAAGAGAGAGAAGTAGATAAAGGAAAAAATATCCATAAGGGCTTGCATCATTTCCTACAAATCAATATAAAACAATTGGCATAACAATGAGGTCAAAAGAATTCTGAAATCTCCTCAGCCAATAAACAACTCTGGATTTTTTTCTAATTTTTAAAATATTTTTATTTAAAATTACAACTTTCTAAATACATCCCTCCCTTTCGCCCTTTCTGTCTCCCTGAGATGGCAAGCAAATATAAGTTATACATGTACATATATATGTGAAACACTTCCATATTAGTTATTTTGCATAAGAACACTCAAATGAAAGAAATTGAAAAATAGCATGCATCAGTCTACATTCAATCAATATCAATTCTTTCTGTGAAGGTAGTTAGTATGCATCATTAATCGTTTGTATTGTCTTGGAGCATTGTATTGCTGAGAAGAGCTAAGTCGTTCACAATTCTTCATCTAACAATATTGTAGTTACAATGTAGAATGTTTTCTTGATTCTGTTCACTTCACCATGCAACAGTTCTTGAAAGTCTGTCCAGGATTTTCTGAAACCATCCTGCCTGTCATTTTTTATAGCATAATAATGTTCCATTAAAATCATATGCCACAGCTTGTTTAGCCATTCCCCAATTGATGGGCATCCCTTTGTTTTCCTATTCTTAGCCACCACAAAAAGAACTGCTATAAATATTTTTGTACATAGGGGTCCTTTTCCCGTTTTTTAGATGTCTTTGGAATACAGACCTGATGAGAGTATTTCTGGATCAAAGAGTAGGAACAGTTTTATAGTCCTTTGGACATAATTCAAAATCGCTTTCCAGAATGGTTGGATCAGTTCACAACTCTACCAACAGTGCATTGATGTCCCAGTTTTCCCACATCCCATTCTACATTCAGCATTTTCCTTTTTTGTCATATTAGCCACTCTAATTGATATGAGGTAGTACCTCAAAGGTAGTAAACAACTCTTTTAATGCTACATAATTTATTTCAATGATAAGAAACAATATCAATATTATATAGGAAAGATTTCAGAAGCTGGTTATTTTTGTGGATTTGGCTCACTTTCTCTGAGTTTTTCTATATTTTCCTTTGCTGACAAAATTTGACCATTTCGTAGCTATTAATATCTCTAGCAAAGAATAGGGCAAGAAAAAGAGTTAAGATTCAAATCAATAATCTGTTTACTTTATAGAAACTGCCTTCACTCATCTACTTCATTATGACATAGCAGTGACTCTCAAATATGATACCAATGGGGCACAAGAACTGGCAAGTTCAACAGTGTAGTGATGGATTGTGTGCTTGCTGTCTGAGAATGAGTCTGGCTGAGTACAGAGTAATTCATCACCAGCAAGGGACCACTAGGTGATAAGGTTTTTGGTCATGGTAATATATAACAATTCTGACAGAGTAAAAATAGTTAATATTCTCTCATGTTTCTATAGCGTTTTTCAAAGTCCTTTCATATAGGGAATGACCTCATTATCCAAAATCAACTAGTATGGTAATAAAGTTATTTAGAAGGAATTCACTTTAAAAAAAGTAAAAAAAAAATTGATTTTGACTTCCTTTCAAAAAATTAAACAAAATCACAAAAACAAATTTGATCTGATACTTAACAAAATGTATGTCATAATCACAACTAATCATCTTTCACAATTTGATCATTGTTACAAAATTATTGTTGAGCTTCATCAATTTTCCTAAGGTTCGTTTTTAATTATCTAGTATTCAAATCCTTCTCTTCTGAAATGGCTAACAACGGCCAGGAAATGTCAAGTGAGAAATATTTTGACTCTGGATAAACATGGGTAGAAATAGATATTTGTGTAGAACAGAGAGGGATGTTTGAGTGAGTAATTTTATAAGGAGTCATGATTTTTCAGCAGCAGTAGTAATGTCTGCAGATAGTTGTGACAGTAGTAGTAACTGAGTAGCAACCTTAGATGATTATGATGGTGATAGGTGGTGACGATGGTGATATTTGTCACAGGAACAGTAAAAATTGATGGTAATAGGAAGAGCAACGGGTAATGATAGTGATGGCGAGATTAATGGATACAGGATTGCCCTCAAAGTCACCAGGTTGGTACAGTGGATAGAGTGCTAGTCCCGGAATCAGGAATTCCTGATTTCAAATCTAGCTTCAGACACTTACTAGTTCTATATCCCTGGCAAGTCATAACTTCTATTTGGCTTAATCCACTGGAGAAGAAAATGGCCAATCGCTCCAGAATCTTTGCCAAGAAAACCCCATGGATAGTTCTAGTGTGCTATAGTTCACCCCACAGAATTAGACACAACTGAATGACTGAACAACAACAGAGTCAAAACAACTCAGATCTCACCTCTGATACATACTGGCTGTGGGACCCTGCACAAGTCACTTAACCTTTCAGAGGTGTGGGTGACTCTCAAAATCTCTATATAACACAGCAGCTATCCATCTGGCTATCCATTTGAACAGACAGAGATTTCAATCACTCATGCAATCAGACAAAATTCAAGCTTGTTATAGAGCAAGGACCTTTTTCTATGAGGACTTAGATAATTAAAATCTGGATAAAATCAGAGGGATTTCCTGGATATCATCTGATTTGATTCTCACAACAGTCCTTTGAATAACTAGGAAAGTTTTTATAATCATCCCCATTTCACAGATAAAGAAACTAATCAAAAATGCCTTAAGGCAGGTTATTTGTGGATTTCATTTAGCTTAATTAATGCATTTGAAATTATCATTCATCTTTAGGAGTTAACATTAATTCATAGACTCCTAATTAAAAATCTATGATAATTCAATCCAGGCTGAACTGAAATTTACCTTGACTCTAGGAAATATCCTAAGTAAATAATGTAAACGTGATTAAATGGGGAACGTTTATCCTACTTATGAGGGAAAAAAAAATGTGATCTAAGCTTTCAACCTATTACATGCAAATGATGATAATAGTAAATGAGTCACATGTATCAGGTCAAGGCCAGTACATGGAGATACTTTACTAGAATCTAGTTCAAATAATTCCATTTACCTGAGAATAGAGAAATTATATTTCTCACAATATCATACCAATAAGATTTTTCACTAATTAATAGGATTCAGAATATCTGAGTTCAAGTCTCTGATCTTGCATTTCCTCATTATCATGGGCAAAACAATTTCTCTGAGCTTTAAATTCTCCATCTGTAAAATGGGGATAATAATGTTTACAATATCTTAAAACATTTATAGGAGAGTTGTAAGAAAAGTGCTTTCTAAACCTGAAAGAGCTATAGAAATATAGGCAATTACTCCCCCAATTAGGGTAAATTAATAAAAGCTTAATACATATACACAATTATTGTATCTTACTATTTTCCTCTAAATTTCTGGTAGATCCTGAATTTCATTTCATCAATATTAAAGAAGCTCACTTGATGATATTCTTTTTTGTGGGGTTGCCCATTTGGAAAGGATATTCTAACACATACAAGATATATTACCTGGGTCTCTGATGCTATTTCTACCTCTGTCTCTGTGATCTTGAAAAAGTCATAAATTTTCTAGACTTAAACTTGCTCTTCTGTCAGATAGGGGAGTTGGTCTGAACTCTACATGAGTCCTTGAATTCTAAAGCACTGTCACTGGAGGAATATAATATCTGGTCTCAAGAAGTCATCTATTACATCATTTGGGATCTAATCAAAATATGTCAATCTGGGGACTTCCTTCAACCTATGCAAAGCAAACAATTCATCTTACAGCCTTAGAAAGCTGTCTGGGACCTTGGAAGGGAAAATGACTTCTCCACAATCATAACTAGTGAATGCCAGAGATGAGAGTTGAAACTGAGTTCTTGATCAACATTCTATCCAAAGGGACATATCACCTGTCTATTCTAATATAGAATTTGGTGGAGCCAGAGATATAATAATTAATTAATATAATAATTAAGCCCCACTATAAAACAAAAAATGGTTCCTTAGAATCACAGAATTTCAGATCTCAGAGGGATCCCCATTGGTCATGTATACAAACCTGAAACTGAAAAAAGAATTTTCTTGCAACATTTCTGAAATGTGGTCTTATAATTTTTGCTGAAGACCTCCAATGGGTTACATATAAAGAGAATGGGTTCTCCTTATTGGACAATTTAAAATTAAAAGCTCATTCTATTTGGGGACAGCTATAATTTTCAGGGTTTTTTTCCTCAATTGTATTTTATTTTTCCAACTACATGTAAAGAGAGTTTTCAACATTCATTTTTGTAAAACTTTGAGTTGCAAAATTTTCTCCCTCTCTTGCTTACCTTCCCCCTTCCCAAGACAGAAAGCAATTTGATATCAGTTAAGCATATTTCCACATTAGTCATGTTGTGCAATGGATAGAGTTCTTGGCCTAGAATCACTCTAAATCTGGCCCCAGAGACTTACTTACTGTATGATCCTGGGCAAGTCATTTAACTCTGCTTGCCTCAGTTTCCTCATCTGTCAAATGAGCTGGAAAAGAAAATGACAAACCACTCCAGTATCTTTGCCAAAAGAACTCCAAACAGGCTCACAAGTCAGACATGACTGAAAAAATGACTAAAATAAATTAAATCATAGCTAGAGAGTCAATGTAATTCCAGGCTATAAATAAATACGTAAAGTATTTGCAGACCTCAAAGTGCCACCTGAATGTGAGCTATTTATAACATCATTTAAAGATAATAGATGACATTTTTCATAATAATGTGATGACATTTTGTAGCCCTTTGCAAAACACCATGCATTATCTATCTCCATATATTAATGCTCATAACATTACATGGTGATTTCCCCAATAGAATATAAGTCCTCAAAGGCAGGGATGGTTATGGTTGTTGTTTTTTTTTAACCAAAGCACCTTAACAGAGTACCTGGTACACAGTAGGTACCTCATAAAAACCTGCTAAATAAATTAATAAATTTCCTTTAACTCTCACAATAATCCTGTGAAATAGGTACTATAGCTTTCTTTTGTAGATGAAGAAACTTTGGCTTGCCCAAGATACCCACAGTTCTGTCAGAGGCAGGATTCCCAGGTCTTTCTAACATCAAAATCAATGCTCTGTCCATTAGACCACACTGCCTCCCATAGGAACACATAGACAAAAATCTACATTTTTTTAAAATACAGCATATAAAACTTACACTTTTCAAGCTGATAAAAGAGTGGTTATTTGCATTTCCAAAGGATTCTTTGTTATATAGAAGGAACCACTTTCTTTAAATAGCAAGCTCCTCTCTTGCTTTTAAATATGAATCTTTTTTTTTTTTTAATTTTTGATTTGCCCACAACATGTCTGTTGCATAAAATGAGATGCACCTGCACTTGGGGTGAATAAAGAATACTAAATTGACACTGTTTGGGGCCATTCCTTTCTTCTCTCCTGCAGAAGGTCCCTAGAGCAGAAAGGAAAAAAAAAAAAAACCCATGAATCAGGCTGTGTTCACTTCTGTGACGGTAAAGCTGTGCAATCGGCTATCCTGCTCATCCCGGCAACTGACGTGAAAAATGCCATTTGCTGACAGCTCACATTAAGTACCACACAGAAAAAAAATGCATAATTAGTGTTTCTGTGCTAATTAAAAGTGATGCTGGGTTCCTTCCAATATCATGCTTTTAAAGGATGGTTGTCCCAAGAGAGAAAATTTTAACCCCCTCCTCCAAAAAGATGTTTTGCCTGCAATCAATTCCCCCAGCCTCACTGCCACTCGGTGGAACGGTTCTTAAATGATTAGGAATTGTGTTATTGTTGTTGCTAGCTCATTATAATGGTGGCCTACAAGATGCTTTTCCCCCCCCCCCTTAATCCATTTACCACTCATGCATTTTTCCTGATTTCGAAGTGGCAAGGATTTCTGGGTGCCATTTTGCCCTCTCTAAAAATCTTTGACTGTCTGTTTGAAAGTGAAATTAATTAGGGATTTTCCAAACGGTGCCCTTCCAGGAAACCAAATTTGGGACTTTGCCGATGGATGGTCTAAAGTAATAGAAATGTATCGTGACACGGGGGTCATCCCTATGGTGAAAATAGGGGAGGACAGTACTCCTCTTGATCCTCTGCTTTTTCAAATAAATGGATGCACCCTATTGATCAGACACCTTTTTTCAAGATAGCCCAATTATTCCAAGTCAAAGAAGTCCTCTGGGGTGTTCAATCTGGCTTTCCTCACCACCCAACATATATGAAGCTCACCCAGAGGTAGAGTAATGAATATTTCCCTGTTCAGTCACATCCCTGGCCCATTAAATCAACTAGAGGGGTACTATAAATTAAGCTTGCACTGCAGGTCGGTGAATTTCTATTAAGCCACTTATTATGAAGGAAAAAGAAAAGGAACACAGATTGGCATTGACCCCATCAGCACAGGCCAGCTGTCACTCTGTTTAAATTTTACAATAAATGCCCCCAGACTCTTCACTGCCACAGAAGCAGGGACACCATTTGGCATTTCAACTTTCCTTGCTTGTATGAAATTCGGCAAAGAACCAGCCCAAGATTGATCACTTCTCTTGATTTAAAAGGTCAGAAAACTGTGAATCTTGCTAATATACAAGTGTATGTGTTGTATATGTGTGTGTGTGTGTATTGAGGGCGGGGACAAGGAGTGCTATAAATATATACATGTTTACAATCCAATCACTTACAGATTTAATTTCCCAACCTGGACAAGTGACAAGGCACAAAATTAAAGGGGAAGCTAAGACCTAAAGCCAATCTTTTGTTTCCCATTCCTAGAGCCAGTGAAAATGGATGGACTCAGATCCACAGAATTATTTTTAACAGAGCCACCTAGTGGCTATTAAGTCCAGAAGATCAACCAGCCTGGGAGAGTCATTGCTAAGAACAGCAGTCTTTATAAAGGCCTTAACATTAAAGTAAGGTCATTCCAACATCAGGCTGAAGATAAGGGGATGGTCTTAGCTGAGGATCTCACTCCTGCATCAGTTGCTCTCCCTTCTCCATTTGACCGGCTCAACCAGATATTTATTGGATCCCATATTGAGACCTTGAACTAAAAAAGACTGAGGTCCGGGATGCTAAAATGACTTGCCCAAAATCACACAGCTATGTCAGGATCTTACAACTTGACCAAGAAAGGAACTGAGAAACACTGAGTCCAGCTGTCTCAATTTATAAATAAGAATTGAGGTCCAGAAGAGTGATGTTTGTCATCCAAGGTCACACATGGAGTAGACTGTAGATCTGGGATTCCCTAATCTAGGTCCCCATTCCAAATCCTATGTAAAGAACTGGGGAGATAGAAAAATGGGGATAGAGAAGTCATAAAATCACAGGTTTAGAACTGAAAGGTACCTCAGTGGTCTTTGAGAACAATCTCTCACTTTATAGAAAAAAAAAAAAAAAACCAAGAGATAAAAATCATTTAATGACTTATCCATGATCACTCAGTTGGTAAGAACAGAGTCAAGAATCAAACCCACGATTTCCAAAACCAGTCCTTTATCACTGCATTATAATCTATATTTTCATTGTTATCTATGTATTTAAATGAGAATTTTAATAATTGTTATTCCTGTAGTTGTCATTTTTTCTTCCATTATCATTCAACCTAACTTGGAGAAAATGAAACCGAAGCCTGGCTCTTTAGGCAGAAGAGAAAGCTATTAAATAAGTTTATTGGTATTAGGTAATAATAATAATGTTTGTATAATCATAATAATATCTGCCAAGACAGAAAGAGAAATAGAAGAAAAATGAGAAAGGGAGAGATAGAAACAGAGAGAAGAGAGGCAGATACATGGAGAGATACAGAGATGGAGGTAAAGAAAAATTAAAGAGACAAAGAAGCAAGATAGAGAGAGAGAAACAGATAAAGGAAAGAGAAAAAAACAGGAAAGAGGAAGGAAAGAAGGAAAAAACAGAGACACACAAAGAAAGGCATGGAGACAGAGGGGAGCAGGAAGGGAAGGATGGAGAGAGACACAGAGAAGAGGAAGAGAAGGAGGGAGGGAGAAAGAGGAGAAGGAAAATAACAAGAAAAAATAAGAAGGAGGAAGAGAAGGAGGAGGAGGAAGAAGAAAATGGAAGAGAAATAGGGAGATAGAGGAGAAGGAGGAGAAGAAAGGAGATGAAGGAAAGGAAAAAAGAGAGAGGAGAGGAAGGGGAGAGAGAAACAGACACAGGGGGAGAGAGAAAAAAGGGAGACAGAGAGAGAGAGAGAGAGAACTAGAATGAATTTTGTTCAGATAACCAGAATGTACAGAATCAGGAGATGATCAGCCTAAATCTCATGTAGGAATGGTACAAAATTATTAATGTCCCACCATGGCTCATTGCTACAAAGGTCCATAGAGATATCATATGGCCCCAAATTTTGAAGCACCATGATCAAAGAACTTAAAAAACAAAATAAAACAGGTCACTAAAAGGTCAATTATAGCAGGTGGTTTGAGGCTGTGTCATGGTGCCAAAAATGACATAATCAGTCAAATGAACTGATTTAAATATTTTTAAATCTTATTTTAAAGTATTTATTAAGCTCCAACCATGTGCCAGGAACTGTACTAAGCACTGGAAAACAACATTGGGGACGTGTATGGTCAGAGAAAATGGTGGGCCAGCTACCAAACTGTTTGATATTGCTCAGGTCATTTAACCTTCAATTAGTGTCAAATTCAAATAAAAACAGGTCCACTTGGATCCCCGTGGGCTGTATATTGACTTTTTTTAAAAAACCCATTAAAAGTATGTATGTTCCATTGTGTTTTTATTCATTTTGTTCAATATTCCCCAATTACATTTTAATCCAAATCAAGAAGTATTAACTGGTCATGTTTTGGGCCCCTCTACTCTGGGCACTTCTCTAAGACTTCCCCAATGCAGAGAAGGTTCCCACCTACATCATAGAAACTCCCTACCCTAAATCACAAATTCAATTGTATGTGCAGAAGAGTGGAAAGGGCTATTAAAGATCAGGGGAGGGGGAATACAAGAATTCTAGAAATGTTAATCTGGCAGGTTATTATTTATAAAACACCATTAGATTCCACTCAACAAATCTGTATTATAAGGACAAAGAATAAACTACATCTAGTATTTTAAAATTTATTAATATCTGTCTTCATAATAGTTGTATAGGATATTGAGATTCAGACTTGCTATAATCCAACTTGCAGCCATGATTCAAATCTAGGTTTCATGACTTTCCATTTATGTTTCCTATCTCTAATGAACTGGTAAGATGCTAGATTTTACAAGTAGGGACGGAGAAAGTCTGAGCATCTGTAGAGAATTTCTAAAGTGATAACTTCCTCCACAGATGCAAAATAGCAACTCATCTATAGCCTTAGTGAGTTTTCTGGGACATTGAAAGGATGTGGCTGTTGTTTTGGGGTTTGTTGGTAATGATGATGGTGTTTTGTAAGTGTCTGATACCAGATTTGAAGTCAGATCCTCCTGACTTCGGGGCTGGTACTTTATTCACTACACCATCTAGCTGCCCCAGGAATATTGGACTATTGGCTCTAAAAGTAAAAAAGATCCTATATTACTAAGCACAGTGTGGTTTCTTGTTATTCAGTTGTTTTTCAGTCACATCTGATTCTTCGTGATCTCATTTGGGATTTTCTTGGCAAAGATATTGAAGTGGTTTGTCATTTCTGTTTCCAGCTCATTTTACAGATGAGGAAATTGAGGAACAGAATTAAATGACTTGCCCAGGGTCACACAGTGAGTGTCTGAGGCTGGATTTGAAATCAGGAAGGTGAGTCTTCCTGAATCTAGGATCAATATGCTATCCACTGGATCACCTACCTTCCCTATCAAGTAACACACAAGCACTAATTAAGCACTTATTGTGTACTAAGTACTTTGCTAAGAACTGGACAGAGACAACTCTTGCCCTCAGAGAACTTACAATTTAATTGGGGAGTGACAAAATGTAACTACTAGGAACATGAGAAATATGTTCAATGTAGACAGGCTAGGGAACCCTCTGTATCTCTGAAGTAACTCACCTGTTTTATCCCTCCTGCTTTAAAGACCTGCCTGGTCTCTTAAGAGCATGAATCTCTACCACAAAGAGTACCCCAATTTTCGACAGCACAGTTAGACTACCTATGTCTCAGTGTCTTTTCTTCCTTAGACAGGAAAGGGAAAGGAAGGGAAGGGAGAATGAATAGGGAAGATGGGAGATAGCAGTTGAAGTAGTAATTCTCACTTGTCCAGAAGCTGATAAACTCCTCTAACTTTTATCAATTAAGATTTACCACAGAAGCTGATATATAATATAATTCAGAATATCCTGGACAGGGAACTGAATATGAAGCCAGGGAGGCCTGATTTTTAATCCAACCTGCAGATACTTACCACCTGTGTGACTGGTCAACTTACTTAAACTCTCTATTCCTCAATTATCTATGCCTCAGTTTACTCACCTATAAATTAAAAGTTGGATTCAATGGTGTCTCAAAGACTTTCTAGCTCTAAATCTATGCCCCTATGAGGGCTTGTTCAATCTCTAAATTCTAGAGAATCTCTCTGTGGCTAATGATTAAGGTTTTTCAAATCATTCTAAGCCATTATCAGGCAATCTAGAGTAGATTCATTTCCTTTACCTCTCTTCTTATTTAAGTATTCAGGATACTAACTGCAAATAGATTATTCAGAATTAATAAATCAACTTCTAACTATCTGTAGGCAGAGCAGAAATAAGAAATAACATCTATCAGGATTTTTAACCTGGAGACTGTGAACTTTTTGAGAGAGAGAGAGAGAGAGAGAGAGAGAGAGAGAGAGAGAGAGAGAGAGAGAGAAAGGAGAAGAGAAGAGAAGAGAAGAGAAGAGAAGAGAAGAGAAGAGAAGAGAAGAGAAGAGAAGAGAAGAGAAGAGAAGAGAAGAGAAGAGAGGAAAGGAGAAGGGATGGGAGGAGAGGAGGGGAGGAGAGAGGGGAGAAGAGGAAAAAAGAGGAGAGGAGAGGGGAGAGGAGGAGAGGACAGGAGAGGCGAGGGAACAAGAAGAGAGGAGAGGAGAGGAGAGAAAAAGAGAGGAGAGGAGAGGAGAGGAAAGGAAAAGGGAGGGGAGAAGAGAGGAAAGGAAAGAAGAGGAGAGGAGAGAGGAGAGGAGAGGAGGGGAAGGGAGAGGAGGGGAAGGGAAAGGAGAGGAGGGGAGAAGAAGGGAAGGGAGGGAAGGAGGGAGGGAGAGAGAGAGAGAGAGAGAGAGAGAGAGAGAGAGAGAGAGAGAGAGAAGAGAGAGAGAGAGAGAGAGAGAGAACTGTACCTTAGTATAATTGGTTTCCTTTTTAATTTTATGGATTTTATTTTAGGTTTTTAAAGATGTAATTCTAAGGTAGAATCCATCAGACTCTATCCAAAAGGATGAAGACCAAAAAAAACCTCTTTTATTCCAAGGGCCAGATGCAGCCCTTTGCTTCACTGTAGTTCAAAATGTGATTCTATTCTCAGTCCCTGCAACCCAAGAAGGGAAAAAGATCTTTGTATGGAAAATAGCATTTAGAAGCTATTTTTTAGAAGCTAAATTTTTACCAAAATGAATTAAAGAGCTAGCAATAAGAATCAGATTATTCCCCCCTAGTTTCCACACTCCTATTCTTAGATCCCACAATTATGTCATCACTATTAGGACACAACTATCCCTCATTTAAACTCGATTTGTTTTTGGAGGTTAAAGGAGAGGAATGTTATGAAACCATGAAAAATACATTACTAAATGCTAGCTTTTAATATAATAATAAGAAAGTTGTCGATTTGTGAGGAAAAGGAGAAATTTTTGTTTGAACTATCTCTGATAATCAAGATGTATAGGTAACACGAATCTATGACACAAAAGATAAGTCATCAAAGAACATGAAGACTTCTCAAATAATTACAAGCTATTCACAATCATGTGAAAGAATGCTTCGAATCACTAATAATAAGAAAAATGTAAAACAAAACAACTCCAAGGTTTCACCCAGAAAATTGTCTATACTGATAAAAGATGGAAACAATGTTAGGGGGAGGCTATGAAAAGTCAGACACACTACTGCACTGTTGGTAGAATTGTAGATTGTTCAACCCACTTTGGAAAGTAATTTGAAATTATGCTAAGAAAATAACAAAGATTGACTCAGAGATCTTTATGGCAAGACCAAATCTCAAAGAGGTCAATACCAAAAATAAAGGTTATTGTGATATCAAGAGATTTGTAATTAGTCTTGTTTTTACATTAGTAAGTGAATGTCTAAACAGAAGGGAATGACTAAACAAGATGTGGTATATGGATGTAATAGAATGTTGCTGGACTTAGACAATGGATTTGAAGACTTCAGAGTAGTATGGGAAGAGTCTTATGAACTGACACAGAATGAAGTAAGAAAAACCAGGAAACAATATACACAACATTTGCAGCATTGTAAATGGAAAGAACAGTGACACAAATGAAACTGAATGTTGAAACTGAATAATTCTGATGACCAAGATTGACTGTAGAGAAAACACTAATAAAATGCTTTTTTTTTCCATTTTTGCTTAGGTAGGAGACAATGGGGGTAGAATATTATATCTTCTGTCAACCTCCATTGGTATGTTGATTAGTTTTGCTGAACTGATTCTCAGCTCTCTGTTTTATTCTTTGTAACAAAGACTGCTTCTCTGGGGAGAGAATGGATGAGTAATTTATTCTGATATGAAGGTAATATAAAAACAAAATGTAACTGCAATTTTAAAAAAAGTAACCTTCACTTCTGAGGTTTCAAAATACATTGATAAAACCCTAAACAATTTTTGACCACCTGTCCTTCCTTCCCTTCCTCTCCCATGGACAAAAATAAACCTTTATTTTTTAACTTTGTAAATAAAATCTCAGTAGAAGACTGTCTAAAGTAGAGTATCTGTTGCAAAACAGGCTTACTTCATAAGGGAGAGGACGACATACCACTCCAACCATGAATTTAGAATTCATTCTCTGAAAAAGGAATTCAAGGTCTCAATCTTAGATGGATAGATGGATGAATGGGTGGGTGAGTGGATGGATGGATGGATGAATGGGTAGGTTGATGAACAGATGAATGGATAGATGGATAAAGATTTGTAGAAGGTGGTATTGCAGACTCATGGTTGAACACTTTTCCTCACAGGTTTTTCACATCTTCCTTATTTTAATGTTTTGTCTTTTATATTATCGATCCAGTGATCAGAGGCATGAATTTGATTTCCAAGAAGTTCAAATGGCTATGGTCTTATAAGTTCTCTTCACAATGATCATTTTTTTATATGTAAAACTCTGTAAACTTCTCGAGACGGTGTCAGGGGTCTTAGGTTCAAATCTATATTCTACTATTTACTGATTAAGCTTAATAAGCTGGGGGACATTAAATAATCTAACTAACTCCTATAGGAACTCTCCCACATAATATTAGAGATATGGAAGAGATATTTGCCCAAAACTCTTACAACTCTTAAATTCAATGAGCCAACCACCTCCAGTGTTCTGATCCCTCAGATTAGAGAAATGGGAATAGGAGACCATACAGGGTTTAAGTGTGCTTTTGTTTAGTTCCCAAGAATAACACCAAAAACAAGAGGCAGATGTGGCCAAGTTTGATCACCATATAAGGAAAGAGATGTACAGGTACAGGTTGTTCTAGTTAATCTCTGAGGTTGGTTCCAGTTCTTGGATTGATATGATTTTGTACTTTTTACATAAGCTGCTATTAATTTCCCCCAGAAATGGGACTCTCTGTTCTTAGTCCATGTCCTGGATAACTGGTGTTACCCTATTAGGCTTTGGGTGAGATGCTGCTATGGTCCCTGGTTCCAGAACTTTTGTTCCTCTCATTGGGTGTATCCAATAACAGTTCGCAGTCTATTGTCATAAAGAGAATAGAGCTGGAAGATGACCATCTCTGTGATAGAATGTGATAGATTTGATTGCTAGTTTAAGAAACTAACCCAGAATAAGAATATCTGCTCTGCTCTGACTTACTTAGGGTATGGTTGCTTCCCAGTAAAAAGAATGCCTCTGAGAAGCAGTATAGTAGGGTAGGATTAGCATCAGCTATCAATCAGAGGTTCTAGATTCAAATCCCAATTCAACACTGACTGATAGTGTGACTTTGGGCAAATCACCTAAACTCTCTAGATTTCATATGAAAAGTGAGAATATTGGGCTCAATGGCCTCTGAGGACTGTTCTGAGTCTTGATCAATGAACCCATGACCCAATAAAATTCATCAGTGTTGTAATGAGTCCATAAGGGACTACGCCACTGAACTTCTTAGTGTTCTGACCCCAATTAGATTGTTCAAATAGTTACAATCATGAGACTTTTGAGTGTACCACACTAGGATAGAAAAAAAGAATGAAAGGCTTCATATGCAGGGTGGTACTTAAGCCATGTAGACTTTGATATGATTGGAGCCTTATATATTATCTGATACAAACCCCTCATTTTACTGAGAAGGTTCAAAGAATCAAAGTGACAAATAGTAATGAATAGAACTGGGTTTTGAATCTAAATTTTCTATGCATAGCTGTCAAACTTAAGAAACTTGAACCAGATTAAAATGTAATTGGGAATAGTTAACAAAATAAGTAAAAATATAACATGGAAAATGTTAATATGTGGTTTTCTAAGTCAATATGTGACCTGCAGAAATGCTAATATATGGCTTAGTGGCCTCTTTTCTATTTAAATTTGATGCTACTGTTCTATAGCATGCTGTAGTTGCCTTACATCAAGTGATCCTGAAGCCCATGGGCACCCAAAAAATGAGTAAGATCCGAAAGAACAGGACCTTGTTGAATCTTTGGTACCAATCACCATTGCTTTTCCATCAGTTCCTAGAACTAGAATGCTCTGAACTTCATGTACAGTGAGTCTGGGCTCTTGTAGACACAGTAGTTTATAATAATTTTTGAAGGAAATATATCTATAACACAAGTATATTTTTCTAAAATCCTAAAATGGAGCTAATAGTTATGAGTATGACTAAATGGCAACTTCCACCTATAATGGGAACCATTACTAGTAAGACCAAACCCCTATGATTGACTGGGGAAAACCTCCCCTCAGCTATAACCCAATCTCCCCTATTATTCACTGTGTCAGTAATCAGATAGCTGGTTCACATCAGCAGATCCTTGATGTATGTCCAATTCTTTCTACCTATTGGAATCACCATCACCATGACCTCAGCCACATCACCAATGACCAACACCCCATCTTCTGAGAAAGGTCCTCATACTGAGACATGAGTTGTCTCAAGAGGAATAGATGTAGACACATTAACTTTTCACAGCCAGTTGAATTATATCATCAACATAGCCCTCAGCCACACTGAAACCCCTTTGATATTCATATATGTTTGCAAATAGTAGGTGCTTCATAAATGCTTTTTTCCCTTTCATTCATAGATTTAAGGAGTAAAAAGTTTTGAAAAAAAGTCAATTAAACAAGTGTTTGCTGAATGGGTCTGATTCTAAGCTAGGAATGGGTGCTACAAAGACAAAAATCAAAACATTTCCTGCCTTCACAGAGCTTACCTTCTGCTCAAGATATGCAACATGTTCATAGATTAAAATTTTAAAATAGATGACAATTAAATCCATAATAATTTTGGAGAAAGGCAATCAGGCAGCATTTGAGCCAATACTAGAGTTAACATTTCCAAGAGGTAAAGGTTAAAAGGGAAAGCATTCTACTAGGCATAGGAAACAGCTTATACGGGATGTGAAAGCTAAATGTGGAATATTATGTGTGGGGAAGCTATAAGTAGATGGATTAATTGGAGTGGGTAAGTCTTTGGACTTAAGAAATGCTTGTTGATTTGACTTGACTTATGAAGGGAGACAAACAAGGAACCATCCTGAAGAATGGGCTAGAGCTAGAATGTGAGAGGATTTAAATAGCAAACAGAAGAGTGTTTATATGCTCTTGAGCATTGGAGTAACATAATCGGGAATTTGGCGGGGGGGACTTTTGGGGAGGGAATATTTATTTGTCAGCTTTGTGGAGGAAGGACACCAATGAGAAATCCATAGCAATACAAGTGAGAGATGAAATTAGCCTTGTTGTCATATGAGTAAAATGAAGGGGCTATTGTAGAATTATCATCAATAAGATTTGGAAATTGTCTGGATATGAATTACCGTGAGAGATGATCCAAGGGTGTCTGGCTAACTGGAAAACCGGTAGTGACCTTACCAGTAATAGGGAAATTAGAAGGAGGGAGGAATGCCATGGGCATGATTGTTATAGATTATTCTATTGGAAGGGATCTCAGACCACAAATAATACCACCTATTCACTTTATAGATGAGAAAATTAAGGTGAGGCAAGGTGAAGTGATTTGCCTTGAGTCATAAAAGTGGTAGGATAAGAGACAAAATATAAACTGAAATCCTATAATTGTTCTTTCTACTGCCTATAACTTGACAAGGCCAAAAACCCTGATTTTCTTGGGGGAATTTACAAATGAACCAGTGGTTCATTCAGTCATTTGTCCCTACCAGCGTCCCTGAAGGGGTGCCTGTCTGATTTGTACCAAGATATGGATATTTATGCCTTAGTCACAACTATTATGAACTGATCACCATGATTATCTATAATCACTACCCCTTGTCTATAATCCCCAGTCACCTGGATGTTGGTACAAACTGTTGTATTAACTAATTCTATATATGAACATGAATATGTGTTTGGAGAGAAGTATTAAGAGTTTAGCAAGGATTTAGGAAGTAGAAGGGGTTGAAAGTCAGACTTCTTAAATCAGTTGGGCTCACAAGGACTTCCAAACCACAGTGACCCTCCCCTCTGCCCAGCTAACAGTACACAGAACAGAACAAGACATCCTGGCTCATTGACCTTCAGAGCTAGGAGGTAAGATAAGAGAGGGTTACAAATCCCTGTCATATCTGCCATAGAAATCTGGTGCAACTATTACATGCTATAGAGAGTGAGCATTTCGGGGTTTGGGATCAATGGCTTCATGGAGGACGTGGTATTTGAGCAGGACTTTAAAGGATGAGTGGGATTTCAACAGGCAAACGTAGACATGGGGGAAGTCAGCATGAACAGAGATATGAGAAAATGCAACATGTTCTCAAGGAACAATACCTAGATGAGAATTTTTCATGATGGACTAGATTAGAGACAATGTGGTAGAGGAGCTAGGGTCAGCCTGAAAACCAGCAACATCTGTTCACTTTTGATAATTATTGCCTGTAGAACTCTAAGCAAGTCACTTACCCTATATGCACTCTTGGCAACTCCTTAGAAACACAAGTTGAAAAGAATACACTATCACTGGTACAGTCAATTTCCTTTTTCAAGAGTTCTCAATACAAGTTAAATAATTATAACAATTAAATAATTATTATAATAATTGTTTAAATAATTGTAACAATGACAACTAAAATGGATAGCACTTCAAGGTTGCAAAATGAGAGAGAGAGAGAGAGAGAGAGAGAGAGAGAGAGAGAGAGAGAAAAGGAAGCAGAGAGAGAGAGACTAAGAAAGAAAAGGGGGGACAGAGATAGACAGAGACAGAGAGTAATAGAAAGTTTCATTGCTTTCTAAGGATATCCATTCCACTTTGGAATGCTCTCATTGTTCAGATTCTCTTACAACAATCGTCATTCTACTTCTCTGTAAATTACACCATTGATCCTAGTTTGGCCTTATGGAAACAAAGTAGAACAAACCTGATTTAATCCCTCTTCCATGTAACAGCCTTCAAATATTCCCAAGCTGTCTCTCATATTTCCCCCAAGTCTCTTATAAACAGCCCCACTTTCCTTCAGCTGACCGTGACACGGCTTTATCACAATTCCAGAGACCCTCCTCCAGACCACCTTCTAATTGATAGCATTCCTTAAAAAAAATGGCACCCAATGCTTCAACTGTCATCTGATCAAGGAGGAACATAGGTCTCTAACAGGAAGGGACCTTAGAGATTAACTAATCCAGGCTTCTCTTTTTACAGAGAAGAAAACTGAGGTTTAGAGAGATTTCCCAAAATCACACAATAAGTGAACTCCATTCTCCTGGCACCATATCCAACCCTCTTTGCACTGATGAATTATATTATCTCTCTCATCTTTTTGTGCTGATGAATTATTACCACCTAAAGATAGATAAGGGGCTGCTAGGGCAGAATACTCTAGATATCATTTGCTAAGGTCACTTTAATGGGTGTACTTGTTTAATTTTTTTTCCTTATTAAAAGGAAGGTCAAATTCTAAGATAAAGTTGGGGAGTATTTCCAAAAGTAACTATGACATAAAAATATAAGATGTAAATAAAATATATTTTGTATAATAAGAAAAATATATAGGGAAATATATAAGAGCAAAGTTCATTTCCCAATAGATAATAAAGAAATAGGCCTTCTTCCTTCTGGCAAAGAAATGAAAGATTATGAAGTCAGGACATTGAATAAATAGATGAGATCATTATTACAAGAATGGGTTTCAACACTAGGGGGCAGAGGAGAAGTGGGTATAATCAAAAATGTATATCATATATAAAGAAAGAATATCATATTTCTTTTAATACATTTTGTTGTTAGAAAAAAATCTTTTTTAATGACTTATATATAGCTGTTAGGGTTCTTAACCTGGTGTTTAGAAAACATTTTAAATATTCCATTATCAACATAATGTATTTTGTAATTATTTGCATTTTATTTTACACATTTAAAAGTGTTATTCTGAGAAAGGGTCCATAAATCTTATCAGATTATCAAAAGGGTTCGTAATACAAAAAGAAAGAAGTTAAGAAGAAGAAGAATTTGATAACTCTTGGACTAGAGTATCCTCATAAATTAAAACATGAGATGGGAATAGACAGACTTTCTTGGACAATTTTCTGCAGCAAACCCTATCTGCAGTCACATACCTGACTGAGAGATGTGGAGAATATGAGATCCCAGTGTGTTTATTGTTTATTGATTTTTTAAAGCATTTAATTCATTAGAACAAAAGGCAACCTCAAAGGCTCTTCTCATACAGAGGTCTGCCATAATACATTAAAGCCATACCAGACTCTCTAAGAGATTCAATCACAGAAAAATTTTGTTCAGCAACCCCCTAAGTATTGAGAGGTCAATATAAAAGTAAAAAGTATAAAAGAAATACAAAATGAGAAAACATGTTCACCAAAAAACCTATACCATGGGAGATATCCCAAGGAAAGCCCAAGCAAGAGAAGAAATGCAAGGATTTTAAAAATATTTCTTTTTGCCCTCCTCTACAATGAAATCCAATGCAAAACAAAAAATATGGCCCTAACCATCTCAATGGAAAAACAAAGTGGATGAAAAGACAGCTTTTGCTCAATGTAGAGGAAAAAATTTCTGATACCTTGAGGTTTTTCAAAGTAGACTGAATTATCTTGAGATGTAGTGAACTTCCCACCTGAGGGTCTTCAAATAGAGTTTTATTCTCCTTACCTTTTCTTTAGTTACCTCTACCCCTCTTTCCTTCCAATTCTGAAAGGAAATTAGAAAAGGTATATCAATCAATTCTTCTATGACACCACTCATCATTACTATAACTTTACAAACCAACATACTCCTACTTTGGCCACCACTTCCTTTTATGTGTTATCTTCACCTATGGAATTTTAGCTCTTGGAAAATAGGGAAGCAATCTTCACTTTTATCTAGTGCATAATACAATGGTTTGGATTTATAGGGTTTGATAAATATTTTTCATTCATTCATCCATCATCTTGCAATTCATTCATCTCTAATCCAATATTTCTATTTTGTTGAAGATTTCTGTTTAAATTTTCTTCCCAGTGTCAGAAGCTCAATATCTAAAAACAAAATTATCTTCCTATCCTATACTCTTCCTAAAGCTCCTCTTCCTGATCTTCCTACTTCTGTTTCTGGTATTTCCATTTCCTCACTCAACCTGGGGTCAAGGCCTCAGTATCATTCCCGATTTCATATTTCCAGAAGCCTGATAATCTTTTGTTTCCATTCCCATCCTTATCATCAGGAATTATGTGTTGTCTTTTCCTATTAAAATATATAAACTCCTCATAGAAAACAGTTTCGTGTTTGCTTGTATCTATATCCCTGGTACTTAGCATAGTGTCTGACACAAAGTAGATTTTAATAAATGTTTGTAAGATTTGCTTTATATATTGCAATGATTTTTTT
The DNA here is from genome assembly GCF_016432865.1 of Antechinus flavipes. Taxonomy (NCBI): domain Eukaryota; kingdom Metazoa; phylum Chordata; class Mammalia; order Dasyuromorphia; family Dasyuridae; genus Antechinus; species Antechinus flavipes. The sequence goes on along the minus strand of NC_067402.1, from coordinate 270,653,518 downwards.
CTCTTTTATCTGAATTATCCTGCAATCCACTTTTATATTAATGCTTTAACTACACCAGTTTGATTATATCATTCCTCTGCTCCAACTTTAATGGTTCCTCATTAACTACCAAAATAAAATATCCTAACCTTGACATTCAAGACCCTAAACAACAATCTTCATCTACTTTTCCAACCTTATTTTCCACTATTCCCTTATATCCTGTATTTCAGTTACTCCACTTGATTATAAATTCCTTGAAGAAAGATGTCATTTTTTGTTTGTTTTGTGCCCCCAATGCCTAGCACAAAGCTGGGCACTTAGTAGGCACTTAATATTTATTGACTGACTGACCACTCATCATTGAAATATGAATAGTGATTTCCCACTTCTTAGTCTTTCCTCATGACATTTCCTGTCTGCAATAATCTCCATCTCTACTCCCTTCCAGGAACCACTTTTTCAAGTTCTACCAATTGTTCTATGGCATCTTCTTGATGAACCCTTGCTTATGCAGACACTCCCTGATTGGAAATCTTTTGACTGTTGATTCTCATGTTTCTTAAAGAGCACCTAGATAACCATTCTACTTTTCTGTATTCATGTCTTTCTCTTTATATTAGCCTAAAGTCCTTATTCACACCCTATCTATATAGCTGCATGGTTCTCTGGCCCCACTTGAGATATAAGAATTCAATTTAGTAGACAGAAGTCACAAGCTTCTCCTGAATTCCTTGATTTTGATTCCAGATATTATCATCTTCATTTTATAGATGTGGAAACTGAGGCCCCCAAAAGTTAAGTGATTTGCTCATAGTTGCTAAACCTTACAAAAAAAACAAAGACCATATTATTTAAAGAGACCTTCAGACCAGGTTTTATCTTGCCAGCACTCTCTAGGATCTCTTTCTGCTTTCCCAAATATGAGCTTCTCTGACTTGGGAGCAATCAGCAAGGCGTGATATTTGAAGTCATGGTTATGGAAAGTTGGAAAAAAGAAGATTAACAGGGGAAATAGAAGTTATTTTCAAGTATTTGAAGGGCTGTCATATGGAAGAGGGCACATAAATGTGCATGTCTATTTTAGAACAAAAAGGTGGAAGATTGGCATTAATGCAGCCTTGCAAATACCCTTGAATTGTGCCTTTCTAATGAGCCTACAGGATGGGATGTTCATTAGTCCATCACACATACATCTCAGGTAGAACCACAGTTCAGGTGATCAGGTAAGCAAAATGAGAAAATGGGACAGCTGTCACTCTGAAAGGATTGCTTAAAAGAAATGTTGAACATATTGGAGGGGGTGAGCAAGGCTGTGCACCGATGTGGAAGCTGACTTTATGATGATGAAGGACAGCTCCATAACTGTGGACAGTGAAGACGTCAGAGGACCCGGCTCTACCACTTATGGGCTATATGACTTACAACCCTTACCCTCTCTGCACTTCAGTTACGGGGCAATCATAACACTTGAAATGTCAACTTCACAGTATTTTTTGTAAGGACCAAACAAGAGAATATATGTAAGCTGAATGGATAGAAAGTTGTTACACTTGAAGTCAGGAAGCTCTGAGAGCAAAAAATTCTCTCTCTGACCTTACTGTGTAACCATTAACTTTTCTGTGCCTTGGTTTTCTCTGTAGTAAAATTGAATTAATCATATTTTGAAGCTCAAGTCATGAAAGGCAGTGTGGTAAAGCACATACAATACTGGCCTTAGAGGAAGGAACATCTGAATTTAAATACTTTCTCTGAGAGTTCTAAGGTTGCTTGCCCTTTAGACAACATCCTTCCCTCTCTACCACCAGTGTCTTGGGCTCTGATCCTAAAATAACTGGACTTTGAAAGGCAAACCTTCACTTTATCTTGCCTAGAACATTGACTCCACAGCACTCACTAATTATCTTTGCACTTTGCCAGTGTATAGCTCTCCCTCAACCTTCAGATTCCTTGGTATGTATTGTCTTCCCCTAATATTTCCTTGAAGGCAGGAAATAACTGAGTTGCATATATTTGTATTCCAAATGCTCAACATAGTGCCTTCATACCAAGTAAATACTTAAGAAATTACCTATCTAATAAATACTTTAAAAATTACCTATCTATCCATCCATCTTCAATTAATACTTATTAGTTGCTTATTATGCAGGTATTCCATCTATTATCTATCCATCCATATATTTATCTATCTACCCATCCATCCATCTAGTTATCTATCTATCCATTTATCCTTCCATCCACTTTATCTATTTCCTCGATGTATACATCTATACAATCTCTCTTCTTTTTATCCATCCATTCATTATTTATCTATCCATATCTACATATCTACATAAATGTAGTAATCCATCTCTCCATCCATCTCTCTTTCTCTATATCCATCCACCCATCTATTATCTAGCTCTCTCCATCTATCTATCTACTTATCTATCTAGCCATCTATCTATTCATCTATCTTTCCATCTACTTTATCTATTTCTTCTATCTATACATCTATTTCTTCTTTTTATCCATCCATCATCTATATGTATACACATACCTACATAAATTCATTCATCCAACTATCTATCCATCTATCTCCTATATCTCTTTATCCATCCATCCATCCATCCATCTCTCTAATTATCTATCCATCCATCCATCTAACTAGTTAGCTATTTCCTCAACCTATCTACCCAACTTTCTATCTATCCATCTATCTATCTCCTCTATCTCTCTATTCATTCATCCATCTGGTTATCTATTTAGCTATCTATCTAAATGTCTGTCGGTCTATTTATCCATCCTTAATCTATCGAATTATCTGTTTCCCTTATCTATCCATCCATCTATCTATCTACTTACCTATTTCCTCAATCTATTTCTCTTCTATCTCTCTCCATCCATCCATCTATCTAGTTATCTATTTCCTCTATCTATCATCAATTTATATATCCTTCTTTCTATCTAGCTACATCCAACATCTACCTATCTATTTTCCTAGGCAAGTCACTTAACCTCTGTGGTCCTCAGTTTTCTTACTGAAAAAAAAAATAGAGGATTGAGTTAAATGACTTCTAAGGTTGCTTCTTCCAATTCTAAATTAATTCCTCTAACACACAGTGGCTCTGTGACCCTGGCAGGGGATCCAGACCAACTGCTGATTGACACTGATAAGAGGAAGAGACCAAGAAGAGCTTTTACAAATTAAATCCCAGACCCAAGGGAAAAACAATTCCTTGAGTACCTCATTCACAGAATTGTTGTAAGGTTCAAAGAACATAATATACAGAAAGCCCTTTGCCAACCTCAAAGGGTTATATAAATGTCAACTGTTTATTACTGACCTCAATGTGATATGTAAATGTTAGCCACGCTTATGATTGGCTTAAGACTAAGATTGCATCTGTGATTTCATTGATACAGGGAATTATTGAATGAGGAACCCCCCCTCTACCAATATAGGTTATCACTTTCTCTGCAATTTATATTCTCAGAGCACTAAGAAGTTCGATGATTTACTGAAGATCACTCAGGCACTATGATGGAAAGAAGAAAATAAGCATTAAGTATCTACTATGTCCCAACCACTGTGCTAAGCACTTTACAATTATCTCATTTATCTTCAAAACAATCCTGCAAGATTTTTGTTGTTTGTTCTTCATACTCAAAGATGACTATAACATCAAAAGGGTGATGTCGAGAGCTGTACAAAATCATCAGCCTCTTTCCCCTTCAGAGTCATCAAAGTCCATCAGCAAGACAAAGGTTAAGATGACTGGTGATGATCCAGAAGCAGTAAGTGACTTTGGTATTACTCCTATTTTATAGTTGAGGAAATAACAATTAATTGACTAATCCAGCTAGTTACATGGCTAGTAGAGTCTGAAGCTAGATCTGAATTCAGATCTTCCTAAGTCAAGGTCCAGTCTTCTACGCATTACAGTACATATCTGATATAGAAATATTTTAACCCAGAATCATCGAAGCTCTGAAGCCAGCCCTCCCTCCATCACAACACATTGATGCTCAGTCATTCTCATCAGCATAGCCAGCCAAAATGGATGGCAATCTGAACTTTGAGAAGACCTACAGATGGTGTGCAATTAAATATACAAAAGTCAAATAGTGAACTGTTATATTTTTCTCTAAACAAAACAAGAAAAATATAGCCAAAGAGAAGTTTGTATATTTAAAAATATCTTTAAAAAAGAAGTAAGGATCCTATCCTTTTTTTGTATTTACTCCCCAAATGCCTGGCTCAAAGCAGGTGCTGAGTAGATTCTTGCAGATTCATCATTTGTGGCAGTAAACCCCTGATACTAAAAGACTGGCTATATATCATCTGGCAACAGCCAAGTAGAATGCTGTAGAAGTATAAGGGAGGGGAGAACTTCAATATAAGTAAACCAGTTTGTTTGGGTGTGTCTTTTGGCAAAGAATTAGAATTTGGGGTAGATTGGGGAATGACTGAATAAGTTGGGATATGTGAATATAATGATACTATTGTTCTATAAATGATGAACAGGCAGATTTCAGAAAAACATTTGGAGAGACTTACATGATACTGAATGAAGTGAGCAGAACCAGCAACATTATGTGGTGACCAGTTATGATAGACTTAGGTCTTCTCAACAATACAATGACACAAGATAATTGCATAAGATTTCTGATGGAAAATGCCATCCACAATTCAGAGAAAGAACTATGGAAACTGAATGCAGATAAAACCATACTATTTTCACTTTTTATTTGTTTTTTTTCTTTTTTCCCCTTTTTTCTGATTCTTTTTTCACAACAAGACTAAAATGAAAATATGTTTAACATGATTATACATGTATAACCTTATTAGATTTTTTTTTGGCTATATAGAGGAGGGAAAAGAAGAAAGAAAAAAATTGACTCAAAATCTTATTTTAAAAGAATGTTAGACTAAATAGATAATTTAGTTAAAAAGTTAAAAGCTTTTATACAAACAAAACTAATGCAGACGAGATCAGAATTGAAACAATAAATTGGGAAAGTATTTTTCCTTTAAGGGTTCTGATGAAGGCCTCATTTCTAAAATATATAGAGAATTAACTCAAATTTATAAGAATTCAAGCCATTCCCCAATTGGTAAATGGTCAAAGGATATGAGCAATTTTCAGATGAAGAAATTAAAACCATTTCTAGTCATAAGAAAAGGTCACTACATTCTCTGATCAGAGAAATGCAAATTAAGAACACTCTGAGATACCGCTACACACCTCTCAGACTGGCTAAAATGATATGAAAAGATAATAACAAATGTTGGAGGGGATGTGGGAAAACTGGGAAACTAATATATTGTTAGTAGAACTGTGAATGGATCCAGCCATTCTGGAGAGCAATTTGAAACTATGCTCAAAAAGTTATCAAACTGTGCATACCCTTTGATCCACAGTGTTACTTGTGGGCTTATATCCCAAAGAGATCTTTTTTTTTTTTAATAACTTTTTATTGACAGAACCCATGCCAGGGTAATTTTTTTACAGCATTATCCCTTGCACTCACTTCTGTTCCAATTTTTCCCCTCCCTCCCTCCACCTCCTCCCCCAGATAGCAAGCAGTCCTTTACATGTTGAATAGGTTACAGTATATCCTAGATACAATATATGTGTGCAGAACTGAACAGTTCTCTTGCTGCACAGGGAGAATTGGCTTCAGAAGGTAGAAATAACCCGGGAAGAAAAACAAAAATGCAAACAGTTCACACTCATTTCCCAGTGTTCTTTCTTTGGGTGTAGCTGCTTCTGTCCATCCTTGATCAATTGAAACTGAATTAGATCTCTTTATCGAAGAGATCCACTTCCATCAGAATACATCCTCATACAGTATCGTTGTTGAGGTATATAATGATCTCCTGGTTCTGCTCATTTCACTTAGCATCAGTTCGTGTAAGTCTTGCCAGTCCTCTCTGTATTCATCCTGCTGGTCGTTCCTTACAGAACAATAATATTCCATAATGTTCATATACCACCATTTACTCAACCATTCTCCAATTGATGGGCATCCATTCATTTTCCAGTTTCTAGCCGCTACAAACAGGACTGCCACAAACATTTTGGCACATACAGGTCCCCCAAAGAAATCTTAAAGGAGGGAAAGGGATCCACATGTGGCAAAATGTTTGTGGCAGCCCTTTTTGTAGTGGCAAGAAACTGGAAACTGAGTGGATGCCCATCAGTTGGAGAATGGCTGAATTAAGTTATGGTACATGAATGTTATGGAATATTATTGTTCTACAAGAAACATTCAGCAGGATGATTTCAGAAAGGTCTGGAGAGACTTACATGAACTGTTGCTAAGTGAAGTGAGCAGAATCAGGAGATCATTGTACACAGAGACAGCAAGATTATAGGATGATCAATTTTGATAGACGTGGCTCTTTCCAACAGTGAGATGATTGATACCAGTTCCAATGAGAGCCATCTACACCCAGAGAGAGCACTGTGGGAACTGAATGTGAATCATAATATAACATTCTCACTCTTTTTGTTATTGTTCACTTGCGTTTTGTTTTCTTACTCATTTACTTTCCTTTTTGATCTGATTTTTCTTGTGCAACAAGAAAATTGTATAACTATGTTTACACATATTGGATTTAACATATATTTTAATATGTATAACATATATTGGATTGCTTGCCATCTAGGGGAGGGAGTGTGGAAAAGAAGGGGAAAATGTGAAACACAAGGCTATGCAAAGGTCAATGTTGAAAAATTATCCATGCATATGTTCTGTAAATAAAAAGCTTTAGAAAAAAGAATGTTTAAAAACTATGTTTATACAAATAATTGGAAAAATATTAAGAAAGGAAAGAAATGAAAAGGACTTTTTTTGGGGGGGTAATTTTCCCCCAAGCTTTTTTCACAAGAAGGGAAAATTAGAATTAGAAATTTTGAAAGCAGAGTCGGGAAGATAGAGTAAAGTCAGGACTCACTTGAGATCTTCCCTAAGCCCTTTCAAATACCTTTAAATGACAAAACAAAATTTAAAGCTGTGGAATCCACAAAAGGTCAGGAAAAGAAAACAATTTTCTAGCCCAAGATAATTTAGAAGTTTCAAAGAAAGGTCCTACCCAAGGTGAGAGGAGAGCAGTCAACTCAGTTAGTACCAGCACAGTCCTGGCTCCAGAAAACTGGGGCAGACATTGGGAGCCACTGAATCAACAGTAGCAAAGGCTGCTTCCAGAGTTCTCGGCTCACAGTCAATAATGGGGTTAAACACTAGTCAGGGAGAAATTACAATGATCTTGCTGCTAACACTGAAGCAGTGCTCTGTTGCTTTGCCCCTATTTGGATCCAGTTCTGGATGGCAGGCTCAGAGTGAGGAGTATAGCATATCAGATTTTGTGGCAGCAAGGGAGTGGGAACCCAGAACAGAAATAAGTGATTGTGATCACTTACAGACCAGAGCACAGATCAAGAGAGTAGTAAATACACCTTTCTTTATTTCACATTACCTTGGAAGAACTGAAAATTTACAAGTCCCTAAAAAAATTATCTTTGAAGATATTTACACAATGACTTTCCACACTGGAAACAGATCCCTGCTTTAACAAGGAGTTAGAAGTCAAGTGATAGGTCGGAAAACAACAGAAAAAGATTCTAAACATAGAAAGTTACTATGGTGACAAGAAAGATCAAAATACACATTCAGAGGATAACAAAGTCAAAGCTCATGAAAGCCTCCAAGAAAAATAAGAATTGGTCTCAGGCCATGTAACAGCTCAAAAAAAAAAAGTTTTGAATATCAAATAAGAGAGATAGAGGAGAAATTGGGAAGATAAATGAAACTGATGCAAGAAAATCATGAAAAATAAATCAACAGCTTAATAAAAGACACACAAAATAATACTGAAGAAAATGATACCTTTAAAAACATACTAGCATATTAAAAAAAATGTTCTAAATCATTATTGATTAAAGAAAGGCAAATTAAGACAATGCTGAAGTATCTCTCAGATTGGCTAAGAGGATAGGAAAAGACCATGATAAATGTTGGAGGGGATGTGAGAAACCTGGGACAGTAATGCCTTGTTGGTGGAGTTGTGAACTGATCCCACCATTCCAAAAAGCAATTTGGAACTATATCCAAAGGGCTATCAGACTGCGCATACCCTTTGATCCAGCAGTGTCTCTACTGGGTGTATATCCTAAAGAGATCATAAAAAAGGGAAAAGGACCCACTTATGTAAAAAAATGTTTGTAGCAGCCTTTTTAAAGGGACAAGAAACTGGAAACTGAATGGATGCCCATCAACTGGGGAATAGCTTAATAAGTTATAGTATATAAATATAATGGAATATTATTGTTCTATAAGAAGCAATCAGCAGGCTGATTCCAGAAAGGTCTGAGAGACTTACATGAATTGATAAAGTAGAAGCAAAAGAACATTGTACACGGCAGAAACGAGATTATGTGATGCTCAAATAAGATGGACTTGGCTCTTTTCAGCATTGAGGTGATTCAGACCAATTCTAAAAGACTTATTTTTTTCCTAGTGAATTTATCTATTTTTAATATACATTACTTTATTACTCATGTTGGGAGAGAAAAATCAGAGCAAAAGGGAAAAATCATGGGAGAGATTAAAAAAAAAAAAGAAGTGAATATAGAATATGTTGATTTACATTAAGTTTCCTTAGTACATTTTCTGGATGCAGATGGCATTTTCTGTCCAAAATCTATTGGGACTGCTTTGGATCACTGAACCACTGAGCAGAACCAAGTCTTTCAGAGTTGATCATCACACATTCTTGCTGTTATTGTGTACAATGTACTCCTGGTTCTGCTTGTTTCACTCAGCATCTGTTCATGTAAATCTTTCCAGGCTTTTCTAAAATAGTCTGTTCATCAGTTTTTATAGAACAATAATATTTCATTATCTTTCACATACAATTTGTTCAGCCATTCTCATTTTCCAATTCTTTGCTACCACAAAAAGAATTGTTACATTTTTTCATGTGGGTCCTTTTTCCTTCTTTAAGATTTCCTTGGAGGGGCAGCTAGGTGGTGCAGTGGATAGAGCACCAGCCCTGAAGTCAGGAGGACCTGAGTTCAAATCTGGTCTCAGACACTGTCTAGCTGTGTGACCCTGGGCAAGTCACTTAACCCCAATTGCCTTAAAAAAAAAAAAAAAAAAGATTTCCTTGGGATACAGACCCAGTCATGGTACTACTGGGGTCAAAGGATGTGCACACTTTTATAGTAGTGTTCCAATTTGGCCATAGTCCAAATGGCTCTCCAGAATGGTTGGATTATTTCACAATTCTACCAATAATGTCTTCCAACATTTATCATTATCGTTTTCTGTCATCTTAGCCAATCTGAGAGATGTGAGGTGGTACCTCATAGTTGTTTTAATTTTTATCTCTCTAATCAATAGTGATTTAGAGCATTTTTTCCTATGATCATAGATGGCTTTAATTTCATCATCTGAAATGTCTGTTCATATCCTTTGACCTCCAATAGACTTGTGATAGAGAGAGCCATCTGCATCCAGAGAGAGGGCTATGGGAACTGTGGATCACAGTATAGTATTTTCACTTTTATTGTTGTTGATGATGTTTGCTGGCTTGTTTGTTTCTGTTTCATTTTTTTCCTTTTTGATCTGAGTTTTCTTGTACAGAATGACAAGTGTGGAAATATGTCTAAAAGAATTGAACATGTTTAACCTATATTGAATTACTTTCTAGGGGAGGGAGGAAGTGGAAAGAGAAAAAAGAAAAATATGGGACACAAGGTTTTGTGTTGCAAACTATCTTTGCATGTATTTTGAAAAATAAAAAAACCATTATTAAAAAACAGACTAAGTCAAATAGTAAAGAAAGCACAAAAAATCCAAAATTTTTAAAAAGAAAAACTCAAAGTTTTAAATATGAAGGTTAAAATTTATTTTTAACATAACTGGATAGAAATAAAATATTAATTTTTTAAAAGGATTACAAATCCTGCAGCTGATCTTGAAAAATGACAGTTCATTCTTCCTGAAGGAATTCTTAGAATTTTGGTATAAATCGCATCTGATTTCTGCTATACTATACTCTTTTTGTAGTCACATCTGGATTACTTAAATCTACTCAAAGTCTAAATTCCACTTTAGAATTAAGAATCAATCTATCTTTCATACATCTGAAGTTTTATCAGCTTAGATTTGAATCAACCTTAATGGTTCCTTTCTGATCTTAAAATCTAAGACTAGATCCTTCTTTGTGTACCCAAAATTTCTTTCATTGATCAGAATCTTACTCCTAGGCTCCATAACTGGGTTCTACTCTCTCTAATACCAGACATTACAAAAGTAATTGGTCTATCTATCTGCCTAAATCTCCGTTTCTCCTAATGACCTTCTGTTCTAACTCTATAATCCAGATCCTTCCTGCTCTCTTCCTCCACTGTCTTTAGCCTACTTTAATCCCAATGACTATTTGCAACAATTTTATAAGTAGTTTCCATGATTCTGGTTTCTCCCTTTTACAATATATCCTTACATTCAGGAATCAACTTGATATCCTTATAACATAGATATGACCATGTCATCTGCTAACTCCAAAATCTTGAAAAATTCTCTAAGATAAACTTAAGTGTGGTATTTTTAAAATTGTGGCACATCCACAATATATCTGCCATCCGATTTTCCAATTTATGCCATGTTAATTCCCTTCATTAATTCTCTATTCATATCAAACAAAATTACTGACTGCTCCCTACATATAAGACTTCATCTGCTAACTCAATGCCTCAGGATGAGTATAATGCATTCTTCTTCATGTCCCATTCTTAGAATCATTAGATTCCTTCAAAATACTGTTCACTTTTCATCTCCCAAACATTAATACTCTTTTGTTCTTCATAATTATTAGCACTCTCTCCTTCTTGAAATTATTTTGCATATACTTTATATTGACTGATTTGGGGATATTTTGTGTCTCTGACAGAATGCAGACATTACTTTATTCTTGTTACTTCTTGTAGTTCTTAATAATTGTTTGTTGAACTCAATTGAATTATAAAAAATAAGGACTAATGGGAAGAGAAACAAGCAACAGACTTTTGATGGTCAGTTTTCTTAGCTCTAAAATGAGGGAGGTAGAGATCTCATGACTTTTTCAAAGCTTTCTAGAACCTAACTAGAACCTAGACCTAACTTAATAATTACCAGGTTTTTAAAATCTATTTGATTTATTTGATCTACTTCTCTCTAGTTTCTCATTCTCCAAATTGCCCAGTTTACCACCTCCCAATGAATTTGGGTACCATATCATTCTCACCTTCAAAGATTTTCAATGGCTCTCAAGTGCCCATGAAAACAATCACAAACATCTATTAAGGTCTACTTTATTCCAGCTACTGTGCTAGTTGTGGGGAGACACCCTCAAGAGGCTTGTATTCTAACATCATTGGTTTTGTTCATCCTTTGCTCTCAAAGGGAACCAATGACGTCATGAGAATAATGTCTTGTGAGCGAATTGAATTTAAGTGAGGCAGAGCTGTGCAAAGACATCAACCTCACTCTCAGCTTCAGAGCTATTGGTCTAGTGGCAAAACAAAAGTCAAAAGAGCTGGCAATGGCCCAGGATTCAGTGGGTGACATGGATCTTTCTAAATTAAGTCTTTCCATTTGTAAAATGAGATGGTTAAGCCAAATAACCTTGAATGTCCCCTGCCCAGTTCTAAATCTATGATCCATCTTTTCAAAGATGGACATTCTCCATAGCTTCAGACAATGCAAATATATTAGCACAGTGAGACTGCCCATTTCTGTTTCTAACTCCACTTCAAACTAAATGTAAAAGAATAGAAACTGATATACTGGGTCAGATTCATCTTCTATCTAGCCCCTTAAAAACCCAAAGGGATATGAGGATTTGCTGTCATTTTCTTAGACAGTCTCAAAGGTAAGGAACAAATCTCCTTTTATAACAATAGTTCTTCATTTCAAGGAACATGCTTCTATTACTACCTGTGTGATCTTGGTAAGTCATTTATCACTTCTATGGACTTCAGTTCCTCATCTGTAAGATGCCAACATTGGGCTAGAAGATCTCTATTATTTTTACAATTCTAGTTCCTTCCTCTTAATTCTAGTGCTTTCCCTCTCTTATCCTGTACATAGCTCGTTTGTAGATATTTGTTTGCTGGTTGTCTCTCCCATTGGGTTGAGAGTTCTCTGAGAACAGGAACAGTCATTTGCCTTTTTTTATATCCCCAGAATTTATAGTTCCTAGCATATAGTAGGTGCTTCATAAATGCTTATTGAAAGAGATGCTGATATTCTAATAACCATTACTATGACTACAAGCCTTCTATGCTATGGACTGTGAAATGTTAGGTCTGAGTCAGTGCTCTAAGAAAGACTTCTAGTGAATTATTCAGTATCATTTGGAGATGTCCAGTCAACCATTTTACCCAGTTCCAATTTTAGAACCAAAACAAGTACATTTCTAAAGCAACATTCAAGCCCATAATGTGTATTTGATGTAGTTGGGGAAGTATTTCTGATGGCCCTGATTTTGAAAGCTCTAAACTGCAGATTTCTTATGACTATGGATGTGACTATATATCATACCAGCTCATCAGAGACGGCACATACATTCCATGGTCAGCGTGTTAATAATAATAGCTGGCATTTATATAGCGCTTTCAAGCTTACAAAATGCTTCATGTGCTTTATCTCACTTGAGTCTCACAACAGCCCTTTGAGGTAGACATTGATGAAATTATTAGTCTCATTTTATTGATAAGAAAATAGAGGCTCAGGACTGTGCCCATGAATACATAATTCATAAGCATGGGAAGCAAAGTTGGGATTCAGGTGTGTGTGGTACTCACTCTGTTCACTATGAAATTAATGAAACAAAGGGAGGGAGGGAAGGAAGGAGGGAGAGAGGGAGAGAGGGAAAGAAGGAGGGAGGGGGGAAGGGAGGGAAGGAAGGGGGGAAAGAAGGAAGGGAAAAAGGGAGGAAGGGGAGAAAGGGAGGAAGGGAGAAAAGGAGGGAGAAAGGGAGGGAGAAAGGAAGGAAGGGTGGGAAGGAGGAAGGAAGGAAGGAAGGAGGGAAGGGAGGGAGGAAGAGAGGGAAGGGAGGGAGGAAGAGAGGGAGGGAGGGAGGGAAGGAAGGAAGGAGTGGAAAAGGGAAAGAGGGGAAAAGGGAAGAAGGGAAGGAAGGAAAGAAGAGAATGAGGGAGGGAAAAAACAAAAAACCCATTCTTCCCAGATATAGAGGCTCTCCTTGAACTTGAGAAGATGAGTTTTCCTAGCTCCAGGCTGGACACCCTATCTACTGTACCACCCAGCTACTCAACATAAAGGATTATTCCAGGCATGACATTTCCCCCAAGGACAGCTCAGGTGTTGCTTTCTACATGAATTATTTCCTAAAGCCCCCAGTACTGCAATCTTTCCCTCTCTCGTCTCCCTCTTCCACCACCCTGTATACGTAGGTATGTATGTGTCTGTCTCTCCTGTCTCTGTGTCTGTCTCTCTCACTCTTTATCTCTCCGCACGTACTTCTCATTGCTTACATGGCTGGAACAAGTTCCAGCAGAACTCGAGTTCATTGACCATGTTTTTGTCCCCAGTGCTCAGCAGTCTTGCACACAGTCAGCACTTCACAATACTTATGAATTTACTTTCAGTGAGATTTCAACAGCACCAGAAAGCTTGGATGGAAGGAGCCAACAGCCGGGAAGCACAGAAATTCAGCCCTTATAGTGTTAACAGAATTCCACATGGTCTCCTCGGTCTCATTTTTAAGTCTGTTGCCTGGATAAGACCTCAGTATAAACAGTCTCCAAGAATCAATTTCACCCTGCTTTTCATCCAGACTTTACAAGCTTTTTACTTTTTCTATTGTATGGTCATGCCCTTTGAATTTGGGCTAGAACCAAGATGATGAGAGAAAAGAGAGGGAATCAAGAAATACATTTTTTCCCTCTCTCTCTCTCTCTTTTTTAAATCCCATCTCTTCCCGACCAGCTCCTCTCTTCCAATTTCAGTACTCTATTAACAGAATTTAATTGGACATTCTCTCCCGAGACACCATTCCTGGAGGAACCTTATTAGAGTCAAAGTTTATTCTGTCTAAGTTTACTAATGCTCAGTCACCTCCTGAGACTCTGCGTGGATGCATTTATAAACATTTTGTCCTCCGATAGGGTTGTTCTGTATGCATTGCCTGTTGGAACGGTTTGGCTGCCTGATCTAATAGCCAAAGGGCATGCTGGGAGCACCAGCCTGGCTTCCTTCCTCAGTGCCTGGCACAACACAGAGAATTTATATTTATGCGACAGGTCCCTGTCCATAATTTACCATCCCCTCCCCTCTCTTGCTGTCTTCATGCAGCAACACCACAGGAATGAAGAAAACTGTATGTACATCAACTCTGCTCAAGCCAGGCTTTCCATTTAAGCCTGTCCTTGTAATGTCAGCATGGGGGGAGGTCCTTCTATTAAGGTTGGCTGCAAAATATGTGGAGAGTGAATAAGAACACTACAGCTTCTTTTTACAGCTCAACATTGATGAATGAGGCAGGATAAAGTGAGGGTTAGGGTTGAAGGCAGGAAAAACCGGATTCACGTCCTGCCTCAAAATTTAGATTTGATGGCCGGAAAAACTGGATTCAAATCCTGCCTTAAAGTGTTGGATTTGATGTCTGGAAAAACTGGATTCAACTCCTGCTTCAAAGTGTTGGATTTGATGTCTGGAAAAACTGGATTCAAATCCTGACTCAAAGTGTTGGATTTGATGGCAGGAAAAACTGGATTCAAATCCTGCCTCAATGAAGAGAGCCATGTACACTCAGAGAGAGGACTGTGGGAACTGAATGTGGATCATAACATAATATTCTCACTCTTTTTGTTGTTGTTCATTTGCAGTTTGTTTTCTTACTCGTTTTCTTTCCTTTTTGATCTGATTTTTCTTGTGCAGCAAGAGAATTGTATAAATATGTTTACACATATTGGATTTAACATATGTTTAAACATATATTGGATTGCTTGTCATCTAGGGGAGGGGGTAGGAGAATGGAGGGGAAAATCTGAAAAATGAAGCTATGCAAGGGTCAATGTTGAAAAATTATCTGTGCATATGTTTTGAAAATAAAATGATTTAAAGAAAATCTTGCCTCAAAGTATTAGATCTGATGTCAGGAAAAACTGGATTCAAATTCTGACTCAAAGTGTTGGATTCGATGTCCAGAAAAACTGGATTCAAATTCTGCTTCAAAGTGTTTGATTTGATGCCAGGAAAAACTAGATTCAAATCTTTCCTCAAAGTGTTAGATTTGATGTCCGGGAAACTGGATTCAAATCCTGCCTCAAAGTTTAGATTTGATGTCAGAAAAAAAAAAGCTAGATTCCAATACATATCTGTTATAGGGTGCTAGGGAGACCATTTCTATGCCTCAATTCTTTCCTTTAAGAAATGAGGGGAACTGATGCTAAGCAAAATGAACAGAACCAGGAGATCACTGTACACAGTAACAACCAGACTATACAGTGACCAATTCTGATGGACATGGCTGTCTTCAACAGTGAAATGATTCGGGTCAGTTCCAATTATCTTATGATGATGAGAGCCATCTATGCCCAGAGAGAGAACGATGGAAACTGAGAGTGAAACACAACACAGCATTTTCCCTCTTTTGTTGTTATTTGGTTGCATTTTATTTTTTCTCTTTTTTTAACTTTTTGATCTAATTTTTCTTGTACAAGATAATTGTATAAATATGTATGCATATTTTACCATGTTTAATATATATTGAATTACATGCTGTCTAGGGAAGGGGCTAAGGGGAAGAGGAGGAAAATTGAAACACAAGGTTTTTCAAGGTTGAAAAATTATCCTTGCATATGTTTTTAAAATAAAAATCTTCAAGAAAGAGAAGACCATTAAAAACTTGTACAGAGAAAGAAACAGAAAGAAACAGAAAGAGAAAGAAAAGAAATTTGCTCTTGTCAGGAAAAACCTATTAGATAAGTTCTATTGGATGTCCATCCAAAAGCATGTTGAGACCAGAACAATAGACCATTCACTTGGTCTTTGTACCCAAACAAGAAAATTGTGTATTAGGGGGCAAGCTCTATAAAAATGCATGTTGAAATTCCTACAACAAATAATTTATTTGGTCTTGGAATATTTTTTCCAAGATAAAATTATATGAAAGATATAAAATAACTCTAAAATCTAGAAACCCCAAAACTGCTGTCTAAAAGTATTCTTTAATACAAATTAATTGATTGCAATAGACAACATTGATGACTTTTATTCAGAAATTATATTCTATTTATTTAAGGTTCTAGTTAAGACTTTATATATGATTCAACAACATTCAGATATTTATTAAATGCTTACTATGTACAGGAAAGTATGCTAGATACTGGGAATGGTATAAATTTTAAATAGTGCAAAGTCTCTGTCCTTATGGAACTTACAGCCTAAAAGAAATATAACAAAAAACTTTTTCTCAGTTAACTTAAAAGTAAATTGGGGAAATGGCATATACCTTGAAAACTGTGAAAAAATGAATAAAAAAGTGAATGTAAAAACAGCTCTAGAAAGAAGGAAGTAAAAAAAAAAAAGTCAAACTTCTTTCAGGTACTTGGAAAACTGAGTGGATTCCCACTGGTTGGGGAATGGCTGAGTAAGCTCTGGTATATGAATGTTATGGAATATTATTGTTCTATAAGAAATAATCAGCAGGATGAATACAGAGAGGCTTGGAGAGACTTACATGAACTGATGCTGAGTGAAATGAGCAGAACCAGGAGATCATTGTACACAGCAACAAGAAGATTATGCAATCATCTATTCTGATGGAAATGGCTCTTTTCAAGAGCAAAGTGATTTAAGCCACTTTCAATGATCTTGTGATGAAGAAATCCATCTGCACCCAGAGAAAGGACTGTGAAGACTGAGTGTGCATCACAACACAGTATTTTCATTTTTTCTTCTTGTTGTTTGCTTGCATTTTGTTTTCTTTCTCATTTTTTCCCTTTTGATCTGATTTTTCTTGTGCAACATGATAATTATGAAAATGTGTATAGAAGAATTGCACATGTTTAACCTATATTGGATTACTTGTTGTCTAGGAGACAGGGTAGGGAAAAGAGAAGGAAAGAAGAAAATTTGGAATACAAGGTTTTACAAGGGTGAATGTTGAAAATTATCCATGCATGTATTTTGAAAATAAAAAACTTTATGTTAAAAAAAAAAAAGAAAGAAACGAGGGGTCAATAATAAATGATTTCTAAGATCTCTTCAAGTTCTAAAAATATGATTCTAGGATTTTCCATCTAGATCATTCATATTTTGAGGATTTTTTTTTTGTTCTTTTTAGGAAAGAAGGGACAAGAGAAAGGGTATCTTTTTTTTTTTAATTAGAGGAATCCCCCACTAATTGCAATTGGAATAAAGGAACCCAAACCCTTCACCAATGTGCATGTATGTACACATATACACACATAAATATACATGTATGTTTATGTAAACATGTGTGTAATTATAATTATACAGGCATCTAGATGATATAGTAAACAGAGTGCTGAAATTGAAATCAGGAAGACCTAAGTTTGAAACCACTCAGATTTAATAATTATGTGTACCTGGGCAAGTACTTCACTTAACTTTGAACTGTCTCAGTTTCCTCATCTGTAAAATGGAAATAATAATAGCACTTACCTCACAGGGTTGATGCAAGAATAAAGTGAAATAATATTTATAAATTGATTTGTAAATTGTAAATGCACTATGGAAATGGTAGGTGTATATTTAGCCTGTGCCAAATGCGCAGTGAATAGAGTACCAGGCTTGAAGTCAGGAGGACTACTTTTCCTGAATTCAAAAATGACCTCAGACACTTACTATGTCACCCTGAACAAGTCACTTAACCCTTTTTGCCTCAGTTTCCTTATCTGTACAATGGCTAAAAAAAGGAAATGGCAAACTATTATAGAATCTTTGCCAAGAAAATCAAGAAAAAATCAAGATGATGATAAATTAGACATGACTGAACAATGACAGCAGTTGATTATATATTCAAATCTCAGCCTCAAGGCCTTATATATGTGGCAAAACTATCTCTCAGTCTTTATGAGCCTCAGTTTCCTCATCTGTAAAATGGGAAGCTAAGAGTAAGTATTCTCTAAGATCTCATTCAGTTCTGAGTCCACGAGTCTATAATGAAACATTTAATAAACTCAAGTAACCAATATGCTTGGGAAATGGGTTTTTCCAGTATCTTGAATCAGTTAAATGCATAGAAATTTAACTGAATAAATAATCCTTTTTGGTTTAACCCTTATAAAGGTTGAAAACCTTTATAAAATTTTAATCTGCTTCTCTGGTCTAGCAGTTTCACCCGTATATATCATGGACACACACTAGAGATAGATAATGAGCTGAACTCAAAATTAAACAGGGAAAGAAAGGCAGGATGTACTGCCTTTGGGAAATTGGAGTCCTTTTAATGACCTCCAAGCTTCTGCCTGAAAACAAAAGCCATTCTTTTTAATACCAATATCCTTCCGGTGACATGGCATGTCTGGGAGTCATGGAACTGCATAGTCTCCAAAAATTCAACTTGAGGGTCACCCAAAGGGCAGTAGAGACAACCATGGTGGGTACGACATGTATATATTACAAATGAAGAATTAGACAAAAGGAACCGCAAAAAGGAGCTCATCAGAGAAATGTGTGATTGGAAAGGGGATGGTTGGATTCTTTTTGTACAGCAAAATAATTATTAGGACATGTATGCTTATATTGTATTTAATTTATACTTTAACATACTTAACATGTATTGGTCAACCTGCTATCGGGGGAGGGGGTGGGGGGGGAGAGGGAAAAATTAGAACAAAAGGTTTGGCAATTGTCAATGCTGTAAAATTATCCATGCATATGACATATAAATTAAAAGCTATAATAAAAAAAAAGAAAAAGAAAAAAAGAAAAAGAAAGGGTATGGTTGGTGCTAGAACTGGAGAGAGAAATAACTGGTAATTCACAGTGATACACAGACAATGTGTTCCACAGTTTTTCTTCACATGATATCAAAAGATCTAGAGGAATCTCTCTCCCCATCCCCAACCACCTTCAGTAGACTCTGGATGCTGATTTACAGAATTCATAAAAATTGCCCAGGACGGGTACATATGGAGCCACTACAGGTAGAATTTTACATCTCAGTTCCCATGTATAATTTGTAGAGTAGGTGCCTCTCCACTTTTATAAAAGGAGTTACCTATGCCAGTGAAATTTTATATCTTACACAAAAAAAATGAATAAAGACACAAATTTAAATATCCTGTCCTGGTAGCTCCAACTAAATAACAATAAATATATCATCTATTAAATGTCCAAATTTTGGTTTGGAAAAAATATTGTTCTTTTAACTGAATTTAACAAAATTCAAGCTTTCTTTGCTCACTGGAGGTCATGCATTGTCTATGAGTCATCATTCTCAATCTTAATTATAATTTTCAATCACTCCAAGGTAGAGGAGATTGGGCTGTTTCTGCAGTGACCTCAGGACATAGAAGGTGAGTAGGTTTCTGACTTTTTTAAGCTGAAATAAATACTCTCTCAACTTCATTTTTGATATTTGCTACTTTCTAATAAAAGTGCTAAACGAGATTTAAGAAAAAGTGACCCCTTTTGTTTTCAATTCATAATCACTTATTATGAGCAAAACAGTGTGAAAGGCTCTAAGACTGCAAAGACAAAATATGAAAACTCTATAGTGCTTTGCAATAAAATTTGTGTGCCTGTTTACATAGTATGTCCCTCTCCTCCCAATAAATAAATAAACTCCTTAGAAGCAAGGATTATTTTCTTTTTGCCTTAAAATCAATAGAAATGGAAAATAATATAATGAGAACACGGAGTCCCAAAGTCATTTGGTAAAACCCAGATCTCCCAATACCTGGCCTAATATCCTTTCCATCACACTTCAAGATATAAACACGTAAGTAACAGGTATATGTGTGCAAGTGTGCATGTGCATATGTGTTGGTAAGAAGAGGCAAATGATGCTTAAT
Source organism: Antechinus flavipes (assembly GCF_016432865.1). Taxonomy (NCBI): domain Eukaryota; kingdom Metazoa; phylum Chordata; class Mammalia; order Dasyuromorphia; family Dasyuridae; genus Antechinus; species Antechinus flavipes. The sequence goes on along the minus strand of NC_067402.1, from coordinate 270,633,500 downwards.
TAAGCATTTGGTTAATTGGATTCTAGATTCAATGTTTGATTTTTTTTTAATATTTTATTTTATAATAACTTTGTATTGACAGAATCCATGCCAGGGTAATTTTTTCAATGTTTGATTTTTATTATAACATCTATTCTAATTCTTCTTTTTCAAATTCCCCAAATGACCCAAACTTAAGTTACGGGTCCAAAGAAAAAATAGGAAAGAAAAAACATTCTCCCTACTTTATAAACCAGAAAGAATGGAGTAAAGACTTCAAAGATTGATCTTATCTGAGAAACATCTTTCCTTTTCTTGGGTCAGAGGAGAGGATCCATAGTTACCCCTGTTCTCGTTTTCTGTTAACAAGTAAAACAGAGATTTCTTACCTTTATTCCTTCAAAGACAGAGATAGGTGGATGGATAGATGAATCATGACAAAGTATTTATTAAATAGACAAAGATTATAGACAGATGATAGATATAGGTGACTAAGAGATAAATAGGTAGAATGAGTATGTATTAAGGACCTGCTGTTTGTGGTACAGATATTTAATACAAACACACAAGACAATCCTTGCTCTCATGGAGTAATCATTATTAACCTATATCCGATGCTAGATGTCTTGGGGAGGGAGGGAGAAAAACTTGGGAATTCAAAATCTTACAAAAATAAATGTTGAAAACTATTTTTGCATGAAATTGGAAAAGAGTATACATTCTAATGGGAGAAATAACATATCTGGGAGATTTGGAAAGTAGGTAGTTGGTGGGCCCTTTTGGATAAGGTCAGAAAGTAGAATAGAGTACTTTTCTAGAGAAAATGAGACAAAAGCTCATCTATCAGAGCCCAGGAGGAGGTAGAATGAGGATGGGCCAGAATGCAGATAGCTTGGTATAGAAACTGTGATCAGGAAGTGACCTTGCTGTCTGATTCACCCAAGTTTGCTAAATTGATCAAACAAGCAAAATTTGACCCCTACATACTGCAGACAAAGCAGTCAGAGACATAGAAGTCTCATGGAGAAAGAAAAAACTAAGTAAATATAACTCTTCCCTTGAAAGTAAAATAGTTATTGAGGTTGAAGAAACCACAAAATTGGGAAAACTATGATAGACCTGCAGTGAAAATGACAGATATGGAAATAGAGCTCATTGGAATAGCCTGCAAAATGAGAGCCCTCTAAGCTCACTCCCACTTCCAAATCTTTGATGAGGGCAAAACAGAAGATAAGTCACAAATATCCAGTGAGAGAGAAATCCATAATCTGTCAATGAACAGGCTGATATGCACTGTCCTTGAGGATACAAAATTTTCAGAAAATGAAATAGAATCTGCCTTCAAGAAGCTTATACTCTATTGAGAAAATAATATGTACAAATTTAAGAATATATAAAGTTAATACAGAGTAACTTCAAAGGGAATCGTGAAGGGGATCAGAAAAGCCTCAGTTTTGGAAGTGACCCTTAGATTGAGGTTTGAAGAGAGAGAGAATTCAAAGAAGAGAAAGGTAAATAAGCAAGGGATCTATTTCAGATATTGGAACCATGGAGTAGGAGATGGAATATCATGTACAAGGAATCTAGTATGTAAGTCAGTTTGAATAGAATGTAGACTGTCTAAAGGGAGAGGAATGTGTGATAAACATGGAAATATATGCTGGAGATTGTAAAAGCCTTTAAATGTCAAACCAAAAGAATTTACAATTCATCCCACAGGCAATGGGAAGCTGTTGGAGCTTTTTGAGCAAGGGAATAACATGGAGATGCCCTGTGATTTAGAAATATCATTTCAGTGGCTACATGGAGACTAGATTGATAAGGGGGAGATTTCAGTCAAAAAGATCAATTAGGAAGTTCCTGGACTAGCCCTAGGAGAGAAGAGATAAGGGGCTGAACTTCTATTGGATATTGGTTGAATGAGAGGGGAAAAGGGGATAGATGAGATAAAAGTTTTAAAAGAGCACCATAAGGATGTGGTAATTGAATGAATATGAGGAGAGGTGACTGGAAAGGAAGAAGTCAAGGATGATTGATGTTAAGACCCTAAGAAAGAAAAATTGAGACAAGTAGAGCAGATTCAAGAATTGTATTGAGAGGCAGCATCATGAGATTAGAAAAGGGAGAAAGACAATTTAATGTGTTTTTAATCCAGAATTAGGAAAAATGATGTCATTCACTTGGAAGGCTTTTCAGAGGTCAAAGATTAAAAAATAATTTAAAACCCTCAGTCCATCGAAGACAGAATAGATTAAAATTTTCACCCAATAGAATGTAAGCTCTTTGAGAGTAAAGCCTTTTTTCACTCTTTGCCATAGGGAAGTAGATTAACACAACGCATTCAGGAAGAGTAGCAGAATTATCATGGTCCATTGTTTCAACACTAGAAATTAGGGTAAAATCAGGAGCTGAGAAGGGAAGAAAGAATTGGTGAAGGGTAATAACTGGCTAGGAGTCTGTGGAAGAAAAGGCAGAAAAAGAGGAAGAGATAACTAGGAAAGAGCCCATGGGCTTCACTACCATCAGGAAAGATATTTATAGTGATTCACTATCCCAAAATTAACTGGCATTGACTTTGTATATATTTTATATTTAGTTTTCTTTGTATATATTATCTGCACTTAATAGAATGGGAGTTTCTTGGGGGCAAGAAATCTTTCATTTTTATCTTGTAGCCACAGCATCTGATAGCTGATAGGTGTATTATAAATACTTGCTGATCACTTTCTAACTCCATGTCCAGCATATGCTGCATAGGAAGTCTGACTGGCTCATAATCTCAGCATTATCTTGGACTCTTCCCTTTCCCTCACTATATGTATCCAGTCTATTGCCAAATCTTGCCCTTTTCATTCATCTGCACCCATTCACTTCCATCCCAGCCTTTCCTATCACACAGATACCATCTTGATTCAGGCTGAACGCCTCTACCTAGACAATCACAGCAATATTCCAATTGGTCTTCCGTCATCAAGTGGCTCCCCATTCCGATCTAGGGTATACACACAGCTGCCAAAGTGAACCCCACTCTCCCTGTGTGACTCCCCGACTCAACCAACTCTAAGAGCATCTTATTGCTTCTGGAATCAAACATGAACCCCCTGGTTTAGCTTCTAAAACTCAAGCTGTATCTCCAGCTTTATTGAACATCACTCCCCTCAAACATGTTATAATCCAGACACAGTGACCTTTTCTCTTCTCTTCATTTAGACCTTTTTCCAACTTTTATTTCTCTTTTTTTGCATACCATGGTGTCCTCACCATAGCCTCATTGAGTCTGTCTCTGCTTTTAAGATGCAGATCGGACACTATTATCTGCATAAAGCTTTCCCTAATTTCCCACTTCATCCTCTCTCCTTTATATTTAACCATTTTGTATAACTTTGTGGGTGGTGTTTGAATACACACATATAAATATGTATATGTACATATACATACAAATATATTAATATGTAAATATTTACATATGTAAATAAATATATTTATATATAATATAAACATAAATATATTAATATATGTAAATAAATATAAATATAAGTATTATATTTATATAATATAATAATTATATTATGTATAAAATAAATAAATATTATGTATATACATACATACGCAAATATACTTTGCTGTTGTTCAATAATGTCCAACTCTTCGTGACCCAATTTGGGGTTTTCTTGGCAAATGTCCTTCTTCAGCTCATTTGACAGATGAGGAAACCAAGGCAAATAGGGTTAAGGGACTTGACCAAGGTCATGCAGCTAATAAGTGTCTGAAGCCATATTTGAACTCAGATCTTCCTGACTCTGGGTCTAGGACTTTATCCACTAAGCTATTCAGTTGCCTATATATACACATATACATTCATATACATCTAAATATGTACATATAGATAGATATGCATGTATTTAACATATGTATATATTTAACATATGTATGTGTCTATATATACAGATTTGTTTATACATACATACATTTTATATCTGTATTTGCTTTATTAACTTTATATTTATGTTGCATGTTTTTAATATGTACCTTTCTCTCCCATTAAAAGGTACAACTAGGTGGTGTCATAGTGCATACACTGGAGTGAAAAAAACCATTTTCCTGAGTTCGAATCCCCCTCAATTGTCTCATTTTCCACATCTGTAAAATGACATGGAGTAAGAAATGGCAAAAACAACTCTATTATCACTACTCCCCCCCAAAAAAAATAAAAACCTAAAGTTGGACATGATCAACATGCCTGAACAACAATACCCCCATTAGAATGGAAGCTCCCTGCATGTAGGAGTGATTTCATTTTTTGCACTTATATCCCTAGTGCCTAATAAATGCCTGGCACATTAATAGGCACTTAAAATGTGTTGATTGTTACCCACCATCTTATTATCCATATAGAACTTTTCATAATAAAGTGATGAAATAGTTAACCCCTTCCCCCCACCACACACATACACATACATAGCATTTGGCCATTGAGCAAACAAACCAAATTTTAAACTGATTGTCAGTGATCAAACAGATTTAGAGGAAGCAGTGATGGAAGAATGAATACTTCATGAACCTGGTTTGTTTAAAAAAAAAAAAAGACAACTCACGACTGTTTCTTCAAAAAGGATGTCCCATTAAAATTAATACATTCATTTATTTAGCAACAATGCTATTAACTCTGAAGGCTATTAAAATAAAGAAGAGAAAATGTGTGCAAACACATGTCGGATTAAGTGTGCAGGGTAATACCATATGGAACTCTGCTCTATTGTCCATGAAACCTGAATAAGAGCTGAATCTGATTTCTCTTCTCTCTGCTTAAAAATCTTCCCCAGAATGAAGGGCGAAAAGAAGAACTGAGAATAAACCTGCATTGCTGTGTTTGTGAGCAAGCGAATGTGGATGTGTCTTCTCCCTTCCTGAACTTACATAACACCATTTGTCCAGTGATCTCAAAGTGTCAAAGTGTTTTAGAAGCCAATTAATCGTGTTTCCTTGGAGAACGCCTTATGTGAGAAAATTAAAATGCCCTTGCTGGGTTGACTGTCAAATTGTGACATACACATATACCCTCACCATTACCAGTATTCCCACTGAGACTTGTGAAACTAAGGAGAGAAAGAGTGTATCTCATGGCAACCCCATCATCCATAAGCCTGCCTTGTCCAATCAGACAGGACAGCTGATGGTCTCTCAGAAAACCAGCCCACTCCCAGGAAGGCCAGCCAAAAGGCACCGTTTCATTCCCACATCCCCTTCTCTCCAGCCTCTGCAAGGCAAAAATAACAACAGAATTCGGGGCTTGTTGACACAGTTCATCCCACTAAAATGAAAGGAAACTCCAACAGACAAGAAAATAGGAAGATCTTAAATACTTTACTGGTTAAGAAAGTAAACTGATGGCTCGAATTAACATTTTTTCCCTTCTTAGATTTTTAGTGTTTTTTCTTTTTTTCTTTTTTTTAATGTGCCTTTTTCCCCCCTACCTCTTCGATTCCATTTCCAACACTCAAGTCACTGACTTATTAACCATTCTCTCAGGAGACCACTGGTCTTTCCAAGGAGACTATTATAGCAAAAGCTTATTCTGTCTAAACTTACTATTACTGGGACACCTCAGGAGACATAACATTTATAAACTTCCTGTCACCCAATGCGCCGCTCTGAAGCCATTCATTTTAAGTTAATTTGCAGCCCTGAAAGTCTCCTGTTCACTTGCTACATTTTTTTAAAAAGTGACTTTTTAGCTCTGCCCATTATCATTTTGCCTGGTGCCGAGAGCAGAACCGGGGAGTTCACAAGCTGGAAACCCTTTCTTTGTAGTTAAGCAATGAATGGCAAGACAGTTCTTACCTGGAAGGCAATCTTTTTTCCCTCTCTAAGTCTAATAATAATATCATCATAACAATCTGCACCTTTTCTCAGGCTACAGTTGCTGATGACGGACCACCTTAGGGCCTACAAAGACATCATGAAAAATTCTGAAAAAATGCAATTTAAGTATTTTTTTACCCTGTCCCTCTGTTTCCCTTGGTATGACATCTGTTTATATTTAGAGAAAGACAATGATTGTCTTGGACTGGGTCACAGTGGCTTTTATGAGGAATTATTGCCGTACATCCCAGGTTTTGATATATTAGAACATGGACCATGTTGTTCCCATGCTCAGGAGATTCCAATGGCTTTAAAAATAAAATATTAATTTCTCCATTTGGCATTTAAAGACCTTCACAATATGACTACAGCTGTGTATTCAGTTCTGAGTGTCCCAGTTTAAAAAGCTAGTCAACAAGAAGCAAACAAAAAGTAGAAAATGGTCACTAATTTCAAGAAGCATACAATCTAATGATGGAAATAACATTGGCCCATAAGATATACACACAGTAAATGAAAGGTAATCTCAAAGAATAACTAGATGGTATAGGAGAGAAGCAGTTGGATCTGGAATCAGAAAATCTCATCTTCCAGAGTTCAAATCCAGCCTCAGACACCTACTAGCTGTGTGACTCTGGGCAAGTCATCTAACCCTCAGTTTCCTAATTTATAAAGTGAGCTGAAGAACCTTTGACAAGAAAGCTCCAAATGGGGTTACAAAGCTCAGCACAATTGATTAACAATCATCTCAGATTTAAATGCAATATTTGTGGAAAGCATTTACATAGACAGCCTTTATAATTGGTTATTCCCTTCCCCATTCCCCATCTCCCAACTGCTGCAATCTGCAGTCCACTGACACTGAATCCCTTGCAGTTTCTTCCACCAAACACCCCATCTTCCAACTTAAGGCATTTTTTACTGACTATCATCACATCTGGAATTTTCTTCCTATCCCCTTAACTCATGTTGTGAAAGAAGAATCAGAACAAAAGGAAAAAAACCTCGAGAAAGAATAAAACAACAACAAACTCAAAGTAGTATCTTTAATCTGCATCTAGATCCCATAGTTCTTTCTCTTGATGTGGATGGCATTTATCATCATGAGTCTTTGGGAGTTGTCTTACATCATTTAGTGCTGAGAAGAGCAGAATATATCAAAGTTGATCATCTGTAAAATGTTCCTGTTCCTGTGTACAATGTTCTTCCAGTTCTGCTCATTTCACTCAGCATCAGTTCATGTAAGTCTTTCCAAGCAATTCTAATATTCTCATCATTTCTTATAAAACAATGGCATTCCAATGAGGAGGTTAATAGCCCATCTCTTACATGGTCATTGTGAGAATAAAATGGGGTAATATGCTGGCTATTTTTAGACATTAAATTGATATATAAATGTTAACTATGATTATTTTCATCATATTTGTCATCCCTACCTCTATTCACCCCAAAAGATGAAAAAAAAAACCACATAGAATTTAAAAAATGAAAAAAAAATCTCAGAAAAATACACTAGCAGCTAAGAGAACTGGAAAAAGTCTCCTGCAGAAGGCAGGATTCGAGCTGAGCTTGAAGGATGCTAGGAGGTTAAAATGAGGAAGCAGGGCATTCCGGTCATGGAAGATACCTAAAAAAAAAAAAAAAACATGGAGGCAGGAGACAGTGTCACAATACATGATCAAAAAGGAACTGATTAGCTGGATAACATACATAAAGACAAGCAAGATGGTTAAAGGCCTTGAGTTCATGTCCTGTGAGGTTTGGATTGTGTACCTGGGAATACTCAATAAATCAATCAATATTAAGTGCTTCTCACATGCTAGACAAAAAAATACAGAAATGAAACAATACCTTCTCTCAGGAAGCATATATTCAGACAGGAGATAGAATGTCTACATTTACTCAAAAATGCATACAGAAAAATGCATCATAAAAAGAAAAGAGTTGAATATGAAGAGATTAGGGAGAAAGGGTTCTAGGAGCAAGGAACATCAGGAAGAGCTTCATGTGGATGGTGATACTTCAGCTGTGTCTTGAGGGAAGGGAAGGATTCTATGAGACAGAAGCGAGAAGGAAAGCATATTCCAGTGTGAGGGACAGCAATATAAGGACAAGGATAAGGGAAACTCCATGTGTGAGCAATAGAAAAGTCAATTTGTCTGTACCGTAGAGACTGGGAAAGGAATCAATGCATCATGAATATGGAAAGGTAGAGGTGGACCACTTTATGAAGTGGTTTAAAAGCCAAACAGACTTCATGAAAAACTCTGAAAAATGCAATTTAATTTTGATTTTATCCTAAAGTCGAAGGGAATTTGCTGATGTTGGTTGAGCAGGGAAGTGACATTATTTAAGTCTGCCCTTAAGGAAAATCACCTTCTTAAATCAACAGTAGATATTTTTGAAGCATCTATATAAACTATCTAGAGTATACATATATGTATTTAGCATAATGCTAAAACCTGGGCTACACAAAGGAAAGCAAAGACAATCTCTGCTCTCACAGAACTCATGCTATCATAGGAGTAACAACATTCAAACAGCTATGTAGATGCAGGTTTCATTTGAAATAATCAAAATAATTGCTATAAATTTGAAATAATTGTGGTGGGGATAAACTTGAGACAAGGTGACCAGTCAGGAGGTAATTGAAATAATCTGGGAAAAAAAGCCTGAACTAAAGTAGAGGCTATGTGAAGATAGAACTAGGGTCAGATGAGAGAACTGTTGGAGAGGATAGGAAAAGCAAGATTTGGCAACTATTTTGGATAGGTGAGGTGGGGAAAGAAATTGGGAGATATTGGACTGCTTGTATCAGAAATGGGTAAGTGCAGAAGTGCAGTAGGTTTGGGGGAAAGATAACCAAATCTGTTTCATATAGGTTGAATATTAATTGATTGTTGTATAATGCAAAGTGGGTGACTTTTGGTGTTGCAAGACCTACATCTGAATCCTGGCTCTATAACCTTGGATCAGCCTCTTTGGGTCTCAGGCTTTTTTATGTGCTAAATGAAGAGGTCTTGAAAATCATATGCTCGACCTAGCAATGCAGTTACTAGACTGAAAGAATGATAGATTTAGAGTTGGAAGGGACCTTGGAGGTCACTGAGTCCAACTCTCTCATTCTACAACTGAGGAATCTCAGTCACACAGAGGTTACACCCTTCCTGGCTCTAAGTCCATCATCTTACCCACCACTGCCAATAAGTTCAAATACAAAGGGGAAGAATTCATAAATACAAAATTGTGTATAGCAATACTTTCTTTTGAAGCAAAGAACTAGAAACAAAGTATGTAGCTATCAATCGGAGAATGGCTGAATAAAATGGTGTCCCATAAATGTTGTAGAAAATAACATTGTGAATATGATGGATTTGGAGAAACCCAGAAAGACCTATATGAACTGATGCAGAGTGAAGTAAACAAAATTCAAATATCTAATGGATATTTATCAGTTGGATCTTTAAAATATTACAGATTCTTTTTTTTTAACTAAGGCAATTGGGGTTCAGTGATTTGCCCAGGGTCACACAGCTAGGAAATATTAAGTGTCTGAGGCCAGATTTGAACTCAGGTCCTCCTGATTTCAGAACTAGTGCTCTATCCACTGCACTACCTAGCTATCTCTATTACAGATTCTTTATTATACAAGTCTGTCACTTATATCTCTTGAATTCTCCAGGGTACCCAATGCTACATCTTAGATGCGGAAGATAAAAGATAAACATATTTGATTAAAAAATGTGATATGATGTAGTACAAAGGAAAAAAAGATAAGGAAAAAAGTATTTATTAACACCAAATATGTTTTAGTAACTGTGCAAACTTTATTTTGTAGTTGATGAAACTGAGACAGATAATAGTTATATGACTTGTCCAAAGTCTCACAGCTGGTAAATGATTGAGGCTGGATTTGAACTCAGGTTTTCCTGAGTCCAAGTCCAGCATTCTATCTACTGTGCTACCTTGATGTGTAAAGTTCTATATAAATGTAAGATATTCCTTCTATTAAGTATTAGCCAATATGTTGCCTAAAATTCAAGCTTCTGCTTCAAGGACATAAGGTTTGACATAAGAAGGGCAGACTCACAGTTCAAACAGTTCTGTTTTCTACTTCTGTCTATGATACCAAGGGATATACCATTTGTTATCTCTCAGAAGGCAAATTTACAAACTTGGTATTAATGTTCAATGTTCTTTAGTTTCTCTTAGGAGCTCTCTAAAGATCAATCATCCACCAACTCTATGAACTTAGTCATATTTTCGCTTTCTATCACTTCTTGAAAGAAAATAAGCTCCAAAGCCAATTTTGTATTTCTCCACCATCTGGTTGAGCCAGCCTTCCAAAGTTTATGAAACAGTATCAATATCTCTCCTTAAAAGCATGTGACCATTTTCTATTATTCATACATAATATTCTCTCATCTTTGTGCTTTTGTACATGTTGTGCCCCATTCCTGTAAGACAGTCCTTCTTCATCTTCGCCTCTTATCTAAACTCTTGCCATAGCCACATGACCATCCGTGCTGTCCTTATGTTTCATGGATTCTAATCATGAATCCCTTATTTTCTTTTGAATTCAACTCAATATGGTGTCCCATTTGTCCATCACCATTACAAAATTACCTCACATTTTTTGACTTTTCTATTTACTTTTTTGACTTGATGATTTAGTGGATGTAGGGAATTCTTAGTAAGGAAAACTTCCTCTACCAAAGCAACTTTGCAATTGCTCTGCTAATTAGAGTCTAAAAGAATTGCCTATGGCTTTAGAATATTAAATGACATACTTAGGGTCTCATAGCCACTATATCACAGAAATAGGACTTTAACCCATCTTCTTATCTCCAAATTCACTTCTTTAGCCACTATTCTTCCCATGAGATCTATTTATATTACTAACAAACATAAATATTGATTTCTCCCAATAGAATGTCCATAGAATCATAGACTAAGGAATAGAATGAATGATGTATTTCAATTTCCTCATTTTTAGAGTTTTAGAAACTGAGACTCAACAAGGTTCAGGACACATTGGTAATAAATGTCAGAGGTAGGACTTGAACCCTAATTCTCCAATTTTAAAGTGTTCTATCCACTGTATGATGATAAGCTCTTTAAGATGTGGAGCTGTAAAGAAAAAAAAAAGATGGAGGGATGTTGTGTTTATATAAGTCTTTTTATTCCTAGCACTTTGCTCACTGCTTGGCACAAAGAAGGCAATTTATAAAGACTTATCAATAGGAATTTTTTGTTATTCTTGTTGATTCTTCATTTTCAAAAAATCAATCAATAACATCACAATACTGGACTCAAGGTATAGTTTGTTTGGCTGTGACTGATCAGTTCGATGCGAGTCCATAAGTACTATCACCAATTGGGCACAAGTGGTCCATTAGAACATTTAGAGCAGAAGTGGCAGTGAATTTGCACAACTCACCTTTCTTTGGGGCTTCTTTAATTCTGCTTTGGTTATTCCATGACCATACCCATTGACACATCATGAAATATAGTGCCTTTTTGATGCAGGTACATCACAATGGATAGTCCTGTGCTAGCATTTCCCATGTCTCACAATCCCTATTAAAGTTTTTCTGAGACAGCTTAAGAGTGTCTTTATACTGTTCCTTCTGACTACCATGTGAGAATTTACCCTGTGTGAGTTTTCTGTAAAATAATCTAAAATAATCTCATCCAAAGAAGATGATCAACCCATTGGAGTTGTACTCTCTGTAGCAGAGTTTGAATGCTTGGCAGTTCAGCTCAAGAAAGGACCTCAATATATCTTTCCAGGTGGTCTTCAAAAATCTTCCTAAGACAGTTCAAGTAGAAGTGGCTCAGTTTCCCATCATGGCACCGGTATGTTGTCCATGTATACTACAATGACTCCAGCAGGGCAGTTCTGTAGACCTTCAGTTGGGTACACAGCTAATACCTCTTCTCTCCAACACTTTTTTGGGGGGCCTCCCAAATACTGAATTAATTCTAGCAATATATTATGAACCTCATCATCTGTGTAGACAGTCCTGAAAGTGTACTGCCAAAATAAGTGTGAACTTATCCACAGCATTCAAAATTTCTCGTAAACAAAGGCTCCATGTACAAGTGGTATGGTTCTGGCTGGTGGAGGACTTTGTTTTCTTGGTGTTGATTGTCAGGTCAAAATTATTACAGGAGGTAGAGAACTGATCCAACTGTGCAGTTGCATCTCAGCTTCAGAGATTGCGCTCAATGCATAACCATCTGTGAACAAAAAACCAAGTATTAATCTTCCCTCCACTTTGATGTTGTAGCTCTTTCAAGTTAAATAGTTTGCCATAAGTGTAGAAGCTGATTTTGATGCTATTTTCATGCTCATTGAAGGTGTCTGACAAAATCATGCTTAAAAAAAACATGGGAGCAAACACTTAGCCTTGTTTCACTCCATTGGTGACGGGAAAAACAAGAGAACTTCGTCCTCCACCCAGAACCCAGGCAAGCATGCCATCATTAAAGTGGCGTACAATGCTGATGAACTTCTGCTGGCAACCCAATTTTGTGACGATCGTCCCCAAGCCCTCATACTGACAGTATCAAAGACTGCAATCAGGTTGACAAATGTTGAGTACAAACCTCTCCTATTTCTGACATTTCTTCAGGTCAGGTAGCGAACATCATATTGACTGTTCCACTCCCCTTTCCAAACCCACTCTGACTCCCAGGTAGATGACCATCTTCCATATGATTAGTCAGCTAATTAAGAGGCCCCTGGCAAAGATTTTTTCAGCAATGACTAGAAGATTGTTGTCACAGGACAACCCATTTCCCTTTACTTTACAGAGAACAACACAGACATCCTTAAGCTCCTGGGGGATGACTCCCTTTTGCCTCATAATCTGAAAGTTTTGGTCAACTTCTAGATAAACAATGAACCCCTGTCTTGTAGGTATCTGCTAGGAATGAATCAACACTAGGAACTTTGTCACTCGAAAGAAACTTTACGGCATTCTTCTTCAGTTGGTAGTTGAGCTAGAGAGGAATTGATTCCATTATACACGTCTTTCATTTATTTGCCCTAAATCTGTTTCTGGCAAGTTTCAAATAATGTTCCCTCACTCAGCTATTCTATAATTTGGTGAAAATGGATAATCCCATGCTCCAAATGACTGTACCCTTTAGTCTTATCTTGACAGAGCCTTCAGCTTTCCAAGCTGCAGAGATATGTCAGATTTTTCATCTGCCTTGTACAACAGCTCACTGGATTGTTTGAGCTTCTTTTTTCTAAGTTTTTCCCTTTCACCCCGACCCACCAGCCTTCATATCTTTGTCAAGGAACAACACCCAGAAGTCATACAGTGGTCCAAATACAGGCGTGCCAGTCTTGACTTTAAGCATTCACTCTGGCAAACTATTCAAGTCAATGGCACTAAGGATGGAAGGAACACTTGGGGATCCATAGCCCAAAACAGTTTGGCAATATCTGTCCCAGGGATACAAAGCCAAAGTGATGCATAGGGGTGGAATCATCTGCTTATCTCCCATTAGAAGGATTGCAGATTGTTAGCATGCTTTCCAAGTCAAATCAACAAGCATTTAAGTGCCAGGCATTGTGTTAACCATTAGGAAGTGCTGTGCTAAGCACTTTACAAAGTAAGGAAGAATGATCACCAAAGGTACCATAAAAGAAAAACAAATCAATTTTTATATCCATAGTTCAAAGACAGAAGGGATCAGAAAACATAGACCTAAATGTACTACCAAGAAAAAAGTAAAAATTGAATGCAGCTTTGTTTTTATAGTTTGATTTGAAGGGGTCTGAGAGAAAACAAAAGAAATAGGAATGAAAGAACGTGTAAAACTAGAAGTGATTGGAGAGTTCATCTGGTCCAACCCATTTTACAGATGAGTTAGTTAAGACCTAGAGAGACAAGTGCCTTACCCAGTGTCAAACACATTAAATAATAATGGGACCCAGACTAGAAGCCAGTCCTTCTGACCTAATTTTCCTCCATTACATTAAAGAATAACAAAAAGGGATTGTTCGAGGGTTTTCTAACTTTTGCTTCCATTAATATAGTGGATGCTCCCTCCATTAATCAAGAAACTCATCTATAACTTAGGGATTTCGAGAGTTTCTTAGGAGCACAGAGTACTTAATGTGGTGAAGGTCACAAAGAGTATGCTTCAGAGATGGGACCTGACCCTAATCATTTAAAAAATGGCTTAGAAGGCTTTCCCTCATTTTACTCTTAAGACACACAGGACAGAGAAATGAAGGAAAAGTATTGATTTTGGCCTCATAGGATCTTGGTTCGAATCCCAACTCTAATACTTAATTACTTGGACAATTTTACCTCCCTATCAAGGCCTCAGTTTCCTCCTCTGTAAAATGAGATATTTGGAATAAAAGGCCTCTGGGGTCCCTTCTAGCTCAAAGTCTATGATCCTAAGAGACTTTACCTAAAAAGATCTTAAGTAATTCACTTGTAATTCATTTAAATTCATCTGTAAAATGGCTGAATTAGATAATTTCTAAGATACCTTCTAGTTTATAGATTCTTAACCTGGAATCCATTAATTTTTTGTTGTTTTAATATTTTGATTAGCATATTTCATTTAATTAATTTCCTCTTTAATCTTGCATATTATGTTTTAAATATCTAAAAACATAATTCTGAATTTACCGGATTTCCAAGGGATTCATAACACAAGAGAGATGAAAAACCTTTGTCCTGATTCTGATCCTGTGTCCTTATACCATTTGGGGCAATAAAACACAGAGGAAAGAATATGGATTCTAGACTCAAAAAAATCTCTCTCTGTTGCATAGAACATGTGTAACCTGAGCCAAGTAACACAACCACCCTGGGCATCGGGTTCCCTCTCAATAAAATGAGAAATTTGGATGAGCCCTGAGCCTAGAACTCTATACACGTATGACCCCAGAAAATCCCTTCATCTCTCTGAAAAATGTTTATTCCTGATCTGTAAAATGGGAAAAGAGGAAAGTTGAATCAGATGAACTCTAAAGGTAGCTCCCAGCCCTAATCCCTTCCCTGCTTTCTTCAGGAATCACTGTCTGACCCTGCTTCCACTCTAGCATTCCTCCTACAAACAAAAGTAGGACCTACCTAAACCAGTACTCTGTTGGTATAATCCTCGGAGGCTAACCCAGGACAAATTGTCATTGTAATTATTCAACCATTTCAGGCATGTCTGACACTTCATGTTCCCATTTGGGGCTTTCTTGGCAAAGATACTAACGTGGTTTGCCATTTCCTTCTCTAATTGACAGATGATGAAACTGAGGTTTACAAAGTTAAGTGATTCACCCAGGGTATCTTAGCTAGTAAGCATCTGAGACCAGATTTGAACTGGGATCTTTCTGACTCCAAGCCTGGTGCTCCTATCTATTGTACCACCCAGATGCATCAATCTAGGGTTACTACCATATTAAGAGACATCAGCGAGTTCTTCCATTACTCTAGAAAGCTCCTCCAAATTCCCAAGTTCAAAAAAAAAAGATTCCTTCAGTCTAGAGTATTGTACATGGGAGACATTTAATAATTTTTTCATTGAATTTAATACTTTAACTAGCCTCAGATACTAATTAGCTATATGATCCTGGGTGAGTCACTTAACCCTGTTTTCTTCCATTTTCTTATCTGTAAATTGAACTAAAGAAGAAAATTGCAGTATTTCTGCCAAAAAAAAAAAATCCCAAATGGAGTCACAAAGACAGGACTGAAAAACAACTGAAGAAATATTTAATTTAATATAACGGGTTTGGGAAGGACCTTATTCAAAGTCAAATACACCACTTTGGGGAAAAACCTTTACCTAGATGATCCTATGGATCAGCTGATCAGTTTCTATTAGAAAAATTAATAGCACCAATAGAAAAATTTATACACATACAGAGTTCAGAAGCAGAATCTCATCTTGTCAATACCTAGTGAATGCTGCTTATAGGGCCATTTTCTATTTGCAGCACTTTGCCAGCAATCAATTTCTAGTCACCAACAATTGCTAAATTGGGGTCATGGATGAGAATCTGGGAGGCACAAGGCAATTTCTTTAAAAATCTAAAAGGACTGATTGAAATGTAGAAAATAACAAAGCTAGACGCCTTTAAAGTAGTACAAAATAGTAGTTGGGAGTGGAATACTATACTGCAAGTGAAAAAATGAAAAGAGAAACTGAGGCAATTGGCATAATTTTGTTTTTCTGTTTTAACCAGACTTAGAATTTTATGAGTTTCAGAACTCTCAGTAAGGAAATTCTCTTTACCAATGTGGATCAGTGTCTGCTCTGCAAATTATGATGTTCTGGAGTCATGGACCCCCTTATCTCGTAAATTCTATATACCACTTCTCAGCATCATATTTTTAAATGCACAAAATAAAATACATAGAATTATAAAGGAAGCTTTATAGTCATCCAAAAAAATGCTATGTTTCAGGACCTCAGGTTAAGAACCATTGTTTTAAAAGAATTGCCTGAGGACACCAAGGGGACAAAAATGACTTAGGGTCACAGGAGGGACCTGATTCAGATTTTTCTGATTCTAAGAACAGCTCTTTACCCATTATTGCTCCTCAGTAGATCCAATTATCTAGGTACTTCAAAGCCCATTAAAAGATGTTTTTTTTTTGGAGGGTGGGGAGGCACCTGAATAGTGCAGTGGATAGAGTGTTGATCCTGAAGTTAGAAGGATATGAATTCAAATTCGGCCTTAGATACTTAATATTTCTTAGTTCTGTGACTCTGGACAAGTCACTTAACTTCAATTGCCTCAGCAAAAAAAAAAAAAAAAAAAAAAAAAAAAAAAAAAAAGATGGCTTTTTTTTTTATGAAATATCCAGATATATAAGGTAGACATGAAAACTTTTCAATTTTTCTAGACCCCAGTTTCTCATTTCTAAGTGATAAAAGTTTTCACTTCATACGATTATTGGCAAGCCCAAATAAAATGTTATATGCAAAGTACATAGCAAACTTTAAGATGTTACAGAAATACTAATTGTTGTTATTATCATTATTGTCATCCAGGTGTCTCCTATATGAAGCTGGCCATGGATTCAGCAAAAATACATCTGAATCTATTGACATAGCATTTTCCCACTGGTAATTGTATTGTTTCTGAAGAATCCCCAATAATAATGTTAAGATTCATTCATGCATGGAAAAACCAGACTTACAATTACCCCAATCATATCTCCCACAGTGTACAAATCATTTTTCTCCTCTAAAATCAGTGATTTTTCCCATTCCTCCCAAACTATAAGATATAATTCTAGCTCCTCTAAACTTACTGATATTTTACTTTGAAACAAAAGCACCCTTTCCAACAATTAGGGGATTCAGGTCAATTACAATAGAATTGTGATGAAGAGAGCCATTCAGAGAGAGGACTATGGGACTGAAGGTAGAGCACAACATATTATTTTCACCTGTTTTTGTAGTTGTTTGCTTGCTTTTTATTTTCTTTCTCACTTTTTTTCCTTTTTGATCTGATTTTTCTTGTGCAGCATGATGATTGTGAAAATATGTTTAGAAGAACTGCACATGTTTAATTTATGTTGGATTATTTGCTGTCTAGAGGAAGGGGGAGGGAAGGAGAATAATTTGGAACACCACATTTTGCAAGGGTGAGTGTTGAAAATTACCTTTGCACGTATTTTGAAAAATAAAAAACTATTATTATAAAAAAGGAAACAAAAGCACCATTTTGCATAAAATTTAAGTAACTTTTTAAAAATAAAAAATGGTTTATAAGACAAAATGCTCAAGGCCAGAGCTGTTGCTATCATCATCTTCATCACTGTCATCATCATCACACATGTTACACATATTATTTTGAGGTTTATATATGTTACTTTCTTTTCTTTTTGAGCAAAGAGTGTGGTGCAAAGTAATGGGATTAAAAACAATTACCAAGACAAGAAAAGCTAAAATAAAAACTCTGAAACTAATGAGTCACAGTGCCCAACCAGGATCTCAGGATTCAGTGTAATATCTTAGTCATTGAATTCAGGGTGAATCAGAACAGAAATTTCTTCTAACAATATATATGCCAAGTAACTGTCCAACTTCTGATCGAGGGCTTCCTATGATGGAGAAATGACTACCTTCCAAAGCAGCCCATTCTGTATTGAGATAGTAGCCATTGTTGGACAGGGGTTTCATTCCATCGAGCCACAATGTACTTCTCTCTGTTTCTGCTCATTGTTTCTGTTATGATCTCCAATCAGGCAGAATTGCCAACTTTTCAAACACTTTCTCTTCCAAGTCTTCTCTTTTTCAAGCTAAACTTACCCACTTTCTCTATCTCTCTCCTTCTTCCTCCCCCTCCCCTTTCCTTCCTCCCTTCTTTCTCTCCTCCGACTCTCCAGCTTCATCAAGAAATATCATTCTATAATAGGGATCCTTCCAAAAATAATATAAACTCAATGTGAACAATGCTTTAGAGATAGAAGAACCTAACTTCACATATCCCCTCTTCAGGAACATATTACATGTGTAATTCTGACCCTGGGACCTCAGTTCCTCAACTATAAAATAAATAGTTAGACTTGATTGCTAGAGTTTCCTCTGAACTCTAAATTTATAATCTTATCACCAAGAAATTAAGCATCTTTCAATAAAAATTTTTCTAAAATGTACAGCTTCCCAGATTTCTCTTTAGAAAGTAATAGCTAATGTGGATCCAAAGAGTGGGTGGGTGAGAGCCGACCCAGAGATCTGAAAAAGACCTTTCAGAAATAGTCACCACAGTAAGCACTCCAAAGTGTTTGAAAACTAGGTCATCAGGTAATTCTGGTGGCAATCATAGATTTTTCAAGCTCACTCTGAAAACTTAATCATTGGCTAGCTTTCACAAGACTCTGTAGCTCTTTTATTTTTAGTTCCTCACCTAAGCTGGGGGCAGCCTTGTTCAAGAGAGCACTGGAAAAGTCCCAGAGGGAAGTGACATACTTCTTGGCCAAACAGATGGAAAAAGGGAAATTCAAGAGCACCAGGAAGACTGTCAAAGAAAGATTTTAAGTAACACAGAAAAAGTCTCTTTTCTACTCTTATCAAGTATGTGACTTGAGGCAACTTAGCTAACCTCTTTAAATTTCAAGTTAGTCACCAATAAAATGAGAAGTTGGATTAGCAGCCCTAAAATTCTTCCGGTTCAGAGTCTTTAACTCTACGATCAAATGAACAAAGTGAGAGGAATAACTGGAATCAGTCCAGCTGGTGAACAGAGGTGCAGAAAGAAGATTGCTACATTCAACAGAACAGTAAGTGGAAAAAACAGAAGTATTGGAGGCTATGAATGGAAGAGCATTTAGAAACTGTGTCATATTTCCTAGAGTCTTTTGCCAGATCTCAGGAAGAAGAGACATAATGGGCTTTGTCTTTCCTGCAACTATTCAACTTGAACCATGCTTAACATACTTGGTGGAAAGTCTTGGATTAGAAGAACATGAAAATACACAGCTGAGTAGTGGATTATTTTATGACATATTGATTGTTCCTTTTAATGATTCCAGGCAAAATAAGTAAAACATTGTATAACAGTATCCAAGCTTTCCCATCTGTTCCCATAGAAAGTCAGTTCCATAGGGCAGCAGGAAGAGAACACTGGTCCTGAAGTCAGGAGGACCTGGAATTCAAATCTCATCTCAGACACTGAATACTTCCTAGCTATGTGAACCTGGGCAAGTCACTTAACCCCAATTGTCCAAGCAAAATAAAAACAAAAGCAAAACAAAAAAGAAAGTCAATTCTATTAAGTTAAAATCACATGATTAAGACTCAGTGAAATACACATAAATCAGGGAAGAGTCAAGGTTTCTGATAGGTAAGGACTCATTAGCTAATAAAATTAGGGTTCTAAGAGAATGAATAACTTTCTTTCTTTTAGCTCTATTTCTGCTTGGATGGAAACACTTTAGAGAGTTTCACACTTTTGCAACATTTATCTTCATGGTGTGTCCCATAATTATGGGATGCAAATATGAAATTGAGCAAGATCTGGATGGGATGGGAAAACAGGATGAGGTTAGTGGGTAGCAACCCCACCTGGTGGCTAAAGATATAGAGATATATGTGCCTGAAATATTGTTATATATAATATATATAACTCATGGTTAGATATAACATATACTATAATACTATATATAATTATTATATAAATATACATAACTTTTACAAAAATATATCTTCTTATTGATTTCTGCTTTTTAAAAATATAAAGTATGTCCTAGGGAAGGAACATTTTAGCCACAATATGATAAAAATTAGATCTCTAAAATTCCATGTTTTACTCTAAAACAACAAACTTTCATAAAATGTTATTAATATAGATATTGATTTGATGTGCTCTAAAGTTTGCAAAGTACTTCTATATACATAATTTTATTTAAACTTCACAACAATCCTCATAATATTGCAGGCAATATTATCCCTATTTTTCAGATAAGAAAAATGAGGTTTGGAAAGGTTTATTGTTTTGTCCCTAGTCGCACAGCTAGTAAGTATTGAAGGCGGGATTTCAAACCAAATCATTCACCTATAAAAAAAGAGGTAATGTTAGTACATGACTGAAAACAGATATAGTCTAAATCTAGTGCTTTTTCTATTATGTAACACTATTAAAAACAATAACGCTGTGCTACATTCAAAATGTCCCAAAAGTAAAACTGAAAATATAGAAAAATAGCAGAAGTCTTGAGAGTATTTCCCTAAAGTAGTAAGATAACAGACTAAATCCCTAACTAATTCAGTTCAACAACTATTTATCAATCACCCATACATTTCAATTGCCCATGCAAATTAAGGTACTTTGCCAGATGTAAGGATGCACAAAGATGAATACAACACTTTCCTAACCCTCAAAGAGTTTATAATCTAAGAGAGAGGAAAAAAACATGTATAGACAAATAAGTAAAATAAAAGGCCAAGTATGAGAAAGAAGGCAAGAGAATTCTAAGTTCTATGAAATTTCCAAAAGATAAAGGTCATGTCTGGTCAAGAACACGAAATATGCAAGATTCCATCCAAAACAGCATCTGAGCTGGATGATTCAGTCTGTCTTAAGCAACTTTTACCTTTATGTTCTAGATCATTTCTTTCCTTTAAAAATAATACTTTCCCTATCAGATAATTTATTAACTTTATTTTAAAAACCTCTTTTCCTAGTAATTTTGAAGAATCCTTCAATAGAAAGAAAGCATAGGAAATCAGCAACACACCAATAAGTATTTATCAAGCATTTAATATGTGCCAGGCACTGTGCTAAAGGCAATCATGGTCTTCCTTGTTTTCATGATAACCCTCTTCCTCAAGCATTACCCATCAATTACTGTAAAGGCTAGTTTATGGCTACTAATTTCAAATACTCTCTCTCTCCAAAATTATAATAAGTATATTAAAATGCATATTGAATCAAAATGAATTGAAATCTCAAGAAATTTTCCCAAAAATAATTTTCTTTTTCTTAAAGCATAAAATTTTTAAGTTCAAAATTCTGTCAAGTACACATAATAATTACTTTCATTTTTGACCAACTGACACTATATACATATGATCTGAATGATAAAGGTATACCTATTAAAAAATGAGAAGAGAGTTAGATAAGGTTTCATACTTATGACTGGAGAGGGGCTATATTCTTAATCAAATAAAGTATAAAGATTGCAAAAAGCAAAATAGATAACTTTAATTGTACAAAATTAAAAAGCTTTTGCATGGATAAAACCAATGCATATTGAATAAGAAGAGAATCTGATGACTGAGAAAATCTTTCTGAAAAGAGTTTGATATCTAAGATAGTGAGAGAGAACAAATTAAATACATAAGATCCCTAGTTTTCTGCCAATGGACAAGTATTCAAAGACTATGAATAAACAATTCTCAAAAGAATTGTAAATTATTAGCAACCATTTGAAGAAATATTCTAAATCATTCATAAGCAGAGAAATGCCTATCAAAACAATTTCAAGGTTTATACATATTAAATTAGTGAAGATAATAAAAGACAGTAATAATATTGGAAGAGTTGAAAAAATACAGAAATGTTGGTGCACTAGTGGTAGACCTGTGAATTGGTCCAACCATTCTGTAAAGCAATTTGGGATTTTATGTGATGGAAATAACTCAGATGTCTACTTGTATAGAGGAGAGGGATATATAGATATAGATATAGATAATATATTTATATTTATAATATGTGTGTGTATATATGAAAATGATAATGTATAAAAAAGAATTTTAAGAACAAAATGTAGATAAAATATATCAGATTGGTAGAAGATTATGTTATCTGAAATAATTTGCAATAACAACAATAATAGCACCTATGCCAATTAGGTGGTGCAATGGATAAAGTTTCAGATTTGAAATCAGGAAGATTTATCTTTCTGAGTTCAAATATGGTCTAAGGTGCTATGTGACCTAGGTAAATCACTTAAACCTATTTGCCTCAATTTTCTCCTCTGTAAAATGAGCTGGACAAGGAAATGACAAGCTCCTCTAGAATCTCTGCTAAGAAAACTCCAAATGGAGTCACAAAAAAAACCACACAACTGGAAAAAAAAAATGACTGAAAAATAATAAAAAAAAATTTACTTCAACAAACTGGCCCAAAAAAAATCACAAAACTGATGTTTTCCAAAAATTCAAATCCTATTTAATAGACCTTTATTAAGGGCAAGGTATTATACTAGGTGCCAAGAATACAAAGGTAAAAATGAAATAATCCCTGCCCTCAGGGAGCTACTTTTTACTGGGCATAAACAATTTATACAAAACCTGGGCTTCTCTTCCACCTTATCTCCCTCTCCTGGTTTGCCTGGCTTTCTTTAAGTTTCAGCTAAAATCTTATTTTCTGTAAGAAGTCTTTCTCAGTCTTCCTTAATTCTAATGCCTTCTCTCTGCTGATTATATCCAATTTAACCTTTCCACACCTTGCTTGTATATAGTTGTTTCTTTATTGTCTCCCCCATGAGACTGTCCTCCTTGAGTCCAAGGACCATTTTTTTCCTTGAAATGGAAATTCATTATTACATAATTTGAATCCTCTTGAATGTTCTTTTTTCTTTTTGCTTTCTTTTTTCCAAAAAAAATTATTTATTTAATATTTTCCCAGTTACATTCAAAACCATTTTTTTACATTTGTTTTTAAGATTTTTGAGTTCTAGGTTCTCTCCCTTAATTCCACCCGAAATTAAGAAACTACATGGAGTCATGCAAAACATTTTCATAAAAGTCAAGTTGTGAAAGATAACACAGATCTCCCACCCTAATAAAAATAAAAACCTCCAAGAAAAATTAAGTTAAAAATAAAGAGAGAGGTAAAGAAAAATAGAGAATTCTTTGATCAGTATTCAGACGTAATCAATTCCTTCTCTGGGTATGGGTAGGATTTTTTGTCACAAGTCCTTCAGAGTAGTTGTGGGTGATTGCAGTACTGAGAATAACAAAGTCATTTACAGTTGATCATCTCAGAACTTTGCTATTACTTTGTATATAATACATTTCACTTTGTACATGCAGGGCTTTCCAGGATTTTTCCCCCCAGAGCATCCTGCTCATCATTTCCCAGAAAACAATATTCCATCAGAAACTTGCTTTGAAATTTTTTTTTACAATTACTATTGCTAATTGCATTACCCCCCCCCATTTATTTTCTCTCTTCTTCCATCCTATCCCTCTTCAAAAGTGTTTTGCTACTGACCATTCCCTCTCTTTTATCATGCTCCCCCTCTTCTCATATCTCTTCCTATTTTCCTGCAAGGTAAGATAAATTTCTGTTGAGTATATGTATGTTATTTCCTATTTGAGCCAATTTGGATAAGAATAAGATTCACTCACTCACCATCTCCTCTCCCTCTTCCCCTCCACTGTAAAAGCTTTTTCTTGTCTCTTTTTTGTGGAGCATAATTTCCATCATTCAGCTTCTTCCTTTCCCTTTCTCCCAATACATTCCTCTCTCATCTCTTAATTTCATCATTTTTAAAATATATTATCCTATTGTATCTAGGATATACTGCAACCCATTCAACATGTAAAGGACTCTTGCCATCTGGAGGAAGGGGTGGAGGGAGGGAGGGGAAAAATCGGAACAGAAATGAATGCAAGGGATAATGCTGTAAAAAATTACCCTTACATGCGTTCTATCAATAAAAAATTATTTTAAATAAATAAATAAATGAAATAAAATAAAATATATTATCCCATCATATTCAACAAATATAAAATATGGTTTTGAATGTAATGGGGAAAAATTCCTAATGACCCCTTTGTGATTCTCCAGAGTCCTGTATTTGAAAATCAAAGTTTCCATTCAGTTGTGCTCTTTTCATCACAAATGCTTGAAAATCTGTTTCACTGAATGATCACCTTTTTCTCTGAAGAATTATCCTCAGTTTTGTCAGATAGATGATTCTTGGTTGCAATCCTAGCTCCGATGCTCTCCAGAATATCATATTCCAAGCCCTCTGGTCCTTTAATGTAGAAGCTGCTAAATCTTGTGTTATATTGATTGTGGCTCCACTATATCTGAATTGTTTCTTTCTGGATGCTTGAAATACTTTCTTCCTGACCTGGAAGTTTCAGAATTTGGCTATAATATTCTATTTTTTAAGGAATTATTTTCCTCAGTGAGGTTTTGTACCTTCTTTCCCAATCGGACAATTTTGCTTTTTAAGGCATTCTTTTCCTCATTAGTATTATGATCCTCATTATATTTCCTTTTGCACCTCTCTCAATTCTTTCCCTAATTTTTCCTCTATCTTTCTTACTAGATTTTCAAAGTCATTTTTGAGCTCTTCCATGATTTGCGCCCAATTCTTATTTTTCTTGGAGACTTTGGGTGTGGGAGCTTTGGCTTTGTTATCTTTTGACTGTGTGTTTTGATCTTCTTTGTCACCATAATAACTTTTAATAAACAGAAATTTTATTTTTGTTTTCTGTTCATTTTCCTAACTTATTACTCTACTTTCTACCCTTTGTTAAAGTAGGATTCTGTTTCTAGGGTGAAAGGTGCACTGTTCTCAAGTTTTAGGGGTTTTATGCAGCTATTTTCAGAAATATTTCTAGGAATCCAACCACAAGTAATCTTTTCTGCCCTGGAGCTGTTAGGTGAGTCCTCACCCCATTGTAACTGTAAGATCTAGTGTGCTGGCCAGTGCTGGGACTCTGCTGACTGGGATTGCACCAGATTTCCACCTTGTTGCCACAGACCCTCTTCACTGACCTTTTGAGTCCTCCCTGATGTCCCTGGGCTGAGAGGTCCAGAAATCTTCAGCACTGCTGCTAATTCAGAGGTCTCACCTTGTTGATGGTCCTGAGCTGGGGCCAGGGCAGGACCTGTGCTGGGCTCCACAGATTTTTTCTGCTAATCTTCCAGCTCCTCTTTGATGTCTCTGGGCTGAGAGGTCTGGAAGCTACCAGTCCTGCTGCTGATTCAGAGGTTGGGCTGGGCCGGGGCTGGGGCTGGGTCCATGGCTGTACCAGCATGCCTTGCACCAAGACTATGCTAGATTCCCACCTTAGTGTCACAGACCTTTTCTGCTGAGCTTCAAAGTTGTCTTCAATTGGAAAATGTTCTACTCTATCTTTCTGGGTGTTTTCATCTCTAAAATTTATGTAGACTCATTATTTAAAGGAATTTAGAGCAATTTGGGAGATAAGTTGGGCAAGTTCCTACTTTACTTTGCCATCTTGGCTCCCCCCTCCAAGAACCATTTTTTTGTCTTTCTTTGAAACCCCAAGACCTTAGTACAAATCATGCTATATTGGTCGGTGCTTAACAAATGCTTCTTGATTTGATTAAGACAAAATAATTTCAAGAGGAAGAACCAGGAGGATCATTTAAGAGGTCATGAAGAAGGGATACCTGAACTGTGCTTTGAAGAAAATTAGAACATCAACAAAGTGGTAAAATGGAAGACACAATGACCCAATTGGAATATAGAGGCAGGACATGTTTGGGGTGGGACAGATAAATGGGAAAGTAAAAAAAATGACCTGAGTTCAAATCTAGTCTCCAACACTTAACACCTTCTAGTTGTACGATCCTGGACAAGTCATTTAATCCCAACTGCCTCAACAAAAATGATTTTTTTTAAAAAAGTATTTGGAGGAAGAAGTGGTCAAACAATTTCAATGAATAAAATCTACATGAAGAAGAAGAATATGAAATAAAACTAGAATGATAGGTGGGAGACAAATTGTGGAAGGCTTCAAATTCCAGGTTAAGGATGGAAGTATCAGGAAACATCTGATCCAAAAACACTTTCTAATTATGTCAAGTAATAAACGAATAAAGGATGTCAAGTGGGCAACTCAAGGAATGGGCAGACTATCAGAGAATTTAGAAAGTAGTCTCCAGCACTGGATAGCTCCTAGATGGTGGTGACTTTATAGGAAAACATGAACATGAATAGAACAAAGTCATAATGTCATGGATTTAAAGCTAAAAGGTATCTTGGAGTTCAAGTTCATTCATCTAATTTAATAGACATGGACCAGAAAGAATACATGGGCTGTAATTTGTAGTGATTGTAGGAATTCCCTCATTAGTGAAATCACAGATTCTTTGTAGGATTGAAGTCTACTTAAAGGACATAGGTATCTAAGGTGTTAGATGGCCTGCCTCTGCTACCCATACAATGGATTAGTACAACTAGCAAAGAGAAGGTTTTTTCCAATCAATCTCACATCTGGTATTTCACTTTTAAAATAACTAATCCTGAAATAAAAGAACCAACAATAACTAGCATTTATGTAGTACTTTACATTTTGCAAGCATTGTACATAATCATTTCATTTGAACCTCACAACATTGTAAGGTAACTATTAATGTTATCATTTTTTCAGAGGTGAAAATTGAATCTGATACAGGTTAAGTGACTTGACTAGGGACACATAACTAGTAAGCATCTGAGGAACAATTCAATGTCTTCCTGACTGCAAATCCAATAGTGTTAACCAATGTGATACTAGGCTACTTGAAAGGACAAGAATACACATCTCTGGCTGTTTGTCTCATAAAAATTTCAACTGAAATGGCATTCATAAATGGTCTCAATGTTTTGCTGTACAATAATATTGGAACTGTGTATCCTGTATATCCTTCAGGCTGGCTATTACATGGATCAGCTGCTCTCCGGTTTCAACATAGAAATGGAATGGAACAAAAAGACAAGAACTAGAGGATTTTAGCAATTATTAGTCCTCACCCACAGAATCATAGAATCTCAAAGGCAGCTGGGACATCAGAGGTCCTCTAGTCCAACCCATTCTCAATTTCACACTCATTGCCCAATGATTATAGGATTATAAGTCAGAGGCAATCAAATCTAACTCCCTCACTTTCCAATTGAGAAAGTAAAGTTCAGCGAGGTTGTGATCTCCCCAAAATCACCCAGGTAAAGTAGATACAGTGACCCATAGTAGAATGTTCATTCAATAAGTTATTAACATCACCAAAAAAAAAGTCCTTATCATACATGGGACTCTATTGTTTCGGCATATTTAATGTTGCTTATCATAGCAGAAAATGCATGAGACAGAATCAAAACATTCCCACCTCTGACCTACATATGTGACTTGAAGCAAGGTCATTTTTCAGAGTTTCCATTTTCTCATTTATAAAATGAGGAATCATATTAAAATGCTAGTATACCTTCTCAGTCTTTAAAAAAAAGAGTAGTGTAATTTTTTCCATGGACCTATCTGAAGACTGAGGGATGACTACTTTGGGACATATCTTCTAAGACAAAAGTCAAATGGACCTGACTTCAGATAAAGCCTCAGACACTTGTTAATCATGTAACTCTGATAGGCAAGTCACTTCATTGCCTCAGTTTCCCCATCTGAAAATCGGAATGATTATAGCACCTGTCTCCCAAAATTGTTTGGGAGCATATTGCCTGGCACATAATAAGTGCTATCTAAAGGTTAGTTTTTATTATTAAATGTATATGAGGCCCTCTTTGAAAAAAATCATGGAATATGGGAGTTGGAACCATAGTAATATTAACTGGCATTTATATAGCACTTCAAGGTTTGCAAAGCACTTTACAAATATTATCACATTTTATCTTCACAACAATCCTGGGAGGTAGGTGTTATCATCTTTAGAAAACTGAGACAGACAGAGGCTAAGTGGTTTTTCTCTGAAGCAGGATTTGAACTTGGGTCTTCTTAATTTCAGATCTAGTACTCTACCACGTAGCTGCCTAGGCCAACAACCCAGTAAATTCAAATAGAAAGAACTCTCTCTCCCAGATTCAACAAGTATTTCCCCATATTCATCTGATCCATCACTTAAAGATCTCCAGTGATTAGGAACCCACTAGTTTCCTTAAGGTAAGTTACTTTGGTGATGAAATAAATTGAGAAGATTAAAGAACTTTGGAATTCCAAAGCAATCTCTTCATTTTAAAGCCAAGTAATTAACAAATAATCTCATTTGAGTCTTACAACAATCCTATAAAATAATTACTAAATTATCCCCATTTTATACATGGGAAACTGAAGTGGAGAAGTTAAGTGATTTGTCTGGGGATATATATAAATACACACACACACACACATACACACATATATAGTACATACATACTCAGTTCCTTTCTAATCTTTAAAAAAAGAGTAACACCTAATTTTGCCGTGGACCTATCAGAATACTGGAATATATAGCTAATCACTGTCCACGATGGTCTTTCTGACTCCAGGTCCAGCACTCTATCCACTGCCAAACAGGGATACCTTTAATCTTCGGGAAACTTTTCTACAATCAAGACTTAATTCTAATTTTTTCTTGGGGCCATGGCTTGATCATCTTAACTTCACAATATTCAGTTGCAATTATTTTGAGTTAGTGAGGTGGTACAATAGATAAAAAGAGATACTTGGAGTCAAAAAGACCTGAGTTCAAAATCTACTTCAGATATTTTCAAGTGTATGTGACTCTACCCAAAGCCACCTATTCTCTCTCAGCCTCAGTTTCACAATCTGCAAAATAGGGATAATATTAGTATATATAAGGATCAGATTAGAATACATGGAAAGTGTTTTGCAAACCTTAAAGCAATGGTCTTCAAACTTTTGTTCTCAATATCTTTATCCTATTAAAAATGATTGAGGATT
This sequence comes from Antechinus flavipes, assembly GCF_016432865.1. NCBI lineage: Eukaryota > Metazoa > Chordata > Mammalia > Dasyuromorphia > Dasyuridae > Antechinus > Antechinus flavipes. The sequence goes on along the minus strand of NC_067402.1, from coordinate 270,604,532 downwards.
TGTCCAAAGAGTTTTTGTTTATGTGGGTTATAGTTATAGACATTGATCACATTAAAAATAAAAACCAATTATGAATTTGTAGACTCTCTGAAAGGATTTCAGAGATTCCGAGGATGCTCTGAATCAGACTTTGAGAACCGCTGCCTTAAAGTGTGTCACTCTGCCTTACTTAGATCCAATTCACATGCAAGTCAAAAAAGAGCTCACCCTCCTGATGTTATTGGGTCTTCTTTGAGAATGAAGGACAAACAAGTGCTATTTACTATCAAATCCATCTCAATGACATCTACCCAGCAGTCCTGCCCTGTAGACCCAGGCAGACCAAAGCTAACCTTTCTTCTGTATTCAATCCTTCAACTGTTACAGTCTCTCCCCAGCCCAAGTTTTCTCATTTTCAAGATAAATATTCAACTTCCTTTTAACTGAACCTCACAGAATATGAACAGAAGAAATGAGAATCACACTTGTTCACTCTTAAGTGGGGTTACCTTCTGCCCCTCACTCACTTTATACTGATGGTGCTGTGTCTATGCTCAGTGACAGAACCATGGGAACCCCTAAGCAGGGGTAAAATTAATCCTTTGCAATCTTTCTACAACAGCCTAATCAGGATGAGTGACATTTGTAGGGCTTCGCTAATCAAGACACGGGGCAGACAGACCATCGTGGTCACAATGATCTCTGGCTGCAGCCTTCTCCTGATGCTTGAACTCCTCCATCCAGCCTCCACTCTCACCTCTGTGCAAAATCCCTTACCGCTGTGGCATCTGTTGTCAGCAGTGTACTGAGTTGATTATAGATTCTCAGAAAAAGAATTTAAGCCCTTTTCTTGCTTTACTTGGAGCCAAAATGGTGCAGTGGGACACAATCACTCTTGTGATTTAAAAAAAATACCTTTGCTAAACAGTGAGTAGAATAACAAGGTGAAAGATATATGGTCTTATAAAATATTAATATTCTTTTGGATTTTTATCCCTTTTTCAGTACTAAATATGGCCAATAACCATACATGCTCTCTCTCTTTTAGTTACTGAGCAGGTGTGCAGGTAACTGGTTACCAAGACAACATATTGGCTAGGGATTAGAGCAGACACTTGTATGGGCATAACTCTGAATAATGCAAACCTCGTTAAGTGATACATTTTTCATTATTCTCACATTGCTTCAAGTCCTATACACTACTTTTTTTCCACCTAATGTACATATCTTTATTAAGATCCTTAAAGATGCCCCGTGGTCAGATATTTCTTTTTTTTAATTAAAAAACAATGAAAACTCCAGAAATTCATTATCTTCTTTTTCATCTAAGTGAAAGAGTTACCGACCTGAACATCTGTTCAACACCTATTGTCATGTTTAGAAAGAATCATTACCAAATAGGTCCAATAAGAAATGAAATATGATGGCATGTGTGAACTTTGCTAATGATTTGTATGTCTACTGCTCCTTCAAGTAAGCCACTGGCCCATTCTGGTAATTCTATGTACTCAGTCAAAATTGAAAAGCTATCAATGAATTTTTTAGCTTTGGTTTTGGGCTTTTTTATCTTTCCAAAGACTTTGGAATCTTGATATTATCTATCACCATTTTCTCAAAGAACGTATTTAAAGAAAATGAACAGGCATTTAAAAAATTTTGGTAAATAATATTTTTTCCAATTACATGTAAAGATAGTTTTTGACATTCATTTTTATAAGATTTTGAGTTTCAAATTTCTTCTCCCTCCTTCTCTCTCTCTCACTCCTCAAGACAAAAACAATCTAATATAGTTTATACATGTGCAATCTTTAAGTATTTATTAAGTAACAACTTTATGCCAGGCATGGAGAATTAAAAGCTTAGCCTATCAATTCAGTGCCACAGGGAACCTCAAGGTAATAAACCCCATCTACTGCACGCAAGAGTCTTAAAGAATTATATGGAACTTTGAGAGGTTATGTGACTAATCCAAGATCACACTGCAAAATATTTCTCAGATTAGACCCATGATTAGGGGGTCCACTGTGCCATGTTGTGCTCTAAAACTTGGGATACAGAGATCAAAAATAGGGTGTTCCTAGTTTCAAGGACCTTAAATCATATTGGGAGGAGCAACATATACAAAAATGCATGTGCTCTCCTTTTGTGTGTATCTCTTCTATGTGTTTTTGTTTAAATATTGTATTTTTTTGGCCCATAACAAAAAGCAAAAGTGCATTGACAAGTATCTCATCTAATACTAGTGAATGCTGGAAGCTGTAAAAAGGAAGGAGAAAGAAAAAATGTGAGGAAGGAAGGGAGAGAAGGAAGGAAGGGAGGGAGGGAAGGAGGGAGGGAAGAGAGAAAAAAAGGAGGGAGGAAAGGAAGGAGGGAGGGAGGGAGGGAGGGAGGGAAGGAAGGAAGGAACGAACGAACGAAGGAGATAAGGAAGCATGCTTTTTAAAAAGAAAATTCACTCCTATGCAAAAAAAAAAAAAGAGAGAGAGAGAAGAAGAAGGAGGAGGAGGAAGAAAAGGAGGAGGAGGAGGAGGAGGAGGAAGAGGAAGAGAAGGAAGAGGAGGAAGAAGAAGAGGAAGAAGAGGAAGAGGAAGAGGAAGGAGGAGGAGGAGGAGGAGAAGGAGGAGGAGGAGGAATCTTGAAAACACCACAGTATTTTTCTTTTATTTAGGATTAAATGTAATATACGTATCTCATTAATGTTGTATTACAAATATTAGTGGCATATTTTCCCAAGTTTCCTGGAAACCAGGCAGAAAAATTTCTGTCACATTTATGAAGAATCAGAAAAAACTAAACTTATCTTTCATCAAATTCTTTGCTTAATTGCTTGCCTCAGAGCAGTAGATACCTACTTCCAACCTTGTGGTTTACTGAAGCTCAACCTGACAATTTCATAAAATCTCAAATAGCTTTGTAACTGTGTCTATTATTTATGATTCAGCATCTTCGAATTTATTTAAAATACATGTGACTTTTTCTCCCTCATCTCAGAAAGGCATTGGAAGATGGAAATATTGGGAGGAGAAGAAAAAAAAAAAAGAAAGAGAAAGACTAGGAAAAGGAAGGGGAAAAGAGAAGGAAAGAACAGAGAAGGAAGAAGAAGAAACAGAGGAGAAGGAGGAGGAAAAAGAGGAGAAGAAGGAAGGGGAAGAGGAAAGAGAAGGGGAAGGGAAAGGTAGGGAAGAGAAAAGAAAGGGAAAGGGAAAGGGAAGGGAAGAGAAGGGAAGGGGAAGCTGAAGCGAAAGGGAAGGGAAAAGTAACTCTTACACCTTACCCCATCCCCTTTTCAGAAAAGGACTATAATATTCTCCATACCAAGAAGATATAAAACTGAGGAAACAGGATGGGGATAGAGAAAAACAGTGTTTAATTTCCTGAAATAAGGAAGCTCTTTCATATACGTATGTATATATACATAGGCATACCTCAGAGATATTGCAGATTCTGTTCTAGAGCATCACAATAAAATTAGTCACATAATATTTTAAATTTTCCAATGCATATAAAAGTTATATGTTTATACTATACAATAGTCTGTTAAGTGTTAAATAATATTATGTTTTTTAAAAATCTTAATTATATACCTTAATTTAAAAATACTTTATTACTTAAAAATGCTAATCATCTGAACCTTCAGTGACTTTTAATCTCTGCTGGTGAAGGGCCTTTTCCTTGATTTTAGTAGATGCTGACTTCTCAGGGTGGTTTGTGCTGAAGGTTGAAGAGTGAGTGACAATTTCTTAAAATAAGATAAGAATTAAATTTGAAATTTGCCTCTTTGTCTCTTCCTTTCATTTGAACACTTAGAGGCTATTGTAGGGTTATATCAATATTGTTGCATCTCAGGGAAGAGGAAGGCCAAGAAGATGGATGAGGTAAGTAATGCTGGACAGTGGTACCATCAGATACCATCTAATATGTGTATGGCTCATGGTACTCCCCAAAATTTACAATAATAGCATCAAAGATGACTGATCACAGATCACTATAATAGACATAATAATAATGAAAAAGTTTATAATATAGCAGAAACTAGGCACTGACCCACACCTAATACCGTATACTAAGATAAGGTTGAAATAAATTCATGATTTAGACATAAAGAATAATATTCTAAGCAAATCAGAAAAACAAAGGAGACTTTAACTCTCAATTATGTGGAGAAAGAAGGAATTTTTGGCCAAAGAAGAAATGGATTTCTTTACTGAACAAAATAATAGATAATTAAGATTATATTAAGTTTAAAAGTTTTTGCACAAACAAAACTAATGCAAACAAGATTAGAAGGGATGTAATAAACTAGAAAAACATTTTTACATTCAAAAGTTCTGATAAAGGTCTCATTTCTATACTATATAGAGAATTGATTCAAATTTACAAGAATTCAAGCCATTCTCCAATTCATAAATGGTAAAAGGATATGAACAGAAAATTTTCAGATGAAATTGAAACTATTTCTAGTCATATGAAAAGGTCTAAAACACTATTGATCAGAGAAATGCAAACTAAGACAACTCTGAGATATCACTACACACCTTTCAGATTGGCTAAGATGACAAGAAAACATAATGATGAATGTTGGAGGGGATATGGGAAAACTAGGACACTGATACATTGTTGGTGGAGTTACGAACTGATCCAACCAATCTGGAGAGCAATCTGGACCTATGCCTTAAGGGCTATCAAACTGTCCATATCCTTGACCCAGCAGTGTTTCAGTACTGGGTCTGTATCCCAAAGAGATCATAAAGGACAGAAAGGGACCCACACGTGCAAAAATGTTTGTGGCAGCCCTTTTTGTAGTGGCTAGAAACTGGAAACTGAGTGGATGCCCATCAATTGGAGAATGGCTGAATGTTATGGTATATGAATATTATGGAATATTATTGTTCTGTAAGAAATGATCAGCAGGATGATTTCAAAAGAGCCTGGAGAGACTTACATGAACTGATGCTGAGTGAAGTGAGCAGAAGCAGGAGATCATGGTACATAGCAACGAGATTACATGATGACCATTTCTGATAGATGTGGACCTCTTCAACAGTGAAATGATTGATGCCAGTTCCAGTGATCTTGTGTTGGAGAGAGCCATCTACACCCAAAGAGAGGACTGTGGGAACTGAATGTGGATCACAGCACAGTATTTTCACTCTTTTTGTTGTTGTTTACTTGGCGTTTTATTTTCTTTCTCATTTTTTTTCCTTTTTGATGTGATTTTTCTTGTGCAGAAAGAAAATTGTATAAATATGTGTGCATATATTGAATTTACATATATTTTACCATGTTTAACATATATTGGATTACTTGCCATCTGGGAGATGAAGGGAAAGGGGAAATGAGAACACAAGGTTTTGCAAGAGTTAATGTTGAAAAATTATCCATGCATGTGTTTTGTAAATTAAAATGCTTTAATAAAAAAGACCCAAAAGAAGTTTAAAATATGTAGAGTATTAGCAAAATGTGACACAAAGACATGATGTGAGCACAAGGCATTGGAAAAATGGTGCCAACAGATTTGTTAAATGCAGGATTGCCAGAAATTTTCAATTTGTAAAAATCTCAAAAATTTTAAAATGCAATAAAAACAAAATACAATGAAATGAGGTATGCCTATATAAATGTGTGAGGGGGGGAGAGGGGAGAGAGACAGAGACTGAGAGACAGACTGATATGAGTATATGTGTGTATATGTATTCATATATATATATATATATATGAATACATATACATTTATATGTATATATAAAGATAGATGGATGAATGGATGGATAGATAGATAGACAGACAGACAGACAAGATTCTTGATCTTTTCTGTGTTATAGACCCCTTTGGCAGTCTGCCATAGCCTTTAGGCCCCTAGGCAGAATGTTTTTAAATGCATGAAATAAAATAAATAAAATTACAAAGGAAACTAATTATATCAAAATACAATTGTTTAAATATATTTTAAAAAAAGAAAAATATTAGTTAAAAGCCCACAGGTTCATCTTCTTGGAAACAAAATGGATTGAGAGTTGATTTGAATCCTAAACCTAGTTAAATCTCTTAAGCTGTCTATGGCTGTTTCCTCATTTGTAAAATGGGGATCATAATAGCATCTATTTCCCACAGTTATTGTGAAAATCAAAAGAGACATTACATGTGAACTACTTTGCAAAAGTTAAAGCCCAATATAAATGCTAGCCTATTTGTTTGTTTGATTGATTTCTAATCCATGGAGTAAAACAAGCATTTCCACAATATAATACAAGAAAAAAAGATGATTGCAGACAAAACTACAAATCTACCATGCACAACTTGCTATTCCCTCTAAATATTCAATAGTTATTATGTAAATTTCTTTTTCCTCTTTTTTTCTTCCCTTCTCTCCCCCACTCTAGAGATGGCTCCCATTAAACCTAAATATGTATATATGTATGTGTTTATATGTGTGTAAATATGCATATATACACAATTATTCTATATATATATATATTTCTATTTATCTATATTGTTATTATTGTTAGCTATCATCATCGACGCCACCAATATCATCCTCACCTCCTCATTGACATCTCTTTGGGCCTTATCTTGAAGCTTGGAATAAGCATCCATAGCATATATTTCTTAAAAAAAAAAAAAAAAGACAAATTAAAACTGTCTTTTAAAAAAATCACATTCAGGGGAGTACCTTGATTAAAACAGTATCCATTCATCCATCAAGAATGCATTCATCGTGGATCAAAGCATAGTATTTTCATCTTTTTGTTGTTGTTGGCTCAGTTAGTTTTTTCCTTTCTTATGGCTTTTTCCCCTTTTGATCTGACTTCTTGCAGCAGCATGACAAATATGGAAATATTTTAGAATTATATATGTTTAACTTATATCGGATTGTTTGCTGTCTTAGGGAAGGTTGGGGAGAGAGGGAGAAAAATTTGGAACACAAGATTTTGCAAATGCAAATGTTGAAAACTATTTTTGCTTGCATTTGGAAAAATAAAATACTACTAAAAATAATGCATTTATTATCTCCTATGCACCACAAACTATGTTAGACTTCAGGGATACAGTGGGGGGGAGGGGGGAATCCACTTCATGCCTTCAAAAAGTTTATGGTGTATTGTACACAGATAAGCAAAGGCAAAGTGTGGAGACAATAGCTGCAAAGATACATCTAGTTCTTCCTTTGCTACCATTCATATATCCAGTTCCTGTCTGTGAGAATTTTTGTTATATTTTCCAGAATGGAAGGAGATTTCAAGGTTCCAGATTCCCAAGTCTTTCAGGTTGTTTTGAGGGGAAAAAAAGCCGAGGAGCCACCAGCTACTAGATAATCCCAGCCTGAGTTTGGCTGCCAAAGTATTCTGTTAAAATGAAAAATGTCACCCTGTCAACCTCTCTTTATTGAAGTCGGCTGTGATTCTCTTTTAAATTGTTTCTGCAGAGAAAACTAACCACCTTTTTTTTTCCTTTTAACTATTACAAGTACTAGCTGTAGGTAGATAACCTTCTTATAACTTCAGGCTCATCTGCATCAAGCTGTGAGAAATTCCTCATAAATCCCTTCACAGACAAATCAAACATGTCAAGAACTATTCTCCACAAGCTGGTTATGAAGAATTAGAGCTCTTCACAGAAACCTGGATTAAGCTGATACACATAAAGATATACAGGTGACATCTAGATATGTGTCACATTGATACTCACACACACAGAGTAGTCATTCAAGATGCAATCAATACCTCCAAAGGCATTAATTCTCCAAGGCTATGATCGTATAGTTTGGCAAATTCTTAGCTGAAAGGTTCTCTCAGAAATCAGCCAGCTGCTTTTCTCAGAAACAAATAGAAAATCAGAGGAGAGAAAAAGGGGGGTATCTATAAGTATGTTTTCTATGGGAAGCTTTGAGAGAGGAACCCAGTACGTTACAAACCAGAACCAAGCCTTCTAATTTCACAAAGTGTGCAAACACTCTATTTTGCCACGAGTACAAGTTTGCAGTTCTCAAACAATGTCGACTCAACACAGTTTTAAATTGGCAGTTTTTGAAAGTCAGTGTTGAGCCTGCACTTTTATAGGCAATTAAAAAACAACATCAACAAAAACATTGGTGGACAGCAAAAATGAATTTGTAATCTCCCCTGACATTTCAGATTGTTAATCATCCTTTTCTCCTCTTCTTCTGGCACTACAGATGTTTACATGATTGGCTAAGAGCTGTATTAGAGTTAGTTCATTTGCTTCATCCAACAACCTGGAAAAGTCTCACTTTTGCAGAGAAGTCTGAACTAATTAAATGGTATGCTCCCTTCTACCATAAATGATGCTATCAATGCAATTTTCCCCGGCATGCCAAAGCAGCAAAACATCAATTCACCAAGTGAATGCTCCTACATTTTCAGATCATGTTTGCTAAAAGTTGCCAGATCCTAATGGATGTGCAATTTGTTATAAGAGCATTTATTTATCTGTTTACATATTATGACTCAGAAGTGGAATATAAAAGCTCTTTGAGGACAAGGTCTGTTTCAATCCAGTTTTTTTCCCCTTTTTTTTGGTCTTTATATCACCTCTCTTCACCCAGTGTCTAGCCCAATGTCTAGAACAAAGGTAAAAACTAAATAAAAGTTGTATTGAACTAAAGTTGTGGTTACTAGAGAAATATTTTTGGATTTCCTATGACTACCAATGCACATATAAAGTAGGAACTTATTTAATGTTTATTGGATGGAACGAATGGATTGTCTTCCATTTATTTGGCAATTTGTACATTGAGATCTAACTTAACAGATCTATAAATGAAGCAAAGTGGCTGGGCAGAAAGAAAACTGGTGGATTATAGAATAAGTTATGTTCTACAGACAACCTTAAGTAACTCTTCCACTTCCATCCCACCCTAAACATAGGTAATTCAAATATAAAATGAGGGGATTGACCAAATGGCTTCTAACATACCTTCCAGCTCTAAACTCATAGTCCCAAGAAAAATTCAATTCAATAAATATTTATTGATTCTCTTGTGATTAACTGTGATCAACTGAGGACTGGAATATTACCTCCCAGTCTTATAGTTCATTCATCTGGAAGAGGGAGATGCACTGCCTGGGTCACATGAGTAGGTAGGGGAATTGTTTCGAGAATTGGAAAAGATTTCTTCAAACAGATCAAGAGACTAAAGGAGCTGTAACCTGAAGCCCAAACACACCAAGCAATGAATTAAATCACATTAAAAATGAAATCAATTCCATTCTAAAAGATAGAAAATTACTTCTAAAAGATGAGATTCATTCCTGAATCATCTGTCCATTTATAGCCACATCACCAACTTGTTAGAGCAAAGATCAAAATTAATAATACAAAGTTTGAAGAAAGAATAAAAATAGGGAAAAAATATGGCATGCAATGAAAACAACTCCAACCTGACTTAAATAAACTATTGGTGCTAACAAAGAAAATGGATGAAGGAAAGGACATTGACTTGAATATAATATTTACATGCAGACCCTTAACCGATGTAAGTCAAATATAATATTATTGCCACCTAACCAACCTGCCCTAGCAGGTTACTAAGCACAAAATCTAATACATAATAGACACTTAATGTTTACTGAATGAAAAGATAAATGAGTCATTTCTCCAATTACTACAATCACCATCCCCCTTCTTATTTCCCTGTCTCCCAAGACTATATAGATGTTGTCTTCCCCTATTAAAATGAAAACTCCTTTAGGGCAGGGATTATTTTGTATATTTGCATTTACATTAGTAACAACCAAGGGAATCAATAATTTGGCATATAAACTCATTAGTAATATCTTATGATGAAGGATAATGAAAGATTATATACAGTATTGCCCTATCAAGGAGCAAGAATCAATGGGCAGCTAGGTGGCAAGTGAATAGAATATAAGACTTAGCATCAGGAGTATCAGAGTTCAAATCCAGCCTCAAACATATACCAGCTGTGTGATCCTGAGCAAGTCACTTAACCTCTGGCTGCTTCATTTCCTCATCTACAAAATGGGGATAATAATGGCACTGACTTCTCCGGGTTCTTATGAGGATGAAATAAGATCATGTTTGTAAAGTGCTCAGCACAATGCCTTGCACAGAATAAATGATATAAATCTTGGCTATTAGTGGTAACAGTAGAAAGTTTAATAGTGTTTTTTTTTAAGTTTAGTGATATATCCAAATAAATAAAGTCATCTCTAAGTCATTCAAGGATAAAACCTGAAGGAGAGCAACTAATGAAAGATAGGGAAAAAAACCTTTTTATCATCAAGGGAAGTGAATTCCCCGTGTACTGTATTCTGACATCATGACATGTTCCCAGAGATGATATAGAGGGAGTAGAAAGGGTATTGAAGAAAATAAAGATGGGGAAAGCAGCAAGGTTAGATCAAGTATAAGTTGATGCTGGAGGTGACACAGGATTGGGTGTACTAAGGTGCAGATTCTCAAGTTTTATGAAAGAAGGAAAGATGCTCATATTTTTACTATTTATATAGTAGTAAAAATCGAAAATTTGACCACTCCCCCAAATGGCTAAAATAATGTTGATATCTCTATATCTAGAAGCCTACTTCTCCCTCTTTTTTAAAACAGATTTATGCTTTCATTGTGTAGGGAGCATCCTCTGCAAATGAAGATCAATTGTTTTGCAACTTGTAGTGTTAAGAGTTGTCTGGCACTCTGAAAGGACAAATGAGCTATGGTCATACAGCTTATATATGTCAACGTTAGGACCTGAAGTTAGATCTTCTCACTCTCAAGTCTGCTCTTTATCCATTCTGACATTTACCTCTCTTCCCATGTACTTAAGATGTTTGCTTGCCCCATGTCACATTAGCAGGAAAAAGCCAAGGTGGGATTTTAAGTGAAATCGTCAGATCCAACAACATCATGTTGAGAATACATTCTCTTTTTCAAAAGAAATATGATATGTATACATAGGTTTATCATCCACCATCTTCCTTCACTACCCTACCAACACTGCAGGTCATCCAGGGAAATCAAGGTCAGTAGCAGCAAAGTGTATGCTTTGAAAGATTCTATGAAAATAAGTTCTCAAGTATTGGGGTAATAATGAACTGACTGTGTAGGCTCATCCCTAAAAGGTCATGTGCATGCAACAACTCACAAAGATGGTCTACTGAGTCAGGAAGGGGTTGTTTCTATAGCAATAGAATCATTGAAATTCTTGAAAAATAGAAGGGTAGCTAGATGATACAATGGATAGAGCACCAGCCCTGGAGTAGAAGGACCTGAGTTCAAATCCCACCTCAAACACTTAACACTTTCTAGCTGTATGATCCTAGGCAAATCATTTAACCCCAACTGCAAAGGAAGGAAGGAAAGAAGGAAGGAAGGAAGGAAGGAAGGAAGGAAGGAAGGAAGGAAGGAAGGAAGGAAGGAAGGAAGGAAGGAAGGAAGGGAAAGAAAGAAAAAAAGAGAAAGAAAGGAAGGAAAGAGAAAACTAGAAAGATATTTGTGTGTCTTTGCATGTGTATGTATCCATATATATGTATGAAAGAATGAATGGATAAAAATTATGAAGTAAATTCTTATTGTGCTGATTATTGGAAATGCAAATATACAAAACAATCCCTGCCCTCAAGGAGTTTTCATTCTAATAGAAGATATCATCTATATGATGTTGGGAGGAATTTTGAACAGAGAAATAAGAAGAGATGTTGATTGGAGTAATTGGGGAAATGACCGATTTGTCTTTTCATTCATTCTTTTACTCAATAAATATTAAATGCCTACTATGTATTAGATTCTGTGCTTAGTGAAAAGAGGTAAAAGATGGTCCTGCCCTCAAAGAGTTTATAATCTAGTTCTCTCCATGAAAGGTAGTGTTGATCCCATTATTGATCTCAGAGCTAGTTGGAAAGGAGGAAGAGAGAAGAGGAAGAATTTGAGGTCAAAGATAGAGACTAGAGAACATGAAGTATGGGGTGGAGATGGCCAGAAAGTAGCATGATGAACCTGAGACTATGAAAGATAAGGTGAAGGTCCATAATATCATAGGTCAGAGGAAGAGATTAGAGATAAAATGACATAGAGAAAGCCATACAAATACATGTTTATTTGTTTGTTTGTTGTATACATGTTTATAATATGTGGCAGTATCATCTAAGTCTTACCTCTGAAATAGAATTTTGGCCCAAAGTTAGAAAACTGTACTCTATTTCATAGCCTTTGGGTGATAATACTTATTATATTTAAGCATATTGTATATTGCTCATTTGTTTGTGTTTCTATTACTGCAAGAAATAGGGGTCGTCACTAGACTACTCTTGACTGAAGATTCTCTGTCTACAAAATGAAAATATTGAATAAAGTCTAAAAAGAAGAAAGAAAAGAAACATTTATTAAGTACCAGGCACTCTACAAATATTATATCATTTGATCCTCAAAATAACTATGGAGGGGTTGACACTATTATCATCCCCATTTTACACTATTTACATCCCCCATTTACATTACAATGAAGAAACTGAGATAGACAGAAGCTGTAGCTTACCCAAGGTCATAAGCTAGTAATTATCAGGTCTTCCTGAGTCCATACCCAATACTCTATTGTACTCCATTGTATCACCAAACTGCCTCAGTAACCTTCTAATTCTAAGAAAGATGACATTACTTAAAATAGTTTCATGATTTTTTAATGAAATTATTTCTCATTTCAAATCCTATTTTTCATCATTTTTACTTGTTCAAAAAAATCTTTTAAGTTATTAGATTTTTAGAGAAGAATTATAATTACAAGTGGAGTTTTGCCTCTCTGGATAGGAAACAACTATTTCTCAGGTAGGGGGAAAAAAGAAAAAATATTGCAATTTAAATTTCAGTCTCCTGTGTCAGAGAAGATACACAGCTTTCTTTGATAACAGTTAGGTAAGGAAGGAATTCATAGCTGTTTTGTGGAGAGAATTATTCATTCCCCATTGGACTTTTGCTCCATCTTTACCTAAAAGTTTTATGATGAGCTCATGTATATCTGCATGACTCAAAAGCCTCACTTTGTATTCAATGTTCCCCCTAGAAAGTATAAAATGCACACACATTTGTCCCCCTGGAAAGAGAACCTATCAAATCTAAAAGTTGTATTCTCCCAGGCAAATGATTAGTCATCTTCCATAATTCTCTCCCGGTTAAGGGAAGGGAAAAGAACTAAGACTTCAGGACACATATAACTCATTTTTGGTATTCTTCATGCTTCTTGTCAATTGTTCAAAATTTCCTTTCGTTAAAAGGTTCAGATGCTGCTGCAATTTCTTCTGTGGTTACAGCTGTAGCTGATATGAAGATTTGTCATTATAGCATGTTTCTTTTCCTTCTCACCAGCATGAAGGTCAATGCTAGATTCACATCATATAATTGTATCTGAAATACAAGGTCATGTTTTAGAAAGGTGAACAGGTTAATAAACCAGGCATCCTCCATTCGAGAAAGGAAACAGGCTATGATTACTTGTAATTTGGATTGCTTAATTAAGGATTTCTTTGTCAGTATTTTTGTGCCAGTGTATTTGGCAGGGTGTAATGATATTCTCCATACATTTATTTTTTTTCTCTTTTCTTGACCTTTTATTATTGCCTTAGGTGGATGCTTCTCCTAATCACTTGAACAACATCAGAATAAGCCCAGGTGCAGAGCAATTAGAAGCCAGGCCCCAGGATTCTATAAATCCATCTTAACCATTTTAACCAACTCAACCATTGGCACTGTCACCAACAAGCATATCTACCCTATAATACATACACACACACACACACACACACACACACACACACACACACACTTCTTGTAGTTGAGTCAAATCAATATTTCTGTGGTCACTTTGAAACTTGACAATATATTGATTGACTAAGAATACATTGATCAATATATTGAACAATAAACCTGTTTTACTAAAAAATCCCTGTAGGACATTAGTCAGGAACTTACTTCCCTGGCTTTAATCCCCCACTCATTCATATCCATCTACATCAGCTTCATCCTTTCCCCTCCGTTTCCGCTGTGCCCTCTGGATTTCCAATTCTGTTGTTAACAAACAGCCCTTAATATTTGATCTAATCCCTTTATTGCCCCTGAAATTACCTTGGATATATTTTCCATTTATTTTTATGCACGTCATTTCCCATAAATAACCAAAAAGCACTACTGTACCCAAGAAAAAGCTCTGGCTCTGGAGTCAGAAGACCTGGGTTTAAATAGTGCCTCTGATAACTACTACTTGCATGACTTTGACAAGTCACAACCTTCCTATGTCCATTTTCCTCACTAGCAAAAAGAAATAGTTGGTCTAGATAGCTTCTCAGATCAATTATAGCTATAGATCAGTGATATGTGGTGCTAAGAATATAAGCTCCTTAAGGGTAGGTCTTATTGCATTTTTTGATTTTGTATCCTCAAAGACCAACACAATATCTTGCTCACTAGTTCCTTAACAAAGCTTTAAACTGAATTATGAATATAGGATTATATGAATACGTGATGGAATATAGAAATATATTATAATGGGGATTTCTATTTTACTTGAAAGCTTACAAAATGCTTCACATTTATCTTCTCATTTGAGCTTCTCAAAAAGGCTTTGAGACAGGGACTAGAGGTGTTATGAAACTCATTTTATAGATGTGCCAACTAAAGTTCAGAGACATTAATCATGATAGAAGGCGAGGAAAAGGGGGAAGGAGAAGGGAAAAAGAATGAAGAAGAAAGGGAAAGGGGAAAAGGAATGGATTGGAGGAAGGAGAAAGGGGAAGAGAAAGGAAAAAGGGAAGGGGATGGAGGAAGGAGAAGGGGAAGGAGGAAAGGGAAAGAGAAAGGGGAGGGGGAAGGAAAAAGAGGAAGGGAAAAGGGAAAGGGGAAGGGAAGAGGGATGGGAAAAGAGAAAGGGAAAGGAGAAAAGAAGAAGTATTCTAGTTCCAATGCTTATCCTCTTTGGTACCCAGTTCACCTCTATGATAATATGACTAGACTTTTATCATGCTGACACAATGAAATCTAATAGTCAAGCACACAGAATCAGAGTTCAGAGGCATGCCAACCATTCTCACTTGAAAATGAACAAGGATTCTCTCCAAAAGAGAGCACCATTAGCAACAATTTGATCTCCAGTGAGAGCCAACCCTGAGTAAAGCAATGGCACTTGCCAACTCTTATTGTAAGGGTGGCTTGAGAAGGCTTTGAGATTGAATCCTGCTTAAAATACTATGTGAGTTGTGCAAATCTCAACCTCTCTCAGCCAATGAAATCATATATGAAGTGCTTTGCATACCTTAAAAAACATATAATTCCTATTAATATCATTATTGGGCTTTTTAAAAACATATATGAATTTTGTCCTTTATTGAAAGTAGGCTTTTTTATAAAATGTAAAAATGATATAAATAGAAAGATCACTGGATTTGGATTCAAGAGAGATCCCGGTTCTTCTCCCAACTCTGACATTTACTAGATGTGTGACTGTAGATTACTCAGTTGACCCCCTTAAGCTTCCATTTCCTCATTTGCAAATTAGCGATAATAATACCTGTTGAATTTATCTCACAAGGTTCTTCCAAAGTCTAAATGAGACAATTTGTATAAAGTGATTTGGAAATTTTAAATAGCTATATTTATGTCTCATTTTTATTAAGATTATTATTACCATACCTTCTAATATTTTTCAGTGGTGTTGAGATAAAAATGGTCATTGCTATACCAATATTATGCTTTTTTTGCATTCATTTTGTGAAGCCTAACCCTCCCGACCAATGAAGTTCATCAATTGTGTATCACTTTACAGAAAAAATGCCTGAAGCACTGATGGGTCATATGATTTGCCCCTATGTTGTCAAGGACAAGACCACTTGTCTGACTCGTGCCCTGGTCTCCTTGGTGATGATCATGATGAATAAATGTCATCATAAAAATGGCATGGTGGATAAAGAGCAGGACCTGGAGCCAGGGAGACCTGAATTCCAGTCTCAGACACTTAAAAACTATATAGCCCTGGATGAGTAACTTAAATTCAAATTTCCTCATCTAAAAAATGGGGATAATAATAGCACCTACTTTCCCAGGGTTTACTTTGTGTAAAGTGTTTTGCAAACCTTAAAATGTTGCATAAATGCAGGCTATTTTTTTTTAATCATACAAATGAACATTAACAGGAGAATTGGTTTTTCAATGACATATCCATTATCTATCCCCTTTAAAAAAAATTTTTTTAAAGGATACTAGAGTACTTTGTCATATCCTTCCCCAGCTCATTTTACAGATAAGGAATTAAGACAGAGTTAAGGGACTTGCCCAGGGTCACACAACTAGTAAGGGTTTGAGGCCAGATTGGAACTCAGATCTTTCTAAATCCAGGGCCAGCACTCTATCCAGTGCACCACCAAGCTTAGTCTAACTCTTTCAATTGTTTTTCAATCCAATTTTACATTTTTGTGCACCTGAAAAATGAGAGGTATCAATTAGATCAGTGAAGTCCAAATTATGCTGCTGATCATCAAAATTCAAAAATATTATTAAAATTACATGAACATATAAGAGAAAAAGATAGAAAGAGCAAGGGAGATGGCTTAAAGATAGATGATATAAATGCAAGTATATAGGCAGATAGATGGATAGAGAGATAGATGAATGGCTAGAGAGATGGAGAGATATAAATTGCTTGGCCATTATTATACATAAATTATATGCATGTAATGAATCTGCAAACAGGATAAAATTATTTTTAAAGTTTTCATTCCCAATAGCATTGAAATAGTTATGTTATTAATAATTATATATTTATATTATCTTATATTTAAAATAAATTATCAGAAATTAGTATAAATACAAACTTTTAGGGAATAATAATAATGATATGATAATATCCTTATAATATATATTAAATAAGGATAATTTAAAAGGATAATAAAAATAACAAAACTAGGCAAATAATCACCATACTTTTTGTTGTTTTTCATATTTTATTTCTTTTTTTCCATTTTTGGAGTTCAACTCTGAGATGGAATGACTGGACAATCTCAAAAAGAGCCAGAAAACAACAGCTTTCTTATTGGTTTCATGATTGTTTTTAAAAATGGCATCTTTCTGGCCACATATTTCAGTGAAGGATGCTTCTATTACTAAACACTTTTTAAAAGAACTTCTTTGGCACCTTATTTCAAGAAATTGTCATTCAAAAAAGATCTATGGGTTTCTTTTCTAACCCTAAATATTGTGTTGAGTAAGCTGTCTTGGCTTGGCTGTCTTGTTTCCGTCTGCTATATTTCCATGAAGGACACTGATAAGCTTTCCTTTTACTTAGTCCAAATAACCAGACCAATGTTTGAATAACCTGAATTATTCCAGGGGGGTGGGAGCTAGAGGGCATAAAGCCAAAATCTTTTCATCTCAGGTGAATAATAAGTTCCATTGAGTTTTTATGTTGTCAGGCAGAGGCAAATCTAACTCGTGATTAATGGTTAAATTTTCAAACAAAACCAACCAATTCCCTTTGCATTTTACCACTCATTTTTAAATCACTCTCATTTTTCATAAGTAGTTAGGTTAATAAAAAATTTCAATAGCTCAAACAACTGTGATTTTCTTGGCTTTAGATACCCCCTCAAACAGTGTAAATCATCCCTATCTGTCTCAGTGGACAGTCTTCAAAAGTTTCGGTGGCTGAAAAATTCATCCCCCAGCTGCTAACTGGGATTAAGTCTTTCAAAATTTACCTAGGCTGTTCCCTAAACACTAGTAGATTCTAATCACCAGGCCTGGCATTCAAAGCTTTGTCCAAACTTTTTGCTCAAACTGACCGTTCCAGAATCATCACACATTATTATTGTTGAGTTATGTTTCCAGTCGTACAATTCCTCATGACCCTATCTGGGATTTTCTCAGAACAGATACTGAAGTGGTTTGCCATTTCCTTCTCCAGTTCATTTTACAGATGGGGAAATTGAGATAAACAGGGTTAAGTGACTTGCCTAGGATCACTTAGCTAGAAAATATCTGAGGCTGGATTTGCACTCAGGAAGAGGAGTCTTCCTGATTCTAAATCCAGAACTCTATCCACTGTGTCATCTACCTCTAATTTTTTTGGCAATACAATGGGGGTTTCCCAGAGTTACCCAGCAAGTAAATGTCTGAGACCAAATTGAATTCTATACAAGAAACTCTCCACAATGTCACAGACATTTTTAATGGTCAGAGTACCAATCAGTTCAGCACCAAGATCAGGGACCACAAAATGTGTTTGATGTAGGATTGATGGAGGGAAATATCACCAGTTGAGTAAGTAATGCGGTTAGAGAAGAGATGATCTCCCCTAGGGGAAGCCCTGAAGATCTCCCTTCAGCCAGTGTGCAAAATTGTTGATTTTCATTTAACCACAGGTGATTTTCATATGCTACGGCTCACCCAATATGCCTAGATATTCTATTTGTTAAAATATAATTCATTTTCTCTTAGGCTACATAGATGCTCACCAGGTATATAGCCTCAGATTCTTTTCTAGGATAATATATGCATGATATACTGGTTTCTGAACTATTATGTACTTTCAATTGTGCTGAATATCTCTTACACACACTATTACTTCCACAACAAAAAATTGTTTTTATACTTAAGTCAATTTGAATGTTATCTCTAATAGCAGTTTGCAACCTATTCATGATGTTTTCCTATCCCATGCAATAATTTTCCAAATCCTTCCATAAATTCCCCAAAGCTCAACCATCCAACATTGGACAGGCCAGCCATTTTATAGCCTACTTCTTCTTGAGTTTGCTATTCAGTTAGCTTTGATTCTTCCCTTGGTCCTGCCTCATTTTTTCCTACCTTTCATAAGGCACTCGCTCTGTGCACTCTAGCCACATGACCAACCCATTTTTTTCTCCTTCATACTTTCCCTGATAACTTTTCTTTGGATGTGCTTATGGGAAAAGTACCATATTTTAACCTTGGAATAAGTTGACTCACATTGTCAAAATGTACCAAACTATCTATTTTAGATTTTGCCATGTTTCTGGGAAGTATAGAATATAAATCACATTCTTCTGATTTGCTTCATACAGGGCTACAGTCAATTTATAAATAGTTATTAAGTTCTTACTTTGTGTCACACTCTGTGCTAAGCCCAGGGATACAAAGAAAGGCAAAAACAGAGGTACAACAAGTCAACCAGTGGGCTGGCTCATAGAGTACATGGAAATCTTCATCCTTTCTGCACAAAACATCAACCTGGACTGCTATCCCCAGAACTCAGAGGTCCCTAGGAAGCCTATATTTTAACCGAATGCTGAGGTCTGAAAAGGGCAGCCCTCTGCATATTCAGCTTCTGACCCCAAAAGAAAGAGCAGGCCCTGCTCTCCATTTTGTTCAGCTCCAGGATGGAGAATTTTCGTACGGTGATTTACAATTTGTTCAGCTTCAGGTAACTCTCACATAATTGGCCGTAAAGTAATGGAAAACACAGTCTATTCAATTTCATCTGAGCTGTCCATGTCCACATTGCAAATATAAATAAGACTGGACAAAAAGGCAGGATCATAATTGTAAATATCACACTCCAGGTGAACAAACTCAGAGCTAATGGAGCCCAAAGGGCCTCTTTCGAGCTTTTGTGTCTGTTTTTCTTTCTTTCTTTTTTAACCCTCATCTTTTATGTGATTGGGGAAAAAGAAAAAAACAACAATATTGCCTGGATACACCTAATTAAATTAAGCAATTATTGGGTTATAACCTTAGGAGAGAGATCAGATAGAGGGGGCTTTTTTGCCCTTTTGGGGGATAAGGAAAGACAAAGCATCTAAAGGGATCTCCAAGAGAATATTATGTACCTATCCAATGTGATCACCTCCATAAACATCTCCAAGGCCCAGAAGCAACCTTGTGACCCGGAGGAGGGCCAAAACTCTCCAATCCTGTTAGTGCAACAGTTAATGAACCTCATCTCACAGGACAAACACAGCAGGCTGTTCTAGATTAAAGATACCATCAGCCATTACCCTAATGCAAATGCACTGCAGGGCTGTTATCATGAAATATGACTCCAAGGGAACAAATGCACACTATATACCACAAAGGAAAACAAAGAAAGCACCATTGTGGTGCCCAGGACTCATTTTCAGCCTGTGCAAGAGATGCGTGAGCAGGGAATGGAATATAAACCAGGGCCACCCAGAGACGGGCCAGAGAGGCAGAGATATTATGCACCTGATTTCTTTGTGACAAGTGGGGCAGGTATCTGGTCTGAGTCTCACTGGAGGAGTTCAATGTGCTTCTAGACAACTCTCTGAGACTCTAAGTAACACCTAAGAAGGTAATAGTCTGTTTTGATAAATAGACTTTCCACACTCAGACAGGACTCAAAGTCAGGTCTTTCTGACTCTGAAGCTAGCTCTCACTCCACTATGATATGCTGCCCCTCAGGTACAAGGGAAGACAATGAAAAGGGGGATAAATAGTTGGATTTGAAATTGAAAGGTGATTAAAGTTGTATAGATGACTCAAAAATCATTTTTTAAGAAGGCACTGATTTACCAAGTAACAAATAAGATCAAAAAAAAAGAAAATGGGTATATCTTTTTTTTCATTTTTTATTAAAGCTTTTTTTATTTTCAAAAGATATGAATGGATAATTTTTCAACACGGACCCTTGCAAAACTTTGTGTTCCAAATTTCCCCCTTCTTCCTGCCCTCTTCTTAGATGGCAAGCAATTCAATATATGTTAAACATGTTAAAATATGTGTTAAATCCAACATATGTATACAATTATTTTGCTGCACAAGAAAAAATCAGATCAAAAAGGCAAAAATGAGAAAGAAAACAAAATTCAAGCAAACAACAACAAAAAGAGTAAAAATGCTATGTTGTGATCCACACTCAGTTCCCACAGTCCTCTCTCTGAGTGCAGAAGCTCTCTTTATCACAAAACTATTGTAACTGGCCCGAATCATCTCATTATTGAAGAGAGCCATGTCCATCAGAATTGATCATCATATAATTTTGTTGTTGCTATATATAATGATCTTCTGGTTCTGCTTATTTCACTTAGCATCAGCTCATATAAGTCTCTCCAGGTCTTTCTAAAATCATCCTTCTGATCAAACAATAATATTCCATAATATTCATATGCCATAACTTATTCAGCCGTTCTCCAATTGATGGGCATCCACTCAGGTTCCAGTTTCTTGCCACTACAAAAAGGGCTGCCACAAACATTTTTGCACAAGTGGGGCCTTTTCCAAAAAAAAATTGGGCATATCTTAATAGACAAGAAACTTATCACTCAGTTTTCTCTGTTGGGTTAAAGCATCATCTAGTTTTTATGAGGTAAAAGTGATATCAATTCCAATCTGATTTAGTCAGACAAGATATCAATATGAACCATCATCACTCCTATAGAATGTTAACAAAGGTAAAAGCAACAATCACAAAAATAGGCCAAAAGAAAACTCAAACATGACTCAACCAGCAAATTTTGGTGCAAAGCAGAGAAGCAGAGAATCTGAAGGCAATATGATTTACAATATAAATCTATTTACAAAATTCTTCCAATAAAAATGATACGTGATCACAAGCAATAGTGCGATGGTGATGTTGTCTGTCTCTTTATGATATTATTTGGGGTTTCTTGGCAAAGATACAAGACTGGTTTGCTATTTCCATCTCCAAAAACAGTATTACTTCAGATGAATAGCAAAAACTGGTAGAAAGGAAAATGAGTCTGTAGAAAACCTAACAAGGAAGAAACTGGAAGGACAGAAAACAAACAAAAAATAGATTAGATGTCTATTTATTTTCCAAATTATCTAATTTTCCAAATAAATGTAAAAATTTTTAACATTCTTTTTCTTAAAATTTTGAGTTGCAAATTATCTCTCCTTCTCTCCCCTGCCCTCTCAATGAGAAGGAAAACAATTTGACATAGGTTATGCATGTGCAGTCATGCAAAACATATATATTAGCCTTTCTGAAACACACTGTTTTCATACCAATAACTATGAAGCTACTGCATTTGAACTTTCAGACCCCAAAGGTGCTATAGGGGAAAAGAGCCATGGTTAGGAAAATGAAGATGGGGAAAACAAGGAGACTTAAAGACCCAGCACACACCAAAGAAATACAAACTAGAGGTGACACAGACTTAAAAGTATTGAATGGTTAATTTTTTTCTTTCTTTTAATGTTTTAATGAAGAAAAACAACAGCATTATTTTATGTAAGCTATTACCAAGCACAGCAGACCACTTACAAGGTAAAGAAAATCTTACTGTGTATAGTTTTCCTCCGACAAACTCTGCCTCTCATAGTAGATTTCTCTCATACAAATTAGAAAAGATGGATATATTGCATAATCCAAACTTCCATCTTTAGCAATAAAACTACAAAGGCTATGACAATACAAACTCTTTCTTTTATCTATTTACTAGTGCAAGTGAATTATAAATAGAATACTCTAAAAGTTTTTTTTTTCTTGTTTTGAGTGGTTAATTTTTAAGATATATGAAAGAAAAGAAGGTTCTGAATTTTTTTTAAATAATAATAAATCATATGTCACTATGGGAAAAGGGAAAGCCACTGACTAATATTCTTACTTTCTAATCACTACAAATCATTATAAAAATTATCTCTATATATGATATATATCAAGAGTACACATGATGAAAATATGAGAACATTGAGGCTTTTGCAAATTATCTCATATACTAGAACATATGATTGTCATCTCACCATTAACTGAAAAGTGTTGAGGATACTAAATTTGTTGATTAGAAAATAGAACATCAAGAAAAATGAAATCTCGGGGGAACCCTTTCCACCAAAGCATCTCTCTCACACATGTTAAGATCAAAAAGATTCCTTGAAAGATGTAACAAAGAAAATAATTTTATTTGATGACCCTTAGGGAATTCATCTGAAGCATGCATAAAACAAAAATATGTCTATTGTCAAAGGTATTTGCAACTTTCATAGAGAATGTTCATGGCAAATTCCAAATGGAAGAAGAGTTCAGATTAGATTGTAAAAACTTCTAAAAGTACCATTTGCAAAGAAATCTGTATTCATTGTATCAAGTGCAGAGAACTACAAAGTCTTATAAATGGACTCAACAATTATTCAAAAAGTCTAATTTAGTAATTCGCATAAGAAAAACAAACTGAATAAAGAATGTCTATTTTCCAGACCATATGATGCAATTAGTAGGATCTCTTTAAACTGGACCCATCACCACACACATAAAAATACATGCATATATTTTCACAGATATATGCATATATGCTTATAAACATATATAAACAAATATATAAAATTCAGATGAACAAAGAATTTAAAACAAAGAAGAGAATTGACTGGATTTCATTTGAAAAATTAAGTAGCATTTTCAATAATCATAAGCTGATAGGTCTAGAGCTAGAAGGAACCTGAGTTTATTTAGTTCAAATCTCTTTTTGTTACAGATGGGAAAACGGAGGCCTAAGGAAAGAAAAGTGACTTACAAAGGGAGCAAAAGGGTCATTAATCTAGAGCTGGAAAAGATTTCAGAAGACAAGTAATCCATTTTCTTTATTTTACTTATAAAGAAAATAGAAGCCCTGAAAGGAGAAGGGGGAAGAGTCATAGACTCATAAATTTAATGATAAAAGGGATGTCAGAGGCCATCTGGTCCAATCCTCTCTTTTTATAGATGAGGAAACTGAATCCCCTGGAGGTCAAGCATCCGGTCTGAATGCAAGTCTTCTCAATCCAAACCCCTTTGTATCACAAAGCTCCTTGCAATAAACTCTTATATGTCAGAATGATATTCTTCTAGTGATATGACATGGCTAAGAATCAAGAAATACCACAATTTCCAAAAATTTACAGACTACCCAAAGAGTAATGCATTCTACTATATGTGGGTTGTAGAAAATCTCTGGGACAGATGGCACAGTAAATAGAATGCCTGATATAGCCTCAGAAACTTACTAGCTGTTTGACTGCTCAAGTCACTTAACCCTGTTTGCCTCAGTTTCCTCATCTGTAAAATGAGCTAAAGAAGGTCATGGCAAACCACTCTCCTATCTTTGTCCAGAAAATCCCAAAGTCAGAGATGACAGAACAAAGACAACAGAATATTATTAATAGTGGCATCCATATAAAAACTGGAAGAAAAGATGTCCAGAAAATGGATTATCTTGATAAATTATCATATGAGATCATTACTTATTTATCATCAATATTTATATAGGGCTTTAAAGTGTACAAAGCATTTTATATTTATTTATCCCATTTTATCTTCACAACAACTCTGAGAGGTAAGTACTGTTATTATTCCCAATTTACAGATGAGAAAACTGAGGCAGACAGCAGTTAAATGGTATACTCAGAGTTATACTGACTTAGGGAGGATTTGACTCAGAGTTTTCTGACTCCACATGCATCATTCACTCTGTTATAGTGCCTAATTGTCCTTCAAGGAGCTTAGGCTCTAATAGAGACAACATAAGGAAGGTTCAGTACCCCATGTTAAATCAAAAGGCCAGTTGACATTTGCATTCTGACAAAACAAACACAATAAAACAAATAGCAAGGACCCTAGGCATTGATAGCAAGGCGAATGGCCCCCAAATAAGATAATAGGTACAAGGGTCAAAGTGAAGTAGAGATTTAGTATATCTCTAGCAAAGATAGAGATGAGGAGATTTCAGCATCCCAGCTGAAAGAAGATGTCCATTGTCTAGTTGCAGGGGTCCTCAAACTTTTTAAAGAGGGGGCCAGTTCACTGTCCCTCAGTTTTTGGAGGGCTGGACTATAGTAAAAACAAAAACTTTGTTTTGTGGGCCTTTAAATAAAGAAACTTCATAGCCCTGGGTGAGGGGGATAAATGTCCTCAGCTGCTGCATCTGGCCCGCTGGCCGTAGTTTGAGGACCCCTGGTTTAGTGGGAACATGGCAATAATACAATGGGGGTGGGGTGAGAAAGCAAAAGCCTTTTTTGGATAAAAGTTGGTCCCAGAAGCTCAGCCAACCACTGATGGGCAAAAGTTGGAAGGGGATGCTCTCCAACTCCCTACCATGGTTGTAGGAAATGATTGTTAATCACACATAAAATTGATGAGATTTTTATAATTAACTGGCTATGAAATTTAATTAAGAGATTTTTTTTAAAAGAAGAAAGAAAAGGAAGACCAAGGTGACAATGAGAATGTCACAGCTAAGTGGCACAGTGGACAAAGCACCAGCCCTGAAGTCAGGAGGACCTAAGTTCAAATCTAGTCTCAGGCACTTAATACTTCCCATCTGTGTGACCCTGGGCAAGTCACTTAATCCCAATTGTGAAAGGAAAGGAAGAAGTTCAGAATGAGGATCAACCAGATAGGAAAGATAAGGGACTAAACTGTCACGTGGAAAGATATCAAAAGCCCTGGATTCAAATCCCACTTCTGATTACTCTCTTGGCAGCCTCTTCCACCCTACCCCTACATATCCTCAATTATCTGATCTGTAAAATAGGAAAATTACAGCAAGTGCCTCTGAGGTCCCTTGAAATACAGCAAGTATCTCCCCTTTCTCACCACCTCCTATCTTCTCTCTTTCCCAGTATCTTCAGCTCTTCCTAACTCTTTTGTGCTAACTCCAGTAAGATCTTTTCCTTTCCCCCAACTCCTAACAGCTCGTCATCTGGCACTATACCCAAGGACATTATCAGTTTTGAAATATCACCTAAAAGATTCATTCATTTTCCTTAGCACCTAAAAAATAATTCAGAGGTAGAGAAGACTGTCTTTTGAAGTTAAACAGTATTTTAGGAAACACTGCAGAGCAAGTTGCCAGGAAGTTGTCACATAATCGGGATCAGAGATTTAGGCTGAATTTCAGGGTGATTGCATTACATGGGGTCCTAGTGATACCTGTGTCTTCCTATCTGCAAAATGGGAACAATGTCTGTCTTATCATATTTTCTACTTCATGTCCAGAAATCTGAGGAAGAAAATATTATTATATATTCTGAACAGAGTATTATCTAGAGCTAGAAAGGACTAACCTCCTTTTAGTTTACATTTGAGAAACTGAAGCCCAAAACTATGTGCTAGGTCTTATTGAAAGAACCAAAAATGAAGCACCTGCAATTATTTCTAATTTGCTAAAATAAATCTAAGGAGAATCATTCATGGGCGTTTTGGCCTTGCCTTCAAACTAGAGAAGAAGCTTAAATTATAATAATATTAAACAATAAAATATAATGATATGATATAATATCATTTTTTTGCATTTCTGAGTTTCTAAGCTTTTCTGTGTCATCTGCTGGCCTTCACATGTCATTTACAGCTTCTATAAAAATCTTCAAAAATTTGAAACTGTAATAGGTAAAATTGTGATGCAGAAAGGATAATTGTGCTTATACCACTGCTGAAAGCACAGATCCATTGAATGGAGACTCTAAGGTCTCTTCCCATCCATGGGAAAAAATAACTAATGAAGTATTCAACAAGTACTAGAATTGATGCTTTCCTACTTCCTACAACAGGACAGAAATTAGGCCATCTCTTATTGATTTCTAATCACCAGCCAACTCATTTCCTCTGCCTCATTCATGGGTGAAATGAGGGGTCACACTCAAAGGAAAATAATTTAGCATCTTAGGAAGAAGCTAATCCCATTTCCTTTGCTACCATGGAGCTGCTGCCATGTTGTGAAACACTCAACCACTCTGTTGATCTTTTTCCTTATCTGTGGAATGTAAAAGTAATTCCCTTTTAATTGGATCCTGAAGTGTTGTGAGCCTTTCATACTATCCAAAGCTCAACCATGTTTGCCAGAATGTCCTAGCTCAGAAATCCCCATTATTTAGAAATGTACCATGACTTAGAAATTTGCACCTCTTTTCATGAAATGCACGATCTTGGTTAGCTCTCTTTGACTTAAGAATTGCCCCAGAGGTAAATTTAATTATTAGTTTGCTAAGGCCTCTCTCTGACTGGTTGCACTGTCTATAAGTTCAAATGAAGTAAGAGTTGATTATCCAAAAAGTTTTGCCCACAATTTCACTCTATTCATTCAATGGTTTTTAGGAAAAACCTACTAGGTAATCCCAACCCTCCAATTCTCTTGGACTAAAATGACTCATTTGAATTTTCTGTGTTTCTAATCACTACATTTCAGCCTCT
Organism: Antechinus flavipes; assembly: GCF_016432865.1. Lineage (NCBI taxonomy): Eukaryota > Metazoa > Chordata > Mammalia > Dasyuromorphia > Dasyuridae > Antechinus > Antechinus flavipes. Next base: position 270,577,420 of record NC_067402.1, on the reverse strand, counting down.
ATCAATTTAGTATCCACTAGGAACTATGGCTAGCAGCCAGCCAGCCTTTCTAGATCATTGCCTCCACCTGCCTACTAGACATTTCCACTTGGGTGTTCTGCCACCACTTCAAATGCAACAAAATGAAACTCATCATCGCCTTCCCAAAACTGGTCCCTCTAGATTTTGTATCAATGGCACTATCTTTCTCCCAGTTACCCAGAATTCTCTTGGGCTCTGCTCCTTCCTTTACTTCCCACATCTAGTTAAGCATTAAATCCTATTGCTTCTTTCTTCATGATATTTCTTGTCTCCCTCTCTTTGTATCTCTCTGCCACAACCTTTAATCCAGGACTTTATCATATCACACTGATCTTCTACAATGACCACAATGACTACAATGACCATCCAAGTGTTTTCTCTGTCTCTTTTCTTACAATTCTAGCCCTTCTCCTGGCTTCCTTCAAGATTCAGCTCATATCTGACCACCTATAAGAGGATTTCCTTGGTTCCCTCCCACTTCTACTAATGCTTTCCCTGTGAAATTATCATATATATGTATGTATGTGTGTGTGTGTATATATATATGTATATACATATATATATATATATATTCTCCCAGTTGCACTATATATACAATGAATTCTTCCCCAGAATAATGTTTTTAAATGTGTAAAATAAAACAAATATAATTACAAAGAAAGCCAATTTTGTTAAAATATATTATCGATTTTTTTAAGTTCATGGGTCCAAGATTAAGAATTCTTACCATAGGGTTCCCCTCACAAACCAAAAACAAAAATAAAGATATGATACATTAGAGAGAGGGAAGAGAGAAAGAGAGGAGAAAAGAGGAAGAGAAAGAACAGCAAAAGTGAGACAGAGAAAGAAGAAGGAAGACAGAAAGAGAGAGAGAGGTGGGGGGGGGAAGGAGGGAAGGAAGAATGATGGTGGGAAGGAAAGAGAGAGAGATGAAAGACAGAGAAAAGAAGTTCATCTCCTTTAGAGCAGGAGCCTTGTTTTTGCCTTTCTTTGTATCCTCTGTGTTTAGATTAATGCCTCATATAACACAGCTGATTAATAAATGTTTGTTGATGATAGTATTACACCCCACCCTCAGAGACAAAGAGAAGGAGAGAAATTACAATTGTAGTTCCATTGATTTGGGATATTCCTGAATGAGGATTCTCTTTCTATCAGTACAGATCACTGATTAACCTATAGTCTTGGAAATGTTAAATGATTTAGCCAGAATCACACAACCAGTATGCATCAAAGGATGTGAACCCAAATCATACTGATTCTGATACCAGTTGTCTGTCCTTGTTGTTTCTCACCATCAGATGAACATCCCTAAAACATTCTTTAATAATTTCATTCCTCTTGCCCCCAAACCATCAATAATTCACTATTCATTAAAGTATCTGGCTCCAGTAGTCAAAGTAGCTGATGATCCAGCCTCACCTAATTTTTCCATGATGGATCTAATCAATATGGAATAGCTCCCATCAACTGTACAAATCACTCAACCTTCATGCTTTCTTATTGCGTATGACTTATCCTCCCATAGATCTTTCCTATGTTCAAAGCATGAGGGAATTGGATTTGGGCAGATCTCAGAGTCCATTGAGTATAACTTGAAAAATTCATTAACTTGCAACCAGCATAGTGAAGAATTTATTCACACAATAGCTTAGTCTCATCCTCAGAAAACAGACACATAATTCACTACTATATTTTCCCATCTTGATGGAAAAATAGTAACAAATTGATTTAGAAAGACAAAAAGTCAAGACTCTCAAGTGAAACTAGCAGTACCAGATTTCAGGCTTTACTACAAAGCAGGAATCATAAAAATATTTTGCCACTAGTTAAAAATGAACTAATGAGTTAAATATACAGTATACAGAAGGAAATGAACCAGTAGACTAGTGTTTGAAAAACCCAAAGACTCTAGCTACTGGAGGAAAAACTTGCTATCTGACAAAAACTGCTAGGAAAACTGGAAAGCATTCTGGCAGAAATTGGGTTTAGACCAATACCTCATACCATATACCAAGAGAAGCTCCAAGTGGATAAGTAACAGATATTAAAAGTCATTTCACAAACAAATAAGAGGAGCAGTTGGTAAAACAATACCTACTGACTAAAGAACAGTCTATGTAATAAGATGAGATGTTCATCATAAAAGCCTGGCCAGCTTTTAGTCATGACAAACTATTGATTATAATACTGTTTGCCAAATCTTAAAAGCCCCCACTATTGAATTTAACTTTCAAGTCACATTAAATAAATATATTTAATCATAATGAATCACATAAATTAATAGAAAAATAACTTGGGAGCAAACTTAGGGCATGAGAGGCTAAAAAGGAAGGAACAGAATGGTCGGTTTTGATTTCTTCTGTAAAGGGAGTTCAAACTACCCATCTTCTATGGTCCTTTCCAGCTCTAGATTTATGATCCCGATAATCTATGATGATGGATTTGGGCAACAAAATTAGCATTCTTGTAAGTTTAAAGCGTAGCCCATAACCTTTTCCATCAAAGGCAATATTGGTTTTCGGAGGACACAATTTTCCCAGAAATATATCCAAATCCATGTAACAATAAGTGTTCTAACAGGACTCTGGCTACTTTTAAAGGCAATGAGCTTTTCAAAATCCACCTGAATTTTTACCTCTCTACTAAAAGACTTTGTTCATGGCATATCAAGGGGTGACAATGTCCAGGCATTGGAACGGCCAAGGACACAGTGTGCAAATTTATTAGATAGACCAGTTCTTGTTTATTTCATAATTATACACTTGACATTTGGAAACTCCTGCCTGTTACTAATTGCTTAATTAAGGTAATCCAAAGTTCATAAAAATCATAGATTTAACTGCAACCTAAGAGAACACAGTGTATTTCTCTTTATCTGAAATTCAGTTACATCCCATCTCTCCTCCTATGAGTACATGCTCTGACTCCAGTTATTGGGAATGATAAGAGAAGCTCATTTAAATTATTGAAATCTAAGCACTTGATGACCTCTGGGATTTTGTTTTTCCATCTGTGTGTCCACAAGAAGAAGATGTGAAGCAGATAAATCAATAATGGCAGGGAACTGGAAATTGACTTTACATTCTCCAAATCATTAAATAAAAGTTTCATTAATAGAGACTTCCATAAATAGACTGTTAGGTAGGTGACCTTCATGAAAATTACTGTTAAGACAAAGGCCTTTTCATTCATCTTGAATGATCTTTGACAAATGAATGACTCTCTCCTGCATGTCTTCATTATTAAGCTTCCCTTGAACCTCCATGACTTTATCTGAGCTCTAGATATCATCTTTTAACATAAGGCAACCAAATACCTTTGGTGAATTAGTGCAGTAGCTTACACAAATAAAAACAGCCAATCCTAGGCACAAATTAGAAAACCCTGTTGTTGTTGTTGTTGTTGTTTATCAACACCCTATGTAGTTCACCAAAAAGGAGCTACTTTTAAATAAGAAAGCACGCAGAGAATGGCCAAAGTATACCAAAATATGGTGTGACAAGAGCATTAACTATGGGTCCAAATCCCTCCTCTGATTATTGTGATTTGCCCAAAATTATACAGGTAGTTTGTATTTTTCACTGCGCTAAGTGAGGTGAACACAAATTAAAAAATGAAGATGAAACCCACCCCCCCAAGAACCCTACTCTCTAACAGGAGAGACTATTTATAAGGCAATGATGGGGGAGAGAATTTTGGTTTGAAAAGATGCAGGGATGGTGAATAAGACAGTAGAAGAGTAGATTCATACATCCTTTTGAGCAGTAATGTCAGTTTTTGCTTTGATTATTATTCCAGAAGTTGAAATTCAAGGAAGGAGCTTGGAGAGAGGAATGAAGAAAAAGGAGACTGAAGATATGGCAGCAGGAGATAATGAGGGGATAAAGTCAAATGTTGCTACAGTCTACCTACCTACCTACCTATAGTCCCATGGGGACTATAAATCATAATTAATAATTATGATTGTGATGTTATATTATAATTATAATAATTATGGGGGCACTCACTAATCAAGACAGCAGGATTCAAGGTTAGACATTCTGAAAATGAAAGAATTAAGTCTTTCAAGGTTTGATATGCAATAGATGCCAGATAAAGTTAAAGGAACTAAGGACCATGGCAATTTTGAGGAAGAAGAGGTTACTTCTGAATGGGAAGAATAAAAGACTGAGGATGTGATCTTTTGAAATAAAGGCAGAATTTTCATATATAGGGAGGCTTTCTGGACAAGAGAGAACAAAAACAAAAGCTTGGAAGACACAATGCATGAAAGCTGTTTGAGAGATAGTAAGGAGAATCAGTCATACCACAATTAATTACATGTAGTAAATAAGAGATACTATATAGAATACTAAGCTAAGTCATGATGTTAAAAAGATTTTTAAATGCTGCAATCTCTACCTTTAAAGAGCTTGTATCCTAGCAGATGATTGATATATGCATATATAATCTGAGGTAGAGTGTGATGAGGCAGAGGAGGAATGCAGACCAAGTGACTTGAGGAAATTAGGGAAGAACATGAATTCTTGTTGGCAAAGAAGGAGGTAGGTGGAGAAAAGGAACAAGGAGTTAGAGGGAAGAAGGGAGGGCTTGTACAAATACATAGTAGTAAGTGAAAAAAATCTTCAGTTTGAGAATATACTGTGTGACATATTGAATAAGTAAAGAGTAATGATGGGAAATAATATTGGAAGTCAAAATGGGGAAGACCCTAAACAGCAAGGAGTTTGGCTTTTGTCCTGGTCACCAAAGAGATTCTCCCTGGAGCAAAGGGTTTGTTTTGTGAAGCAATGGAAAATAAACATGGAAGATAGATAAGCTCCTAGAGTTTATATTATATAATGTAAGCTCCTTTGGGATAGGGTCCAGGCTTTATTTTGATTTAACATAATATATAATCTAACACAATATATTATGTTGATGTTATACATTATAACATATTATCAATTGTTTTATATATATATAATTGTTCATTAATTGTTAATACAGTGTGAATACATTATTACTACTATAGAGTAGGCAATAATTATAATAGCAACGATGATGATGATGATAGTATTTATATAGCACTTACTATGTGCCAGGCATTATACTGTTTTATAAATAGTATCTCATTTTTCCCTCACAACAATTCTGGGAGGGAGATGTAGTTATTATCCCATTTTATAGTTGAGGAAACTGAGGCAAAAAGAGATTAAGTAACTTGCTCAGAGTCACACAGAACTAAATGTCTATAGGGGGATTTGAACTCAGGTGTCCCTGGCTCCACTCAGCACTCCATTCAATGTAGTTTTTAGCTACTTAATAAAGTTTGAATGCCACTCATCAATTGGAGAATGGCTAAATGAAATATTCTACATGAATGTGATGGAACATTATTGTATTGAAAGAAATTACGAATAAACAATTCAGAGAATTTTTGGAAGACTTCTGTGAACTAATACAAAATAAAGTTAGCAAAAGCAATATTCATGACTACAATAATGTAAAAGGAAAGAATAAAAAAAGTAATTGAATGATGTGTAATTATAATAACCAAGCTTTTCTCCAAAGAAATGAGAAAATGTAGATCCCTCTCTCCCTTGCAGGAGTTAAGGAATACAGATAGGGAAATTTGTACATACTGGCACATAGGAGTTCAATAAATGCTAATTGACTGATTGCTTGATTGAATGCTGTTAAACTTGGTTGATGTGTTCATTAATTTGGCTAAAATGATTTTTTCTCTTCTTATTCTTTGTAGAAAAGAAAGAAGAACACATTATGAGATACTGCAGAGTATCCCAAAAATCCTCATGCATTTCTAAACTTTAATTATACTAAAACTTTTGAGACACACCCTCCTCCCATATATTAAAGGCATTTTACAAACATGAAAAGCAATATGTAAATACTGCTATTAATGTTTGCAAAATGTCATTAATATATCTGTTATTAATGTTATTATACAAATGAAAAGCAAAAACAAAAGACAACTAATTATATTTTAATGTAAAACGTGGAATGTTGTTTTATGTGCAATGAGGAAATCATCTGATGGTGCCGACCTCCATGAATCAGAGAAGTTTATCTTCATTGCTTCACTTTCTTATCATGAATTTCCATGACTAGAACTTCAGGTACAGTGTTTAGATCACAACAGTCTCTTCTTTGAAATCTTTTTTGTGAGTATGACTCAGGGAGATATAGGACATCTTATCAGAAACATCTGCAAAGTACAAAGAGACTAAGAAATTATAGTTTTGAAATAACAGAGGATAGTGATAAATTTCTACCATCTTCCATAAATCCTTCTTCATGTCAACATAGACCAATAAACTTAAAATATGCCCCCAAGAACTCCCACGTTCATTCAAGGTGGCAACAGTGGATGGGTCATATAGGACTAATGAAATCAATTTTCCCCCTTCAGCTTTTATTGGTTGGGAGAGGTTACCTTCTACCCACAAAGGCCAAACACTATTAAAAATGTATAGGAAATAAAAGCCTTGCATAAAGTACATGAGGATGTGGCAGAAAACAAACTCTTGTATTTGTATTGTAGTAAGGAATAGCAAACATATACTTTTAGTTTTGAAACCCAAGTTCTATTTATCTTAAAATACAGTTTTGCTATTATAAATGGCCTGTAAGTTTGTTATTCCACTCTGGAGAAGTAGGAGTCTGTTAACTGTTTGCTAAGAGGATGGCAAAAGTTGAATTGGGAAATTAAGAGGGATTTTTGGTAACATTCAAAATGGTAAGTACTTTTTGAGCATCATTTTATTATGGCTTGTAGAGGTGGCTCAGTGGACAAAGTGCTAGGCTTGAAATCAGAAAAACCTGAATTCATATTCAGCCTCAGATACTTACTAGCTGTGTGACCTTTGGCAAATCATTTATCCCTGGTCACTATAATTCACTGAAGAAGGAAATGGCACACCACTCCAGGATATTTGCCAAGAAAATTCCATAGATAGTATGGTCTACAGTGGCACAACTGAATAAACACTATTCTAAAAAGTAATTATTTTAATGAGAATTGACATCAGTAGTAGTAGTAGTGTAGCAGTAATAGTAGTAGTAATAGTGGTGGTGGTGATGCTGGAAGTAGTAGTCATAGCAGCTAGTAACAATTATAGCAGTACTAGTAGCAGTAGCGGTAAGAGTAACTTATTACTAGAGTTACTATTAGTAACAATAATAGCAGTAGCATTAGAAGCAGTAATAATAGTAACAGCAATAGTAGCAGTAATAGTAACAATAACAATAGTAGCAGCAGTAGTAGTAATGGAAGTAATAGTAATAACAGTGGCAATAGTGGTAGTGGTAGTAGTAGTAGTAACAGTTGTAGAAATAGTAATGATAGAAGCAGTAGTAGGAGCAACAGCAATAAGATTAATAGTGGTAGTAGTAAAGTAGGAACAATAGTCTTGTTACTGGTAACAGTAATAGTACTATTAGTTGTAGTAGCTGCAGTAGCAATAATGATGTAACATTCCAGTAGATTTATAAGCAATTTGGGGAAAGGAATTGTTTTCTGATCTCTAGCTCCTAGCCTAATGCTGGGCCTAGAGAAGACACTAAATAAATGTCTGTTATGAAATAAATGTATATAGTTCTTTATAATTTACATAACACTTCCCTAACAACAACCTTCTGATCTAGATTGTGCCAGTATCTCTGCTTTATAAATAAGTATAAAAATATATATTTTATACTACTGTTATGTATACTTTAAATATATTTTAATACACATTTTAAAGTATTTATAGATACTTTTATGTATAGAAGTATTTAAATATACTTATATATGTGTGTGTGTATGTGTGTATAAATAAAAATTCACAAATGTAAGTGACATACCCAAGTGTTTTGATTTCACATCTATAATATCTCATAACTAAAAAGAAGTAGTCTTTGATATACTAACAAACAGAAGACGATAAAAATTCAACTAGCATAGTAAGGGAAAGAAAATGCTTTGTATAGCTTAATTAGCTAAAAAATTAACTAGAAATATCTCCTCCACCATTCTTGTTGAAAACATTTCTGCAATAAATTGATAAATTTTCTAATGTTATTTAGAGGAGAACACATAAAAAAGTCTTAGTGTTTCTTTGATCATTTAAGATATTGTAGTACCCCAGATTATCAGTGAAGACATGAAATTTCTTGGAACCATTTCTTTAGACTACAAAAAGTATAACACATCAGACTGAAACATATACTAAATGGTATATATTATATTTATATATATATATATATATATATATATATACCTATTTCTAATAGCAAAATCTCTGTTTACAAAATAGGTGACTAAACAAACATGTTGTATTTGTTGAATGTAATGTTACAGAAATTGTTAGTGTTAAAAAATTGCAAAAATGAAGAATTCAAGAGAAAGGTGGAAGGATTTGGATGAACTAATTCAGACTGAAAAAAGCAAAAGGCAGAAAAGCATTTAACAGATGGCTCACATGAAAGTAAATGTAAATGAAGACTTGCCAAAAAAGGTGATAAAATTCAGGTTCCATTACCCACAGGCTCCCTTCCTTTCTGCTAATAAATAATAAAATATAAAACTAGAAAGTAAGAAGCACTGTCAAGCTCAGTGGATAGTTTTACTTGTGGGGCAGTACTAAGATGTGGGAAAGGAGGTAAGGATTACATGTTTTGGGGGAACTGACTAGTCTGTCAAAAACAAAAAGTATCAATATTTTAAAAGAATAAATTGCCATCAAAAGTTATCAAACTGTGCATATACTTTGATGCAGCAATGTTACTACTGGGGTTATATCCCAAAGAGATCTTAAAAAGAGGAAAGAGACCTGTATGTGCAAAAGTGTTTGTGGTAGCCCTTTTTGTAGTGGTGAGAAACTAGAAAATGAATGGATGCCCATCAATTAGAGAATGGAAGAATAAATTGTGGTATATGAATGTTATGGAATGTTATTGTTCCATAAGAAACGACCAGCAGGATAATACAGAGAGGCTTGGAGGGACTTACATGAGTTGATGCTGAGTGAAATGAGCAGAAGCAGGAGATCATTATACACTTAAACAACAATACTGTATGAGGATGTATTCTGATGGAAGTGGCTATCTTTGACAAAGAGAAGATCCAATTCAGTTCCAATTGATCAATGATGGACAGAATCAGCTACACCCAGAGAAGGAACACTGGGAAATGACTGTAGACTACTTGCATTTTTGTTTTTCTTTCCAGGTTATTTTTACCTTCAGAATCCAATTTTTCTTGTGCAACAAGAGAACTGTACGGATCTGTACACGTATTGTATCTAAGATATACTTTAACATGTTTAACATGTATAAAACTGCCTGCCATCTAGGGGAGGGGATGAAGGGAGGGAAGGGAAAAGTTGGAACAGAAGTGAGTACAAGGGACAATGTTGTAAAGATTACCTATGTATGTTCTATCAATAAAAAGCTATAATTTAAAAAAAAAAAAAGCTTTAATTAAAAAAGAATAAATTGCCATCAAAAAAAGCACAAATGGAAGGATTCTGGGAAGATGGTGAAGTAGGTCAGTAAATTTCAAGCTCTCCAGATTTCTCCCACAAATAGAATAAATTTGTACCTCAGGACAAACATATATTGGGAAAAAGTCAAGAAAGCTTGAGGCAAAACAGGAATCCTTCTGCTATAACTCAAGATGACCCAAAGAAAGATCTCAGGCTGGAGATCAACTAGTGTAAGTGCAAACACCTCCAGGCTAGGTCCACAGAAACTGCCAGTGGGGACTGGCTGGATTTGACAGGAATCTCAGGAATTACAGAAACTCTCAAGTGCTTTGGGCACTTGCAGAAAGGGAATGCTCTTGGTTTGGATTTCAAGTCAGAGGAGAGAGCTGACATGAAGCTGGAATTAACATTCCCCCACCCCACAATTAGAGGTGTTTACATTAATACTTATTATTTCTTAAAAAGTGAACTGACAAAGAAGAAAGAACTCAGGATAGAAACTTACTATAAGAACAGGGAAGGCCAGGGTTCATCTTCAGAGGATGCTGAAGCAAAAGAAGCCTTTTCTACCCCAAAGAGTAGCATTAAATGACTGCCAATCCAGAGAGAATTTATAGAACTCAAAGAATTTAAAAATAGAGAGATACTGAGGAAGAAAAAACAAAAATAAAATTAAATAAAATTAAAAACCATCCAAGAAAAACAATAGATTATGAAAAGAAAATTAACCAAATTAGAAAAGGAAATACAGAAGCTTAAAGATGAAAATTGCTCTTTGAAAAATAAAATTGGGGGAGGGGAAACCAGTGATGTTATTAGAGACAATTAACAAAATAATAAATAAATAACAAAACTAATACAAAGAATGAAAAAATAGAACAGAATTTGAATCATCTTATAAGAAAAATAACAGATGTAGAGAGCAGATCAAGAGAATATATAAGAACATTGGATTGCCTGAAAGCTGAAACCAAAAGAAAAAGAACCTTGACATAACAATGAAAGAAAATTGTCCTGGGGTGATATAACATGAGTGGAAAATAGAAATAGAAAAAATCCACCAATCACCACTTCAAAGAGATCCTTTGTGGAAAACTCAGAGGAATATTATTGCCAAATTTCAAAATCTCCAGATGAATGAGAAAACCTTGCAGTAAAAAAGAAAAAAAAATTCAAATATGTTGCCACTACAATTAAAATTTACAGGGCTTAATCAGTAGCCACAATAAAAGACCACAGGTACTGGAAATATACCAGCAAGCAAAAGAATTAGGTCTGTGGCCAAAAATGTCATAAACAGGAAATTTACCCTTGATATTGAATGAAAAAATGGACATTTAATGAACTTACAGATTTTTTATTGTTGTTTATTTCTTTATTTTAAAGTTTAAAGTTAGAAACTGTATTCAGGCACATGTCAAGCATGACAACAAAACTTTAAAGATTCTGTACTGTAAAGTAATATGCTTGTATTTCAGAAAACCTAGCAGGTTTCCTGATTTCTTAGCAGAATAACTTTTTTTCAAGTAAATCTGTATTTTAGTCTTTTGTGGGTTTTTTTAAATACACCAAAATTCCCCCCAATATGTCTTCTTTTATCTCTAAAAGATCCATCCCCCAAAACTAAATATTTCTTTAAAAAAAAATTAAAGAGAGAGAGAGAGAAAAATCAGCAAAATTGAAAAATATATCCAAAATGTCTGAGAATATGTACAATTTCTGTTACCACATCAGTGAAAAGAAATGGGGTGGTGATCTTTTTAGGATTGTTTTAATGCCACAATGTATTATGGGAAGAGTACTTTTTTCTACCCGTTCAATTAAATTTGGTAACTTTCATGAAACCTTTCAAGCTTTCCAATTGTTCCAAGGTTCATAGTTGGTACAATAGGTGGTTCACAGATGGTATACAGCACACAGGTTTCAAAACCAGGGGAATTGCAGTCAAATTTTACTTCTGGTGTTTACCAATCACTTGACATTGGATGAGTCCCTTAGCATCACCTTAACAGACTCTTTCCTAGGATTCAGAATGCAAAGGAACTTAGAAGTCACCCAGGCTAACAAATATATCCCATTTCAGAGATGAGAAAACTGAGACCCAAAGATAAAGTGACTTACCTAGCATCATAAAAATAGAGCTGGGACTCAAATTCAAGTCATTTAACTCTAAACTCACAATTGTTTCCATGCCGTTTCTAATTCTCTCCATCCTTTTTGATCCTCTTAGTGTAGTGCAGTGGAAAAGCAGGGAGATCTTTAGTCAGAGGATGTGGCTCTGCCACATACAAACCTTGGGTAAGTAAATTTGCCTCTGTGTGCCTCAGTTTCCTTTTCTGAAAAATGGGAGAATTTGACTAGATCCCAGCTTCTTAAACTATGGTTTACAACCCAAAGGTTTTGGGAGTTTTACAAGTGAATGTAGAGGGTCACAAAATTATGATTTATTATCAATAAATGCTTGATTTATATCCCAATTTTTTTATCTTTATACCCAGGATCATATAAAAACTTCTCAAATGAAAAGTGATGATGAGTGGGAAAAGTTTAAGAAGCCCTGGACAAAATGACCTCTGCATTCTCCCCTCCCTGCCCCACTCTGTCAGTGATCCTAAATTATTCCTCTGGTTTCAATTTCCTTCTCTGTAAAATGAAGGGATTATACCAGATGACCTCTTGAGTTTCTTCTGGTTCCAAATCTATGATCCTAAATTTAACCTGTCTAGGTTTCTATTTTCTCTTCTGTAAAACAGGAGAGACTTGGAAAAGATCTCTAAAGTGTCTTTCAGCTCTAAATCTACAATTTCAAATTATTGAACCTCCCTGGGCCTCAGTTTCCATATCTGTAAAAATGAGACTTAGAAAAGATCTCTGAGGTACCTGCCTTTCAGCTCTAATTCTATGATTCTGTCACTAGAACTAGGTGATAAATTTCCAAATCTCATGTTCTACATTTGACAGAACCCAAACAGGGTAGAAGGATGAGTTTGTCTCCTTCCCCTAGCAGAAGCAAAGTCTCAGTAAAGTATAAAATGGATGATGTGGGATTGTTTGCTTGTGTGAATACTGCTCAGGAGACATGGAAATTAAAACGAGCTGCCAAATAGGAAAGCTCAAAAAAGCCTCAAAAAAGAAATAACCTCGTATCGTTCAGGGGCAAGCATGGCTCCTGGCAGCGGGGCCCTCTGTTGGAGACGATATTGAGAGAGAAAATTACACTGACCTTAGAGGCATAGGTCAAACCTTCCGGCACTGCAGGGAAACAGAGGTAGAGTCCCCCTCACTCAACCCCCCCAGCAGAGGTGCCAAAGGTCTCTCAATACCTGGGAAATTACACAGGTGGAATTTTATCTCTGACATTTCATTCCCCCACCCCCAGAAAAACAGGACCCTCCAGTTAAACAATGACAAGCTGAAAGGAAACATGTCCATGGATGACATCCTTTGAACAGCTAAGTCTCTGGGGCAGGCATCACAAATGGCATTTCATAAAGCTCCGGTGCCCGTATATGTTTGGGCTTTATTGGAGGAGTAGGAAGGAGAGGACTGAAAGTTTAAAAAGAAGAAAATCGGGAGGGAGAGGGCCATTATTTTGGCTCTCCTCCTTCCCAAGGGCCATCCATATCCCCTCCATATGTGTCTGAAAATGACAGTTTTACAGCTTGGCTGGAGTCATCCATTTGGTTTGTTGGCCTTTCAGTATAATATTTTAACTGACTGTGGAGGTTGAGACGTTTTATGTGCCGAGGGTGGAGAGAGTAAGCCAGCCGGGCAGCTCTATTGTCAGAGAAACCCAGGGAAAGGTGGGAGGTCTGAAATTAGCCAGGCCAGCTGTATTCTGCCACTGAGGCTCAAAGGTACCAGTCTGGGTCCTGCCGGCTGGCCTATTCTTCCCAACCGAGGAGGTAGGGAAGTGGAATAATCCTATGACTGCAAAGAAATCGAGTGGTTTGCACATTATTCTGTTATCGAGATTGCTGCCAACAGGAGCAGTTTCTATCTGAAAGGAAGGAATAGATTTTTAACTATTTTGACTGCCAACAGAATATGAGATAAGGAAGAAATCTGTAATTCCACTGACATAGAAAACCTTCAGAGAAGGAAACTTCTTTTTATCAACATACCTTCTCTACAAATCAAAAGTCTTAAAATGCCTGGAAGCACTGGAAAGGTATATTGACTGGCCCAGAGTCACACAGACAGTACACAAAACTTGAGCTCAGATCTTCCTGAACCTAAGATCTACTCTCTAACCATTCTTTCATGGTGGTTTTCTTTAAAATGTGACTCTGTTTCATCACAACATAGGGAACTATGAATGTGGAATATTGCAGATTCTATCAGACACAAGTGATGTGTTTATCATTCTTAAATAATCAATGTAAAATGGGTTTTTATTTTCTTTAAATCTTTCATAAAATCATAGGCTTAGATTTGGAAGGAAGACATCTTATAAAAGAGATCTTGATTCATCTAAGGTCACACAGAGAGAGGAATATTCAGAAATGATGGTGCTATCAAAAGCAAAAGACTTAAATAAAAAGAAATTATTTGTGATAGTGGGAGGGGACTGTGGAAAAAATTTCCTCTTCCTATGAAAATGAGCATTCTTCAATTGAATGAGTATCCTTGAGGAATTGAGAAATTTTGAAACTTGACTAAAGTAGTAATGAACTGGCAATGATTAAGCATCTACTATGTGCCAGTCATTGAGCTAAGGGCTGGAGAGTCAAAGAAAGTTATATATAATAATCCCTGTTCTGGAAGAACTGAGAATGAAAAGAGGGAGGGTGTTATAAACTAGGCTGCTGTTATTCAGTTGTTTCAGTTTTGTGACCCCACTTGGAGTTTTCTTGGCAAAGATACTGGAATGGCTTGCCATTTTCTTCTCCAGCTCATTTAACAAATGAGGAAATTGAGGCAAATAGGGCTAAGTTACTTAGGATCACAACATTAGGAATCATCTGAGGCTGGATTTGAACACAGATAAAAATGGGTTTTCCTGACTCTAGACATGGAGCTGTATCTATTTCGCCACCAGAGACAGGAAAACATGAATTCAAATCCAGTCCCATCAGCTTACTAGCAATGTGACTCTAGGTAAGTTGCTTAGCTACTCTCCGCCTTAGTTTCCTCAAATGTAAAATGGAAATTATTCTAATAGTACCTCCCTTGCAGGATTCTTGTAAAGATCAAATGAGGTATTATTTATAAAAGAAGTTGGCACAGGTTTGTTAACTGGCTCATAGCAAATACTTGATAAATGCTTGTTCTCTTCCTCCTCCTCAGAAGCAATATGACCTGATAGATGAAGCAGCTGCCTTGGATATGGATACAGATGGATTCACAACTGACATTTATTAGCTATGTGACCCAAAGCAAATCATACAGAGTCTAGTCCAATCCTTGGAAAACTGAGACTGAGAAAGATGGAATCTTGTCTAGCATCACGAAATTATTAAGTGCTACAGCCAGAATTTGAACCCAAGTCCTTTGATACAGTACACAGAGCATCAGACCTGGAATTGCTTCAGTTTCCTCATCTGTCAAATAAGCCAGAGAAGAAAATGGCAAACTGCTCCAGTATATTTACCAAGAAAGCCCCAAATTGTATAGTGAACAATCAGACATAACTGAAATGACTGAACAACAACCTCTAAATTCAGCATTCTTTCTTCTGCCTCAGTTTCCTCATTTATTAAAAGAGGATAATTAAACCCATAATATGGAGGTTGCTGTGAGGCTCACTTGAGATAATGTCTGCAAAGCACTTTGCAAATCCAGAGCCCTCAGAAAGTCAGCTTTTATTATAGAAGCAACAGTGCCAGAAAGAAGTTCTTTGCATTTTGATCCTGATAACAAACTCGATTTTGTGCAATTCCAGATAACACTGAATGGCCCAGACACTGAACAGCCCATCCGTGACTATTTCAGAAGTGTGATTACCCTGTCCTTTTTGTGATTGCTCCCAGTCACCTGATACAGAGGATCATACATGCTGAGTTTCCCCAGTGGTACTCAGGAACCCAAAACAGGATGATGAATTTGTTTAAGTCTCTTGAGCAATTTTCCAGGGACGCAAATGAAATGCCTCGGCATTTAGTTCACATCTTTTTTAAAAAAGAGAAGGAAAAAAACCTTTTTGTGGAGTACAATGGATCTCATGAGATCTGAAGCATGAATCCTCCATTTGTCTGCTCGCATATTTTTATGACTTTGCTCGATGGAGAATATCTTAACATATTCCAACCCATGCCCTTAACTAAAAAGGAGTCTTCAGCCAAACAAGGCCTCTTTATGAGACAGCCCTTGAGGTCCTAGATAGTTAAATGAGCTGCCTTACTAATGCTCTTGTATGCTGGACATCACATCGTCTTAATTTGAAAGAATGGCACCTATGAAATGGACTGTGGTCCCAACCTCTATCTCAGACTAATATTTTAAAATCTTTATTGCCACATCTGAGAAGTATTTAATGCTTAACTGTAATTTAGACTTTCATTGAATAATTGAAAGGGAAAGGAATATATATATATAGATACAGATAGATATAGATATAGATATAGATATATACATACGCATACATATATATATAACTGCAACTTTAGAAATGATGGAAAGAAACCTAGTAAAGATTTATTAATAATAGTAACATTAATAGCTAGCATTCATATAACACTTGCAGGTTTGCAAAGCATTTTACAAATGTCATTTTAAAGTATCATTTAATTCTCACAACAACCATGTGAGGTAGGAACTATTATTTTCCCCATTTCAGAGATAAAGAAATTGAGACTGACCATCAATTGGGGAATGGCTGAATAAGTTATGGTTTGGATATAACAAACCATTATTGTTCTGTAAGAAATGATGAGAAGCCTGGTTTCAGAAAAGTCTGGAAAGATTTATAAGAATTGATGCTAAGTAAAGTTAGCAGAACCAAGAGAACATTGTACACAGAAACAAGATTATGTGACGATCGACTATGATGGATTTGGCTCTTTTCAACAATGAAGTGATTCCAGGCAATTCCAATAGACTTGTGAGGGAAAGAGCCATCTACATCCAATGAGAGAACTATGGAGACTGAATATGGATCAAAGCATAGTATTTTCACCTTTTTGTTGTTGTTTGTTTGCTTGTTTTTTTTTCTTTATGGTGTTTTTTTCCCTTTTAATGTGGTTTTTCTTGCACAGTAAGATGAATATGAAAAGATGTTTAAAAGAATTGCACATGTAACTTATATTGGATTACTTGCTGTCTAGGGGAGGGGGGAAGGGAGGAAAATCTGGAACACAAGATTTTGCATAAATGAATGTTAAAAGCTATCTTTGCATGTATTTAGAAAAATACTATTTTAAAAAAGAAACTGAGGCTGAGCATATTATCCCCTATTCCTTTTCCTTGTATCCCTCCTAGGAGACGTATTTAAATTCCGTTAGGATAGAAGTTAGGCAAGGCAATTTTCAGTTGTATTTCAAGAACTTTACAAGTCAAGATGTCCCAGAATGGAATGAACTTCTTTTGGAGCAAAGAGAAATTTTCCAGAAATTGCCAATAAGATACTGTATGGCCACATCTCCCTGCTGTTACTCACTCATGGGACTCCATCTCCCATCTCTCTGTGTCTTTGTTTTCCCCCTCTCTAATTTGGAATCACTACCTTTTTTTCTTCAAGACTCAGTTAAATGTTGAATTCTACAGGATGTCTTTTCTGATCCCTTACAACTAGTGAACCCCTTGCACACACCACCTTCCATTAAAAAATTTTTATATTATTTTACATGTCACATTTCTGTTCACTTATCATCTCTGCCTACTGATCTCCCTAATTTATTTTTAGTCCCAACTAAAATCCCAACATCTACAGGAAGGCTTCACCAGACCCTCTTCATTCCAGTGCCTTCTCTCTGCTAATTATTTAATATTTTTCTATATTCTATTTTCTATGTTTGTACATATATTCATTTGCTTGTTATCTTCCCTAATACAATGTGAAGTCTTTGAGAACATGGACTGTGTGTTTCTACCTTTTTTTCATGTGCCTAGTACAAAGTCTGGTATACAGTAGGCATTTAATAATGTAATTAAAATGGCTTCATGATTCATTCAAGGGATGTAGTAGATGCAACAAGAAATTAACTTAAAAGGAAGGTATCAAGTTCCTGCTGTCTGTCAGACACATGGCATATAAAGACCAAAACAAAACAAGTTTCGCCCTCAAGGAGCTTACTTTTTCAGAAGACAATAGGTACACAGAGAAGCAAAAAATAAAATGAATACAGGGCATCCCAAAAGTTTTAGTGTGATTTTTATGCTATTTAAAGCTTAAAATTGTTCTTAAAGCTCACTGGAGGTTTAAAGTGGCTGACCACTTGTTGAGTATGTTGAGTATAGCAGATTCCTTCTAGAGATAAGTTTAACTAGATGACAACTCAGGTTCTTTCCAAGTCTAAAATTTTTGATTCTCTGACCAAAAAGAAAAATGCATAACTTAAAAAACCGGGATTTAACAAATACCAAATGCTTTACCAGCTTTTCTCTTGGCTCTCATTGATGAAGGATTCAATTACAGTTAGCATCAATACTTTTGGGGGGAGGAAATACAATCCCAAGGAGGCTGGTATTTTTACCAGCCTTTGAGAGGTTTAATCAAACTCTCAAGTTCCCCAAGTTTGACTTAAAAAAAAAAAAGTCCTACCTAATCTTTTCAGGCCTTGGGTTCATGGACTGGTACTCATTTACATGGCTAATTTAAGAGAAATTGACTCTGAATCCCTTGTTACATTCAAGGCATCTCTGTATTAATTAGTCCGTTAACTCAGTTGGTTAGAACACAGTGCTAATGAGACTGAAGATATGAATTCAATCCCCATACCATATGGGCCTGTTCTGCAGCCAGGCTGTACCTACCTCAGCCAGGCAACTGATAAGGCACAAGGTCATGAAAGGAAAGGTACTAGGGAGTATAGATGGAGCATTTCCCCAACTCCACTATAGAGGATGAGGCTGTGGGGAGGGAGAAATGCCTATTAAGAGCAATTCAGGATTGTAATTCTCAGTAAGTAAAATCTGAAAAAGCTAGTTCCCCAATTTTTCTCCTTCCTAACATCACCCCAAATCTAAAAGTGGAAAGAACCTTTGACCAACTTGAAGAACCACTTCTCTTTGTGTAACAGCACTATAGGTTTACATGTCTCATCAGATCATAGATTTTTAAAGGGAACATAAAGCCATCAAATCTAATCTTTTATTTTTATAGATGAAGAAAACTGAGGGACAAAGGATTTTTAAGTGACTTGACTAAAATCACAAAAGGATTTGAACTCAGGTCTGCCTGACACTAAACCCAGTTCCCTATTGCCTCCCTCTGGGTCATGTTTATTTAGATGAAATTCCCATGCCATCCATTATGGGCAGTTAGGTGGTACAGTAGAGAGAGCACTGAGTCTGAAGATAAATCACAATTTTGTAACCAACTTATTCAGTTATATAGGATCATGAACCATAGTTTAAGAATATATATACATATATGGCAGATTTTGAACTCAGCACCTCTGCCTCCAGAGTCAGTATTCTTCCCACTGTATCGTGCTAAAGCCACAATGTATTGAATAAAAAGCCAGTTTTTCAGAGTTAGAAAGACTTGGGCTCCAGTCTTTGCATTGGCTATGTAACCCTCTACTTTTCTAGTCATGTAACCCTGGACAAGTCACTTAATCCTGTCTGTCTCAGTTTCCTCATTTGTCAAATGAGCTAGAGAAGGAAATGGCAAGCCCACTCCTGTATCTTTGCCAAGAAAACCCCAAACGGGATCACAAAGAGTCAGACACGACTCAACAACAACATCCATTTTCTTCCTTCTCATCATTAAGTTTTCAAAACTGGAGTTTTTAGGGCTCGGCTTTAATGTCTACCCAACAGATAAATTCCCACAACCCACAGTTAAGCCACAAAAATGTGGCAGGTCTCTTCTACCATTATTACATCTGACAGGCCCCTGAAAAGCATTTAATATTCATTTCAGTCTTCCTTTCAGACAGTCTTAAAAATCAATTTCAAAATTTTTCTTCTTGATCCTGTCATTTAGTCCTGAAATAGCCCCCAACTGATTACTTTGGAGAATTAGCTTCTCTCTCTTTTTCCTGCAGTTTGTCAGTTTCACTCACAAGGCTAGCTTTGTGTCGGATTCAACTTGCCATTCATTTGGAGGCTGTTGTTTTCTTGGCCTCAAAAATTAAAAAAAAAAAAAAAAGGATTTTTTTTTCAGCTACTTGTCATAGAACAACTTTCTATTTGGTTTAAAAAATACAAAAGCGATAGTTAAAATCCAGCAGGGGGTAAGTGACAAATCAGCTCTAAGAGGGGAAAGGGAGGATTTAAAATTACAGTGACTAAGAAAACTGCATGGGGGCCCTTTTAAAGCCTCTGCTTTCTTAATAGGAAATTAGGAGTGTTAAATGCTGTCTTATTTATTAATAAAAAGTGAAAGTTAAAATGGTGAAGTTGGAGTGACAAGCAACTGAAAACTGCTTTCATGCTAATAAGAAGGGAACTGTCTGAAAAGAGAGGAAAAAAAGTAGCAGCATCTTTTTAAAAAAAAATGCTTTGTGTTTGTTGCCATTTCTGGAATGCAGAGATGTATTTCTTTGAATTGCTACTGTTTCTATTCTCACTCTTTTCTCTTTTTTTTCAGATAATCTATACATTTTTTTCTCCCTAGTCATATTGCTAAAGTATCAGAAATCATAAGAAGGGGAAAGGAAAACTTACAGAAACTAAACATAAAATGAGTGGGAAAAACACATATTTACATGTTCCTTTATTTCTCAGTCTTTGGGGGCTAAAGGATATGTACCACATAACAAAGTATCACAGTCAACAAGCATTTGTTAAGTGCTTACTAAAGCATCAGGCACCTATTCTAGATATGAAAGATACAAAGAATCAGGAAAATAATTCCAGCTCTTAAAGATCTCCCATTCTAATTGAAAGGAAATGGAAATCCCAGAATTTATTTGAGAGAAAGAGGGGACTGAGCCCCAGTATTTCATTTGTGTAGGACTTTGGATGAGAAAATCCTAACCATGAAGACTGGCAATTTCTGAAACTTATAGAATCACAGAGATAAATACTAGATAAAGACATAGAGATAAAACTAGAAGAGACCTGAGAGGCCATCTTGTACAACTCCTTCACTTTATAGATAAGGAAAATGTCTCCCCAAGTCATAGAAAAATAATCTAGAGCAAGGCTTCTTAAACTTTTGCCTTTTTGACTAAGAAATTCTTTTAATTTTTTTTCCCTTTTGCAAGGCAATTGGAGTTAAGTGACTTACTTAGAGTCACACAATTAGTAAGTATTAAGTGTTTGAGGTTGGATTTGAACTTAGTTCTTCACATCGTGCTAAATAAAAGTCACAGTGTTGATAAAAATCAACTTTTTTAGAGTTAGAAAAACTTGGGTTCCAGTCTTCTCATTGGCTATGTAACCTTCTGCCTGCATAAATGAACCTTGGGAGTTTGAAACTATATCAACCAACCCTGATTAAGCATATCAATCCCTCAAAAGTCCTTTTCCCCCAGTTTTAGGGGATCAGGGAAGGAGAAGTGGGGAAGTGAGGGGAAGACAAAGTCTTAAAGTTGTCTTGCATATCATCAAAAATGATCCATCTGGTCAAACAGATTTTCAAAGGGCTCAGTAGAAAGCAGAAGCGATAAAAAGGAAATGTTTTCTTCTTGCCAGATGCATGACCTTTGGGTGGGATGTGTGCATGGCACCAGTGACACCAAGTGGTCATTTTAACCCAGCACAGACAAGTGTTTCCTAGTTCCCACTCACTCTCCATCAAGATGTGTCCAAATTCTAGCAACCAAAAAAAATAAAACTTTGGACTGAAAATTTCCTTAGGACCAAGGATTATTTTACCAAAAAAAAAAAAAAAATCAAATTAAAAAAAAAAAAACACCAAAAGGAGAAAAAACAATAATTTGTTTTTTTGTGTGTATAGGGAGATACAAACAGGAGAAGTGATTTTATTACTACCTCATTAGATTAACAAATATATTTTTTTTCAAAATCAACTATACAAATGAGGAGCCAGTTGATTAGGAAAACATGGAAAAAGTAGTATGAAATAATGAATGCTTAAATGAGCAGAGCCAAGAGAACATTATATACAACAACAGTATTATTGTTCAAAGAGTAACTGTGAATGCTAAGCTATTCTGAGCTATATGAATATTCAGATCAACTACAAAGGACCTACAAAGGAAGATACTTTCTACCTCTACAGAAGTATGATCTCATGGTTTCATATCTATATGTGTGTACATATATATGTACATATATGTCTATGTCCTTGTGTATTTATGTGTATGCATGTGTTTCTACATATATAGCCCTGTAATACACATTTCCATATATCAGTTTTTTCTCTGGAGATAGATAGCATGAGGACATACACACACATATAAACTCTATGTCAAATGTTGGCTTCTAGGGGAAGGGAGAGGAAAAGGCAACAGCTTGGAAGTCAAATCTAATAAAAGTAAATATATTTTTTTAAGTAAGTTAACTATACATAACAGAGACTCACAGTTTTATGTACCACCTTTTTATAGTGATGTTTTTATGGAAGACTGTTAAATATATATTGTATTAAAAGGACCACTAAAAAATATAGATATATTCATCTTGATGTCAATACAATGAATAATTAACCTGGTCATACCCAAAGGACTTAGGGAAAGTGATTCTACTATTTGGAGAAATAAACCAAGTATAGAATTGCAGTGCAATTTCAAAAGCTATAGATTTAAAGCAAATAATAAATTTTAAAAATTTAAAACCCTGAAGCCCAATTACTCATAGGATCAAAGTTGGGAGGAGTTTCTGAGATTGTCTAGTATGAGGCCTTCACTATAACTCTGAGGAAATAACCTCCCCAAAGTGCCACAGGCAATAAGTAGAAGAGTTAGTATTTGAACACAAGTCTAGTGACTTCAGAGACAATATAGAATTCAAAAACTTCTGGTTACTGCTTAGAATTCAGTCTTGGCCTTTATTGGTGAGATTCCCATCTAAATGGACATGCACAACTAGGGGAAAGGAAGGACCAGAAAAGGAGATCAAGAAATGATCTGAGATCTCAATCAAATCTGCCCCTTTTATGGTCAATTTCAGAGGATGAAATTTTAATATTTGATTTATAAAAAGTCATATAGTAAGAATCAAGGAGACTTGAACCCTGAACAGTTCTATCTAGAAAAAGTGAGGCAGGCTCTCAATTTTGCATCATTGTTATAAGAAAATTCAGATCAATAAAACCAATAATAAATCAAGGAACAATAAAAAGAAAACTAATTTGGGGACAAAGGACCTATGTTAATGCTTTCATCTTTGCTGCATACTTGCAGAATGGTCTTTAGCATGGTTTTTCTCCTCTCTGTGCCTTAGTTTCCCCAGATTGAAAAAGACTGGTTTGGATTTAAAATCTATAATCCTATAAAGATTATTTACTTTGCAAATGCATTCAAGTAGCCAACTCTTTTTAAGCTCCCTTATGTAGTAAAGCATTTAAAGAAGGATTTCATTTACAAAAATTCTATTTATGTAGTTCTTTAGAAATGCAAAATTGCAAAATTCAACTACTACTATAAATGCTCATACTTCCTACTTTTGCACAAAAATCATTAGGTCCACAAGCAATTTTAAGCAATATTCACTATGGGTCTGCAAACTATAGGTCCATGAGCTTGACTTTGATTCCTGGGAAAATTAAAGTGCATCATTAAAGAGATGGTTGGCAAACATCTCAAAAAGGAAGCAGTGATTACAAAGAACCAGTAAGGCTTCTTCAGCCTTTCCTCTTCTGACAGGATTACTAAACTAACATGAAAAGATTGCTGCAGATATAGTTTGCCAAGATTTTAACAATGCTTCTGATAAAATATCTCAGATTATTCTTATAAAGAAGATGGAGAGATGTGCATTAAGTGATAATACGATCAGATGGATTTATAAATGGATATATGGAAAGACTCAAAGAGGGTTTTTAATGATCCACATCAAGATGGTTAGAGGTCTCCAAGGGTATGCTTGGCCCTGTGCTTTTAATCATTCTTATTAGTGATCTGCATAAAGACATAGATGATATATTCATCAACTCTGCAGATAACACAAAATTGTGAGGGACAGAATAATACATAACATGACAGAATTAAGTTCTAACAGGCTGATTCTACCAAAATTAAATTCAATAGAGATAAAGGTAAAGTCTTGCATTGAAGTATAAGAAATCAAGGGTAGCTAGGTTGCACAAAGCTGAGCACCTCAGAATCAATATTTTCAAATTATGGTACTGGAATAGAGTTTTGAAAATCCTTGAACAGCAAGGAGATCAAGTTAGCCAATATTTAAAGAAATTAATTCAGGCTATTCACTGGAAGGTTAAATAATGAAGTTTAAATACTCTGGCCATATAATGAGAAGATGGGACTCATTGGAAAAGTACCTGATGCCAGGAAAGATTGAAGACAAAAGGGAAATGGAATGGCAGAGGATGAAATGGTTAGATAGCGGCATGAAAATAATGAATATAAATTTGGACAGACTTCAAGGGATAGTGGAGGGCAGAAAGACCTGGTACATTAGTCATGGGATCATGAGGAGTAGGGCATGACTGGAGGAATGAGCAATAGCAAACTAAGAAATCAACTTCACAAGTTTAAAGTTGAAATACATGGATAGAGAGCAGTTGTCCTGGCTCTAAGGTTTTTGTTTTGTTTTGTTTTGATTTTTGTTTGGCTGGGTTTTTTGTTTATTTGTTTTGCTTTTTTGTTGTTTTTTTTTTTTTTTGTTTGTTTGTTTGTTTGTTTTTTAGTGAACCAAAGCTAAACAAAGATCAGAAGTGTGCTGTAGAAGCAAAAGAAGCTATTGCAATCTTGGGATGCAATAAGAGAAGCAAAGCTTTTAGGAATGGAGAGGTGATTGTCCCACAGTATTCTGCTCAGCTCTGCAGTCATCTGGAGTCTGGTGTTCAGTTGTGGGTACCATAGTTTAAGGAGGATAATGATCTGCTGGAGTATGTCTAGAGAAGAGCAATCAAAATGATAAAAAACTTTAACTTCAGGACATAAGAAGATCCTTTGAAGGAACTGGGGATGTTTAACCTAAAGAAGACAAACTTCAAGTATTTAATGGTCTTGTTTGTACTTCATTTTCTAAGAGGACCATGACATCAGAGAGGTGAGACCATGATATGCAAGTGAATTGGATTTAAGTGAGGGAAGGCCGTGCAAGGTGCCTCACTTTACCTTCCAGAGCCATCTGGATCCAGTGATCAGATATAGGTCAGGATGACTAGAGATGGCCCTGGATGAAATGGGAAACCTTCGTCTTGGTAAGCTAAAGTCTTCCACAGTTTTCAGTTTGACACCCATTCATTGATTAAGGATAGGTAGCAATTGAAGCAAAGAATCTCCTCTTTCACCTATCCAAAAAAAAAAAAATCTAAATAAATAAATGAATGAATCTGGGAGGGGAAGTACCTCAGAGTTTCTGGCCAAAGCAGAAATGACTGCTGTTTACAATCTGAGTCAATCAGGCCCCAAACAATGGAAGCATAATTAAACATGTTCTGTTTGATCCCACAGAGTAGAACCAGGAACAATGGACAGAAGTTATAAAGAAACCAGCTGAAACTCATAAAAACTTCCTATTAGTTGTCTATTAGATAATGGACCATCTCAAGAGATATTGGATACTCAAGAGATACTCAAGATATTCTCCTCTCTGGAAATCTGCAATCTTACACACAATGGCCACTTTCTGGATATATTATAGTAGGGATTCCTTTAGTGTCTGGGTTGGCTGATGCAGTCCCTTCCATCTCTCAAAATCTGGAATTCTGTCATCTTGTAAGATTCTTTTAAATCCAAGTAATAATCACAGGATATTACAATTGGAGGAGGATGGAACTTTCAGGTCATTTACTTCAACCTGCCCATCCAGCAAAGAATTCATTTCAATTATATTTGGCAGATCACAGGTGACCAACTACATCTACTTGCATACTTCTAGTCTATAGGAAAATCACTATCTATAAAGTAATGCTGTCTACTTTGGAATGTATCTCATCGTAAACTGGTAATATAAGAAATAAAGATGAACTTATGTAGCTTCAGTACTGACAGAACTCACGTGAATATCTCAAATAAAGAAGAAAGATCCCAACTACATATGCATACATGAATGTATTGCAGAGCCAGGAATTGGGGAGTTCGAGTGGTGGGGTGTGACAGAAGTATATTATTTTACTAACTTTGGCCAGCTGAAGTCCATGGCTAGCAATTCACATATGTATGTTCTGCATTATTTTGAATTCATTTGTGTCCTTCCCTCCATGCTATTTACCTACAAATCATCACTATTTCCTAAAATAACCCAAAACCAAAGCTCTGGATTTATAAAAGGCCAGGTTTGATCTTGTTGACTTCTCACAAAAATGTCTTTATATGTTCACACTCAAAGTTTCCCTGCATTTAGCTCATGGCTTATGTTGCATATCCATGAACAAAGTCTACCCAATAATCTTTTATGCTATATGTGTAACTTGAGCTTTAACTACTACTCCAACAACGAACAACAACAAAAAAAAAAAAAAAAAAAAAAAATTAAGCACTTAACTGAGTGCAACACACACAGTCTTTGGTGCCAGGGACACAAAGATAAACAATACTACAACTTTTAACCATAATGGACCTACATTCTAGCATGGGCAAGGTATGGCATAGACTAATAGGCATGGAATTCTCCCTTTCTTCAACTGCAACTATTTATCTCCCTGATTCCATTAAGTCTCAACTAAAATTTCACCTGCCACAGAAAACCATCCCCAACCCTTTGTGATTCCAATGCTTTTCATTGTTTAACTGCTAACTTTTTATCTAGTACATAGATTATTTTGTATATCTTTGTTTGCTGGTTGTCTTCCCCATTAAATTGAAAGTTCCCTGAGGGCAGAAATCATCTTTTTGCCTGTTTTTTAGTTCCCAGAACCTAGCAATTTATTATTGTTGCTGCTGCTGCTGCAGCAGCAGCTTCTTTGATTCTTCCTACCCCATTTGTGGTTTTCTAGCAAAGACACTGGAGTGGTTTGCCATTTCCTTCTTTAGCTCATTTTACAGATGAGGAAGTAAGACAAATAGGATTAAGACATGTCCAGGATCACACAGCCAGTAAGTTTCTGAGGCCAGATTTGAACTCATGAAGAGAATCACAAACCCTCTGGTCCATCTAACTGTCCTGCTTAGTGTACAGAAGACATTTAACAAACATTAATTAATTCATTATAAGGACAAAGAAGAAATCCAAACAAAATGAAGAAGAACATGGGAGAAGATGTGGAGATATGACATATGGAAAGGCCACATGAATAAAGTAGAACCTGAGATGGACCTTGAAAGAAAAGAAAAATCTAAAAAGGCAGTATGATATAACAGGCAGAATGATAGCAAATAGGGAGAGCTGAATTTGAATCCTGCCTCAGGCACTAGCTTTGGGAGTCTGGGTAAGTCACTTTTCTGGGCCTCTATTTCCTCATCTGTAAAATGAGATTGGATTTGAGCTCCAAGGCCATTTCCAACTCTAACCATAAGGCAGGGGGATGATCTACTCAAAAGCAGACAGGCAGAATAGAGAAATTAGGGCTTTAGTTTTACATAAAGTACATAAGGGCAGCCAAATCCTGATGGCAAGCTAAGGAGCTTGTGATGTTACCTCACAGCCACTAATGAATCACTAGAGTGTTTCTGAGCAGAGACATAATGTGGGTCAGACCTGTTCATTAGGAGGAACACTTTGGCACCTGTGTAAAGGATGATTTATGGGAGAAAAGACAATCAATCCATCAAAAATTATATGAAGTACCTACTGTGTGCCAATCACCCTGGGAGTCTCAGAGGATTCAAACATGAGCCCACTGATTTCAAATCCAGGATTCTCAAAGACACACACATAAATCAAGCTAGTCACATTTGAGATTGCATTTTGGACATCAACTACAGGAAGATCTTGGCCAATTTCATCGTATTTAACATCAGAGAAAATGTTAAAGCTTTTACCATCAGCCAGGTGAGAAGTGATAAAGGTCTGAACCTTATAAGTGGCCATGTGTTTGGAAAGGACAGACAAAAAAAGGGAAACAGCAACAAAGGGCCTACCATTGTGATAGACAATCCTAACGGGGTCATGGGGAGGAGAGGCAAGACCAAGACTGCCCAAAAGGATTTTACAGTCTCTTCAGGGAGACAGGATGAACACAATCAAGGCATAAATCATTAAACTAACATTTAAGCTTCCAGCATTGAAACATAAAGCAGAGGGATAATTTGTAGATTTGCTAATTATCATTCCCCGCTACAGACATTAGTCCAGATTGGCTAATGTGAGGCTTAACCAGACTTCAGGGATACTTCCAAAGGGCCCCTCTTGATTCTGCTGCACATTTTGCAGCTCCTGCTATTTAAACATCCTTCCTCAGGCAACACAGCCTATGTTTTGGTATCAGAAGCACATCCCTGGCACCTTCAAAGAACAAAACAGGAAAAGTTGGACACTTCCAATACCAATCTCAAATTATTTCCAAAAATTTTCAAACAAGATGCCAATATGGAAATAAGCTTCCAGTACATACAAAGCACACTCCCTCTCTTCTCTCTGTATATAGACATATATGCATATACTTACTTGAAACAGTTTTAAATAATTTACAATCCCTTTCACACATTCCCATCACAGTTTCTTTTAAGCTTAATGTTAACTAGTAAAGAATCGGCTTAAGAAAATAGCAGAAAGTTAACAGCAAACAAAAGCTTGAAAGGAAATACATAAAAGAAATCCACAAATGCCCTGCACAGTTCCTTATTTTTTTCTCTCTTTTTCATCCTTCTCCCATTCAACTGCACACTTTAAAACAGCCTCTAAAGCTGAGACAAAGCAGGCAGAATAGATAGCCTAATGTCAGTTTTTAAAAGAAAATAACCCATTCTTCTTGGAGCAAATTCACGTCAACATCTCCCTCCTTTGGAGATGAATAAAGACATTTTAAAATAAAAAGTCACCATAAATTTTGATGCTACTAAAATAAATCCTCCCAAATGTTTTGTACAGCTTCCACAGCAAAAGCTTCTAAAACAATTATCCCAACATAATACTCTATTTTACAATAACAGTCTGAATGCTAATGCTACAGTGGTATTTCGGGTAATATAATTACACAAACGATATTTGGTGTAATTGAACAAGCTCAAACTTCAGACTTTTCAGGGAACCTGGTTCCTTGAATGTAATTTCTCTGCCAAATACAATGTTGAGGATATAGCAAATATGCTATTTAATGAGTTTAGGAAAATCAAAGGGCACAGTTTGAACCCAGCTGGTACTAATGCTTAAACCTGGAGTGTGTTTGCTTTAGAAGGGGATCCAAAATTTCTGACATAGCTCCTTGGTTGTACCCAGCCAAGATGAAAATGTAGACAGTTTGTTTAAAAAAAAAAAAAAGTGCAGTTTCAATGAAATTTGAACTGTTTATAGATTTAGAACCAGAAGGACCCGGAGGTCATATATTTTATCTAGAGATTTGTAACTGGATAGATACATGATAGACAGACAGACGGATAGATAGATGAGATAGATACATAGAAGAGACAGCTATAAATAGAAGAGATAGATGAATAGACATGTAGATAGAGGGATAGAGAGACAGACATAAATAGATGGACAGTTAGAAGAGAGACAGACCGATAGAACTAGACAGAGACAGATAGATAGACAGATGGATAGATAGATAAGCAGGCAGACAGACAGATAAATATACAGATAAGACTGATTGACAAGACTGATAAACAGGTTGATAAACATACAGTTCAATAGAGTGACAAGGTGATAAATAAGTTGATAAAGATAGATGATAGAGAGATAGACTGAGAGATTGATAAATACATTGATAGAGATAGAAAGGAAGAAGATAGTCTGTGAGTGATTGATAGATACATTGATAGAAATACAGACTGATTGACAGAGTGATAGAGAAATAGAAAGAGAAGTGAATTGTAATCTAATCAGATTCCTTTGTAATCCTTCACATTTTATTTGATGCATTTGAAAACACAATTCTGAAAAGAGGTCCATTGATTGCCAGATTGCCAAAGGAGTCCCTAAAAGATTCAGAAACCTTGACGATCCAGTTTTTTTTCCTTTTACAAAGGAGGAAATTAATGCCTTAGAGAAGTTGTGCTTTGCCCAAAATCATATAGGTACTAAATGGCAGTCACCACTTGAACTCAAGTCCCCTCAAATTCCAAAGCTTTGTCATTTTACCACCTGTCTCTTATCTGAAAGACCATTTTCCATCAGCTTCCTGTACTCCACACAGTGCCTGGCATGTAATAGGTGTTTATAAATTCTTCCTAATTGAATGATTGGTTCATTATAATATTTAGAGTATAGGGTTTGGGGGTTTGTTTGGTTTTGTTTTGGTTTTTTTCCTCCAAGACCTCAACTAACAAAACGCTGCTGTTTTCCTGAAAACAAACCGTTGGCAAGGCTGAATGGAATTTTGAAAATCTGGGATGGCTGTGCCCTCTGGAGGTGACATGGGGGAATTGACAAAGCCTGCCATTCCCCAGGAACAATGACTTTTGAAAAGAATTGAAGGTGCACTTGGAAATGCAAAGAAGGCTTAGAAAGGTTTCATTCCTGATACATTCTTTGTGAGAAACTGGTTTTCAATGAATACTAATTCAGCATTTCAATTTGGAAGTGTTCAAATGGACGCAAAACATTTTGGTAGTAGGGATTAAAAGCTTCTGTTCAATATCTGGTCTGCAATGATTAGGGATCACTGCAGAATATTACAAAAACCGAATGAACTGAGGTTCTAAGTCAAATATCCTCCATGCTCCTTAGAGAGAATGTGTGTGAGTGGATGTTCTGCCCTCTTTCAAACGTACTTTCCAAAACTCTGGATAATGTTGTACTCTCTAGGCTAGAAAAATATATTCCTACCCCCCTTTCAGAATCCCCACTTTTCTTTTTCTTTTCTTTTTTTTTATTCCGCAAAGCTCCTTTAAAAATGAAACTCACTTTGCCCCTTTAGAAAACTTGCCATCTTTAGAAAAAAGATGAGGTATAGTGCCTCACACAAAAGTAAGGAAAGAAATGGAATTCTGGGATCTGAGACCTCAGGCAAATCAATTTCAGGACCATAGCTTTGGGGCTGGAAGTAACCTCAAAAGCCAGTTCTCTCATTTTATAGATAAGGAAACTGAGTCTCAGAGAGGGTAAAAGACTTCCCCTAGTTCATACAGCTTAGTGACTATCTAAGATAGGAATTGAATAGTAATCTTCCTAACACTAAGTTTACTGTTCTACTGGGTTGCCTAGATGAACCTGTAAAGTTCAGTTTCTCCTTTTCAGAGAATCCCACCCCAAAGAGAAACAGCTAGATGGTGCAGTGGACAGAGTGTGAGGCCCAGAGTCAGGAAGACTCATTTTTCTGACTTCAAATCTGCCTCAGCCACTCATTAGTTGTGTGACTAAGTAAGGCAAGTCACTTAACCCTGTTGTGCTGTTTCTCCATCTGTAAAAGAATCTGGAGAAGGAAATGGCCAAACACTACAGTATCTTTGCCAAGAAAACCCCAAATAGGATCACAAAAGGCTAGACATGACTTAAAACAAGTGAACAACAAACCCAAAGTGCAAGCTGGACTAGATTTCCCTCTTATGGTTATTTCCAATTCTAAATCTAGAGTTTTAAATATTGAATTGAAATATTGGGGCAAGAAGAATTATTCATATTCTCTACTTGTTGAGAGCCTCAAAAATGGGGGTTAATAAAGATGGAGGTGGGTTCTTTGTATTTCCAACAAGTCCCAGAAGTTCTTTGAAAACTGGAACTGTCCATGACAAATACAGAAATGTGTTTAGAAGAATCACACATTTGTAACCTATATCAGATTGCTTGCTGTCCTGGAGAGGGAAATGGGGGGAGAAAGGAAGAAAAATTTGGAACAGGTTTTGCAAAGGTTATATTGAAAACTATCTTTGCATGTATTTGGAAACGTAAAATATTATTTTT
Source organism: Antechinus flavipes (assembly GCF_016432865.1). Classification (NCBI taxonomy): domain Eukaryota; kingdom Metazoa; phylum Chordata; class Mammalia; order Dasyuromorphia; family Dasyuridae; genus Antechinus; species Antechinus flavipes. Next base: position 270,545,786 of record NC_067402.1, on the reverse strand, counting down.
TAAAAGAGGAAGGAAGGAGAGATGGAGCAAGGGAGGGAGGGAAGGAGCAGAGGGAAGGAAAGGAAGGGGGAAGAGAAGGCGAGAGGGAGGGAAAAAGAGAGAGAGGGAAGGAAAAAAAGAGGGAGGAAGGGAAGGGAGGGAAGGAGGGGGGAGAGGGAGAAAGAGGGAGAGACAGACAGACAGACAGAGGAAAGAAAACAGGAACTGTATCCAGTTTTGTCCATAGTAGGTGCTTAAGTTTAACAAATAAGGAATTTAAACCTAGAAGAGATCATTGGAAGGGACCATTAGAAGCCATCTTTCCAAGCTTCTTATTTTACAGACCAGGAACCTGAAAAGTTAAGTGACTTGCCTAAAGTCACACCAGTAGCTTAATAAATTCTTCCTAAATTCACAAATTTGGAGAGCAAAAGAAATGTCAACAGGGATCATTTTGAGCTGGGAAATGTTTCCTTAAGATATCCTTCCACTTTAACAAGAACAAAAGACTCTGCTTCTAAAGAGAAATTCAAGACTTCTTTGCGGTTTCTAATTATTTCCTTAGGTAGAGGTGAACTGTGGCAGTGTCTTTTTTGAAAAGGAGTAGGGATGGGGAGGGAAAGCCAAAAGAAATGAGTAAGTCTGGTCTACAAGGGGAGGCTGTGTAATTAGTATCAGTTGGTGTGTTTGGAGAAATAAGCCCAAATATCAGTGGGATATAATTCTCTTAAGCAAATAGGCTCCCTGCTGCCTGGAGAATGAGCTCACCTTGGTTTTTACAGTGCTCAGGCCTAGAATTTAGTGCTGTCACATTTATTATTTTGAATGAAAGAAAACTCAGGACACATTTCCCCATCCTAGAGGGAGAGATGTTAACTATCTCAGACCCTCTGTCCATCTGAAGAACAACTTGTCAGTTATCTGAGGGAGGGAGGGAAGGAGGGAGGGAGGAAGGAAGGAAGAGAGAAAGAGAGGGAGGGAGGGAGGAAGGAAGGAAGAAAGAGAGGGAGAGAAGGAGGGAGGGAGGAAGAGAAAGGGAGAAAGGGAGGGAGAAAGAAGAAGGGATAGGAGAAAGGGAGGGAAGGAGGAAGGGAAGGAGGGAGGAAGGGAAGGAGGAGGAAGGAAGGAGGAGGTAGAGAAGGAGGAAAGAAGAAAAGGAGGGAGGGAAGAAGGAAGAAAGGGAAGGAAGGAGGAAGAGAGGGGAGGGAGGGAGGAAGGGAAAGAAGAAGGGAGGAAGGAAAAGAGAAAGAGAAGGAGGGAGGAAGGAAAAGAGAGAGGAGGAGAGAGAGGGAGGGAAGAAGGAAGGACGGAAGGAAGGAAGGAAGGAAGGAAGGAAGGAAGGGAGGAGGGAGGAAGGAAGGAAGGAAGGAGGGAGGGAGGGAAGGAAGGAAGAAAAAAGGAAGGAAGAAAAGGAAGGGAGGAAAGGAGGAAGGGAGGAAGGGAGGGAGGAAGAGGGAGGAAGGAAGGGAGGAAGGAAGGGAGGAAGGAAGGGAGGAAGGAAGGAAGGAAGGAAGGAAGGGAGGGAGGGAGGGAGGAAGGAAGGGAGAGAAAGAGGGATGGAGGGAGGAAGGAAGAAAGGAAGGGGAAAAGGGAGAAAGAGAGAGAGAAAGAGAGAGAAAGAAAGATCTTAACATTCTGGTGAATTCTTAATTGGTCAGCTTCGTAGCTGTGACTAGGTTTCAACTTAAGAGACTGATTCAATTTCTGGAAAAGTGCTCCTGCTTCTCGTGGGGTTTTCCCCTCCTCTCCCCTGCCCGGAGCTTCATGTCTGCCCCCAGTTCCTCTGGAGGTTCTGCCAAGAGCTAGGAGATTCAAGAAATATAACGGGAAAAAAGAGTTTAGCTTTGCCTTCTATGCAGCCTCGGGGGTTGCGGGGGAGGGCAGCGAGAGAATCTCGACCTAACTTTTAAGAGCTGCCACTTTGGAAGGAGCAAAGAAAGATTCTTTTAAAAATACGTTTTAAATATCCTTTGCTCGGAGACGCCTGGCTCTCCCGCCCCATCCCTGACACTTTTCCCCCCACAATCCCCTCGGTGTCCCAGATGCAAAGGCAGGGTCTGCGTGCGGGACTCGCCGCCAGTGCCCCTAGCCCGGGACTCCCGGCAGCCCCCGCAGCACAGAGCAAAGCCCCCAAGCTGTCCCGGAGCATGTCCAGGTCAGCCAGGTGCCCCAAAGACGAACCTTCCCGGGAACTTGGTCAGCTGCATTTTGGGGAATGAGGCTCCTAACTCGCTGACAGAGCTCCCCACCCCGCGCACGTCCCAAATCCAGGGAGGGCTGCCCATCTACCCCCACCCCCATCCCCTCCCGCCGCCGGTCCCGCCAGTGCCATGCTCACCCTGACAGGAGAGGGGACACTCGCGCCGCCTCGGCCGCTGTCACCGCCGAGGGACAGTTGTCTCTCCAGAAGCCCGGAGCCGGAGCGGACGCCCCAGCTCTGCCGGATGGAGAGCGGGCCAGGGGGCGCGGCGCAGCGCAGGCAGAAAGAAGGCTCCAGAGGCCGGCTCCGCGAGGCGAGCCAGTGCCGCCTGTCTGCCCGGCTCGGAGCACGCCCTGCCCGGCCCCAAGGTGGCCAAGCGTCGAGCTGCCGAGCTCCTGTGCCCTGGAGGCTGCTCGGGCGCTGGCAAAGTTTGCGGAGTCAACCTGGGCCGAAACCGTGGTCCCCAGCCGGGTCTCGAGCACCTGCCGGCACTTGGGATCTGAGTGCTGGAGAGGGCGGGGGTAGGGGCCAGGTGTGCGTGATCGCAGCCAGGGCCCTGAGCAGTGCAGAGCTGGGGGATCACAGGACCAGGAATCGCACCCCAGCACACAGGCAAGCGTGGGGAAGTCAGCTAACCTCCCTAAACCTCAGTTTGCTCTTCTGTAAAATGAGGAGCTTGCATCAGGTGGTCTCTGGTGCCCCGTGCAGCCGCGGACCATGATCCTTGTTGATCTAGAGAGTAGAGGGCACTGCTCTGCCCCGGCAGTAGACAGGGACTCCAGAATACTCTGTTTTTCTGAAAACAGGATATTCAGCATTTTGAGCAGAGAGGAAAGGGGCATTAGGAAGGAGAAAAGTAGGCTAAATAACTCAGCTTTTGGCAGGAGTAACTGAAGAAGGGTTAAGGTTAGGTGCTGCAGTGGATAAGCACTAAATTGACTGAGTCAGAAAGACCCGCCTCATACACTTTCTAGTTGTAAGGCCCTGGGCAAGTCACTTATCCTGTTTGCCTCAGTTTCCTCATCTGGAAAAAATCAGCTAAAAAAGAAAATGGCAAACTACTCCAGTTATCTTCACCAAGAAAACCCTAAATGGGATCAGGAAGAGTCAGACCAGACTGAAAAACTGAAGGAATGTTCAAATTGAATTTGAAGAAGACCAGTTCTGGCTTTGGCCAGTCATTTTACTTTCTCTGGGTATCAGTTTCCTCCTCAGTCAAAGTAAGGACATTTGACTAGATGACATTTATGGTCCTCTCCATACTAAATCTATTGTCCTATGAAGGTGATCTGTCTCAGCCTCAGTTTCTTCAGGTGTAAATCAGATGGCATGAAAATATGTGCATCACTAGCTTTACTAGTATTATGAAAAAGGGAGATTTTGAAAGCACTATAAAAATAATAATTATCATCATCATTACTAGTTTTCTGGAAAATATATCACAACAAAACACTAAATTTTAAAGGGAACCTAAAAGTTAAGAATACTCACCAGTATTCTTACATACTAAAAAAAAAAAAAAAAAAAAAAGTATAGAAAAGTAATATTCTACAATATCTTTGTGGAAAGTGATCTGTTGGAGAGGTCTTGAAAGATTTACATGAACTGATGCTAAGTGAAAGGAGCAGAACCAGGAGAACATTGTACACTGCAACAAGAAGATGATACGATGATCAATTCTGATGGACGTGGCTCTTCTCAATGATAAGATGATTTAGGCCAGTTTCAATGATTTTATGATGGAGAGAGCCATTTATACCCAGGGAGAGGACTGTGGGAACTGAATGTGAATCACAACATAGTATTTTCACTCTTTTTGTTGTTGTTTGCTTGCATTTTTTTTCTTCCTCATTTTTTTCCTTTTTGATCTGATTTTTCTTGTGCAACATGATATTTGTGGAAATGTGTATAGAAGAATTGCACATGTTTCACATATATTAGATCATTTGCTGTCTAGAAGAAGGCTTGGAGGGAAGGGAAGGAAAAAAATATAAAACACAAAATTTTGTAAGGGTGAATGTTAAAAATTATCCATGTATATATTTTGAAAATAAATAAAAAATAAATAAAAAAAGAAAGTGATATGTTGACATAATAATACTAATATTATTTTACAATCATTACAAAGTACTTTATCTCCACTTATAAGACTTGATCTTGGCAACAAAATCTCAAGGAAGAGACAGCCAGCCCAAAGGGAGCCATGTGAAGCTACCAAGGATTGGGTTCAAATCCAGCTTCTAATAGGCACTCTACTTTCACAATTTAATCAGTGAAGAAATTGGACCTCAGATTGAACCTATTCTCAAATGATATTATCCTTGTTTTCTTTGCCAAGATGAAGAATTTTGGGCTGGAAGAATAAAATAGAAATGGGGAACAAGAAATTGAAATTCCAGACACTTGAAAAGATAAGAAAATACCCAACTGCCCTCCCAAAATTCAATTTCCTTTCTTGTTCTGGAAGAAGCTTGTTCTAGGATAATGAAATATCTTGTGAGTTTCAACTATATTGGATGAGTGATTTTTGAAAAATATGAAAGATGCCATAGGATTGGAGGTGGAGAAAGGTTGTCCCAATTTTTGTTCCTCCTTCTCCCCAAAAGGTAATAAATAAGAAGATACTTCAAATTATAAAAGAATAAACTTGGCCTTTTTCTGGTAAAATTCTAGAATGTGTTATTAAGGGGATGGTTTATGAACTCTGAGAGAAAAAGTGTTTTTTTTTTAATTTTTACCAAACATATGCAATCAAAATTAGAATAGAAGTGATTAACTGGGAAGAAATAGTTTCAGTTTCTCTGATAAAAATCTAATATACAATGTATTTAAGGAAGTTATTCAAATTTACCAAATTAAGAGTCTTATAGATAGTCAAAGGATACAATAGGTAGTTTTCTAAGGAAGAAGTTCCACTTATCAACAGGTATATAAAAAAAAAATGCACCATTCACTAATAAGGAAATGCAAATTAAAGCAATCTTGAGTAGTGAGATACCCATCAAAGTGGCATAGATGACTTCCCCAAAGATATAAATGATGATTATTGGAGAGATTGAGGAAAAAATAGGCACACCAATGCATTGTTGGTGGAACTAAATTGGCACAGTCATTCTGAAAAGCAATTTGAGACTTGCCCCCAGATTACAAATTATATACTTGTCATTTGATACAGTGATGTCACACCTAAGCAAATACCCCAATGAGAAAAAAAGAGAAAAAGGAATCCAAAGTAAGTAAAGAAAAGGAGCTAGTTAAAATAAGTTGCCTTTAATTGGAAAAAGAAATCAATAGAAGGGGAATTCAGGTGAAGACTTCTATCACCTAATACAGAGTAAAGTCAACAGAAATAAAAAAAAAAAAAACCTTCAAATAACTTAAGAACTGTGTTCAATGCGATGATCCAACTGGATTCCAGAAAATCGGTGACAAAATATGCTACTTACCCACCTACTGACAGAGATAAGAGAATCAATTTGTAGAATGAGACTTACATTTTCAGATACCTCTTATGTGAAGAATTTGTTTTTCTTGACTATACATATTTATTCCAAGGTTTATGGTAGGGATTTTTCTGTTAATAGAAGAGAAAGGTAGGAGCAATCAAAAAGAAAAAGAAAAAAAAAGTGACAGAGAAGCTTTTTTTTTAAGTGCACATAAAGAAACCAAAGGTTACAAAGAGCCCTATACTAACAGAAGAGTTTTGAAAGTGACATGTTGAATTGATTATATTTTTTTAAAAAAGTTTCCCTGGTTTAGATAAATGTTCTTGTCTTCAAAACATTTTAATTCTGACTTGGAAAAAAAAAGCCATAGCTGGAGTTCTTAATAAGATTGTAGATAATGAAGTTGCAATGACAAAAATAATGCATTAGATGAAAGAATGAGGATCATAGATAGCTGAAAAGGATACCAGAGATAGTGGGATACAATTACCTCCCAAATGGAGGCCTTCTGTTCCCTCCCACATGGGACTGATTGACTACATAACCAGAAGAGGCAGTCTCTTGAAAAAACAGGCCAGCTTGAACTGAGGTTTCTTTCTTTCTCCTGGGCACTCCTTACTAATGTGTCCAGAGGATAAAAATCACAATCCATGCACAGCGCAGGTGCCACAAAATTAGGATTTGAACCCAGGTCCTCTGTCTCCAGAGCTAATGTTCTCTCCTGTCTACTATAATGCAAAAGAAAAAACCCACCCATCAGTTTATCTATCACTTTATTTCTATATCCATAAACACATACAGATCTCTTCAAAGGTGAAATTTACTTAAAACTGCCTCCATTAGGGCCAATGACAAAACCATTACTACCATCCTATATAATTGTTATTGACATTTTTCTACAGATATTCCACAGATCCATCTAACATACCAATTGGATGTCTTCCCTTTGTTTTGTTTTATTTTATAATATCTCCGAGGTAACAATTTACCACTTGGGTTGTCTATTGTTCCTTAATCTTGCTGTATGACTTGGCCTTTTATTTCCAGTCATATATTTCTTGACCATGTCTTTAATACACATCATGTTGTTACAATCTAGTTTTGCATATCGTGTAGTTTTCCATTTTAAATTGTAACTCTTCTGAGATGTAAGATTATGGTTTGCAATGATATTATATCATGGGAATAACATTAACTGGTACATAGTAGAAATCAGAGGACTTAGAGCTGCAAGTGATTTTTATCACTTAGCAAAATTTGTAAATTAGGAAACTAAAAGTTATTGAGATTAAATGATTTATCCAAGGCTACACAGACAAAAGAAGGAAACTGGATTCAAAACCTGATTCTCTTGACTCTGCAATCAAGAAGTCTTTGCACAGTGCCATCAGTTTGAGATCATTAAAGGCACTATACATTTTCCCAAATATAATCTAATACAGTCTCTTTTTTGTTATTCAATTGAAGCCATTGTTAATTTTCCATCTAAGCATCAGTCCAACTTATGTGTAAGTAAATTTATTCAGCGGAATGTCCAATCAACTAACAACATGATATAGTCTAAAAAAAATTTTTTTTCATCCACTTTGTTTTTGCATGTCAATAAAGAGTTCAGTAGATTGAAAAACCTGGAAAGATTTACATTGGCACTGAGTGAAATGAGAACACTATCACTATACACAGCAACAGCAACATCATATGATCAATTATAATAGACTTCTTAGCAATAGAGTGATCCAAAACAATTCCAAAAAATTTGTGATGGAAAATGCTATCCACAGAAAGAACTATGGAGTCTGAATGCAAATTGAATCATACTACTTTAAATTTTTTATTCTTTTTTTGTGGTTTTTCCCTTTTGTTCTGATTCTTCTTTCATGAGTAATATGGAAATATGTTTAACATAATTGTACATATATAGCCTATACTGGATTTTCTGTCTTGGGGAGAAGGGACAGAAGGAAAGGAGGGAGAAAAATTTGGAACTTAAAATCTTACAAATATAAATGTTGAAAACTATATTCAAATGTAATTGGGAAAAAAGTTAAAATCTGAAAATAAATATATAAATAAATAAATAGACAGATAAAGGTAAACATGAAAAAGAGCACTATAGATTTAGTTTTCTCATGCTTATAGATTCAAAAATGTTTTGTTGTGTTCCAAGGCTGGATGCTATTAGTATGTCAGCAACATGAAATTTATTTGGAAAAAAATAAAAAGTTTTGCACATGTAAACAAAAAAAAAAAATAAAACAAAACTAGAGAAATACAGGTGGATAAATGACAAATACAGTTTATCTCAAAAAGACCTAGGAAATTTAGTGGATCTCTAGTTTAAAATTAATCAGCAATCTGATGTGTCTGTCAAAATATTAAAATGAAGGTAATCTTAAACTGCATTAATAGAGATATATGGTACATTAAAGAATAGCTTTGCTATTTTCGCCCACCATAAATTTATGATATATAGCCTTATGTGTACCTGTGACTTTGGGGATCAGGGAATTCCTCCATCTCTCATTTCTCTGTCTTCCTACTTCCTGCCCTACCTGGCTTGACTGACCTCCAACTCAAAGAATCTCTTTTCTCCAAAAGAATCATCTTCTACACAAAGACTTTCCTGGTCTCCCCATCCTCTTATTTCTCCATCTGGATGTCCTACCCAGCACCTCAAACTCAACATAGTCCAAACTGGGCTTATCATCTCTCCCTCAAAAATCTCCTTTTAAAGGAGTCACTTTTTCTGTGAGAAGTACCATTGTCTTCCCAGGGTTCCATGTTTTAATTCAGGCTACTCTTTCTCTCCTCTTAATAAATTAAGAATCACCATAGTCCTGAAGATTGTCTTTCCAGAAGGTCTCTGGAATTCTTCCCTTCTTCTCTGTTTTTTTATGCCATCACACCCTGATATGATTCCTTATTATTATCCCACTGGATTATTACAAGATTATTACAAGAGTCTTCTGAGAGGTGTTTTCCTTGCCTCATCTCCTAGGATGCAATAGCATGATGTAGTAGAAAGAATAGTCACTGAATTTGGAATCAGAAGATTCCAACTCTACCTCAGTGATCTTGAGTATGGTATGGTATGGTTCTTGAGCCTTCCATATTTTTTATGTAAAATAAGAAAGTTGGACTAGATAGGTTTTGAAGTCCCTTTCTTCTCTATATCTTAAGACCCAATCAATTCCTAAGATAGTGCCAGCTAATCTTTCTGATATGATAGATCATGTCTATTCTCTGTAATAGTTCCCTGTAGCTACTGAAGGAAATTCAAGCTCCTTAAGCCTGGTAATTAAGGTCTCCCATAATAGAGTACCGCTCTACTCTCTCAGCATTAACCTTTCCAAGTACTTCAACCTAAATGTACAAAGTCACCTGACCCAAAATATCCATCTTCATCTTGACGTTCCACTTACATCCTGGGGACAGCCAAGAATTATAGATGCAAATCTAGAAGGAACTTTAGGCCATTTCCCCCATTTTTTATATAGGGAAGCTGAGGCACAATGGTGGTTAATTCATCCAAGATTATACATTTGGTAACAAAAGTGGACTCAAACCCAGATTTCAAAGACAATGCTCTTTCTACTGTACCAAAGTACCTCAATAAGCTTCTTGGAGGAAGTGATATATAACTTCTTCATTAAAACATGATTGATAATGGAATAATTTCATGGCATGGGAGGTTGGACTGAATGATCCCTAAATTTCCTTCTAATTTTGAAAATCAGTGATTTTCCTCACCTCTTCTTTTTTAGTTTCCCTAGCTTCCTTTAAATTTCAGCAAACATCTGACCTTCCTAAAATTCTACCACAAGGAGGCTTCCCATTTTTATTTCTAATTTTAATTTGAATCCCCTTTTCTTTGGTGACCATCTCTCCTGCATTTATCTGATATGTTGTTTCCATATTGTCTTCCCCATTAGAATGCTTTTTGCTGCCTTCTGTAACCTCAATATTCAGTAAATGTTTAATTAATGCTTTTTGACTAAACCTGGAATTCAAGCCCTTCTACCTTCTTGTATCTTGACAGTGGTGGCCTTATCATTTCTGGGTACTTTAAGTTTATGTTGTGAGTGCTTTTATGACTCATTTTCTCCACTTCTCATGGTCTGTGTCTATGTAGTGGGATTAAATGTAGGAGAAAGGGATAATATTTCTCTACATCTAGAATATAAGCTTCTGGAGGGCAGAAATTATTTCTTTTTGGTTTTTGGCTTCCCAACACCTGGCATAAAATAAATACTCTGTAAATGCTTGTTGAATTGACTTATATTATTCTTATATTCACCTGGACCAGTTTCCCCAACCGTAATTTTCCTTTTCTTTTGAAAGCAGTTCAAACATCAATTAGACATCTACTACTTGCATCTAAAGCACAGTGCATTTATTGGATTAAGTGAAAAAAATTTCATCTAGATCCACTTCCTCTTATGGAGTTTAATTAAATAATTAAGAAAAGTTAATTATTCTAAGTCATATTTATGCTCAGGATTGTACATGTAAATGTTTAACAACCAACTCTCTAGAAGAAAAATGTACCTTTAATACACTTTTAAGTTTAATTTGCATTATTAATTTTTTCTCTGCATTTTAAATAATTATAAAAATAATAAATCAATCCTCAATTTGTAGCATTATTGATATCTGAGGTGTAAATATTTATGCTGATAATTTAACAATCAGCTCTAGTCAGAAGTTTTTTTCCTGAGGTATAAATGCTTTTATTCTGATAATTTAACAATCAGCTCTAGTCAGGAGTTATTCCAGCACAGCATTGTATCTTATTTCCAAGTATATTCAGCCAAGAATGGCCCCCTGGGCTGACTTAGTCTGCAGATGATTCAAGGCTTAATCAAGTAAAGTTTTAACAGAAGTGAGTTTGGAGGAACAGCTGTTTTAATCAAAGAAAATGTCACTGTTCTAGATGTCATGAGAGAATAATTGTCCATTAAGTAACCTCTCTAATGTCAGCAATGTGGCACAGAAACATTTTATAGGTTGGAGGGGAGGAGGGGAGACTTACCTACTTAGGCGTAACTGTCCTAATAAAGTGCCAACAACCCTCACCTCAATGGACATTCGCACACGGCCATAATAATTACTTACAGGTGCGTTTCCTGACCACTGTTTTCCCAACAAGCCTATAAATTGACTCGATCCTATATTTTCTGGGCAGTTCAGTGACAGATCCCAATTACCTCACTGTTACCATGGTAACCAATGGACCACCTAGGGAAGGGGGAGGAGGGAAGCATAAAGATGAAAATCAGAGAGAGAAGCACTCCAAATGGTCATTAATGGGTGAGCCTTGGAGTGCAATGAAATACTAATTGACACCTTTGGGAGTAGGTCTAGCTGTATCCCATCCCATAGGAATGGGGATAGGAATAAGGATGGGGATGGAAATATAGGGATGGGAATGGAGGGAGGAGGAGGGGTAGGGCGCCATGTGAACCATCCCAGTCTTCTAGGACAAGTGACAGCTAAAACTTTATAAGCACTTTCTCCTAAGCCTTGCAATGTGTAGCTCTCTCTTATTTGGTTTTTCTGTTATTTTTCATTTTCTCTGCTTCTTTTCCCACCCACCCCCACCCCCCACTTTCTGAACACATTAGTTACTATGGAAACATTGGTGTGAATGTCAGAAGAGACTGCCCAGAAGGAAGAGCTGTCTAAAGTCAATTTATAGAATGGCTTGACACTCGTTTCATGTTTGGGGAATTTGGAGACTTTGAAATATTCATGACCACTATGTGGGTGGGTGGGTGTTATCTGTGGCTTCAAAATATTTTTGATATAAGCAAAGGAATCATGCCAAAGATTCTTTTTTTAGAAGAAAAGGGGGAAAATAAACAGTGGCCTTGTTGGGGATTTGGAATCCAATTGATTATCAGTCAACCTCATGGATAATGCTCACCTTCTAAGTTTTTCATGTGAATTTGAATGGCTATTGAGTGAATTTGAATCTTTCAAGTAGCAATAAATAAACATTTTGAAGAAAATGATACTTAACATTTTTAAAAATAAATTTTATTGCTATTTTGATCTGTATGATTAGATACCTATCGCTTCTAACCCAAAGAGCTGTGCTTTATATTTAAGAATCTAAAAAGCTAAGCCTAAAACATTTCTGCAAAACTAAAATGTCTAAAATGTCTAACATTATTTACAGTATTCCATAGTCATCATCCCCCACATCCCTGCAGATATGAGGTCCCTTTGCCTTTTGCTTCTTTGGGGCTAAGCTTAGTCATTGTATCTTTGCAATCTTCAAGGTTGTTTTCTATTATTCTTTTCCTTTCCTTTGCTATAATCAGTGTTTCTCTTATTTTAACTGATTTTTTCTTCATTTGATTTAAAGATTCAGTGGATTGTGAACTAGATTCGGAGTCAAAAAGACTTCTCTTCCTACATTCAAATTTGGCCTCAGACACTATGTGACTTTGTGCAAGTCATTTAAGCCTCAATTTGCTCATCTGAAAAGTGAGCTAGAGAAGGAAATAGCAAAACACTCCAGTATCTCTGCCAAGAAAATTCCAAATGGAATCACAAAGAGCCAGACACAACTGAAAAATGACTGAAAAAAACTTATTTCAATTTGTATAAATCTTCATGTTTTTTATGTCATCTGAAAATCCACTAAAAATGATAACAAAGGATACTTTTAAGCTCCTTATGGGAAGTCACAACTAACCAATAAGCATTTATTAAATATTTACTATGTGCTGCACACTGTGCTAAATCCTGGGCTTACAAACAAAGGCAAAAACAGGCACCAGAGGCAACAACAAATGTTTGCTGAAGTCATGGATTATAGGACATGGAGAAATTCAAATGTGATTACTATAAAAATTCAAATCTTTCTTTGATGAATTTGTAGCAAGCATGAAAGCTAGCCCCCCTGTATGTGTTGTGAGAGACCAAGAATCTGTGCCCTAGAGAGTCAGTCTTGTGATGAACTCCCGGCGCCCATGGTTAGGGAAGCAGATTGTTAGACAATTGACAATTGATAGCTGGGCCTATGTTAGTAGCATGTTCCCATGATGGCAGGGACTTCTACAGTCTAGAGTCTCCACAACACAATGAGATGTACAGAAGACATACAGAAGAAAAAGAAATCCAAATTGAATTTATTGGATGACGGACTTGGAACCATCAATTTTAAGCAAATAAAGGAACCAGGAGACTTTTAAATGTTCCTTTTTAAAAAGCCTAGTTTGTAAACACCATGAAAAGAAAAGAATGGATGGTTTGATCAAGGGACAACATTCATCTTGAATCTGAGAATAGCTTCAGTTAAAGTAATATCCAGGATTGTAAGAAAAGACTAGGATCAGGACCTATAGTTATCTACACCAAGTATGAGACCAAAGACAGCCTAGGGCAACGTGCTTCACTCAGGTTGACCAGAGCTTGCTGCAGCCCTGTGGAGTTGCAGCTTTCCAATTCTGTTTAATGAGGCAAATCAGGTAGAGTATGGGAGAATGGAAAGACAGACCCTTAGAGGTCACCTAAAATAACCCCCTGCTGGACTCAGGAGTCTGTTCAACAATGTACAAACAATCATAACTCAAATTTATATAGCACTTTAAAGTTTACAGAGCAATTTCCTCCAAAATAATTTCTGTAATTTCATCCATTGGTCTTATATTTCCTCTCTAAATCCAAGCCAAACAAATCTAATTTCTCTTGTACACTGGACAGCACCTTCAAGTGACTAAAAACGGTTAACATGAGTGGATACAGTGGATAGGGTGCCCAATGTGAATTCAGAAAGACCTGAGTTGAAATCCAGATACTTATTAGCTGTGTGATCCTGCACAATTCACTTCACCCTGTGTGCCTCAATTTTCTCATCTGTAAAATGAAAGGAGTTAGAGCAGAAGGTCTTTGGGATTCCTTCTGATCTTTATGACTTTATGACAAAATCAGAACTAGATGATCCCAAAGGTCAGATCCTTTTCATCCCTAACACACCACGTGACTTCTCTTTTGTAGAATAAATGTTATTTTAACAGTCTCACATTATTGGGTTTGGAGTTCGCACATGCACCATTTTGCCATTAAATCCTGTTTGCTCCATGCTGTTAAATGACCATAGCATTGTTTCCTTACAGTGCTCAATTGTTGTTCCACGGTATCTAATCTAACTCCCTTATTTTAAAAATGGGGAAACTGAGTCCCAGGGATGAGGAAAATGACCTGAGCAGGATAACATAAACAGTAAATAGCAAAGCTGAGACTCAAGTACAGGTCCTGGATGCCAAATCCAGCCCTCTTTTCTCTGTAACAAGCTGTATAGTAATATAAAAGCTAGATGACTCTTTTGTGCCTTTTAATACTTGGTAAATCAGCTTAAGATCTGAAAAGAAGAATACAGAGGACCAAAGTCACTGAACTATCAACATCTCCAATATGCCTTTCTTTGATTGCTTAGACCCTATTTTTTTTTTTTGGCATTTGCTGGGAGATTCTGGCTCTTAGCAGTGAACAGGTTGATCTAGGATAAAGGAAAGAGCAGATGTAAGAACACAGCAGATGCACTGATCCAAAAGGCAGCAGGAAATGAACAAGCCAGAGAGCACATTGACTGGGAAATATTCAAAAGGAGATTGAAGTACTACAGACGATCTTTCCCTATTGCCACCAGGTGCTCCTGAAATCTGAGCAATAAAGCAGATTATTGAGAAGTGGGGGAGAGGGAGGAAGGGGAAAAAGGAAAGGAAGGAAGAAGGAAGAAAAGAAGGAAGGTGGGAGGGAGGGAGGAAAGAAAGAGGAAGGGGGGAAAGGAGGAGAAGGGTGGGAGGGAGGAAAGGAAGAGAAGGGAGGAAAGAAAGGAGGGAGGGAGAAGAAGGAAGGAAGGAAGGAAGGAAGGAAGGAAGGAAGGAAGGAAGGAAGGAAGGAAGGAAGGAAGGAAGGAAGGAAGGAAGGAAGGAAGGAAGGAAGGAAGGAAGGAAGGAAAGGGGCAGCTAACTGGAGCAGTGGATAGTACACCAGCTCTGAAGTCTGAAGGATGTGAGTTCAAATCTGGCCTCAGATCTTTAACACTTCCTAGCTGTGATCCTAGGCAAGTCATTTAACCCCATTGTCAATAAAAATAAATAAATAAATGAAACTTTTGAAAAAAGTAAACTACTATGTTGAAGAATGGAAGGGATGAAATTGGCTAGACTGGATGGGGACTCCAAGGTTAGCTGGGTTAGCTGGAGCTGGCTGGCAAGGTCTGACAGAATTTAAGGCAATTAAACCTAAATAAACAGAGCAGCAACTAGTAATTGAAGGGCACTCACAGGTGATGTACTTTAACCATGAAGTAGCAGCAAGCTGAGAGAAGGGAGGGAGCAGACTAGACCCCTATGGAGCATGAGCTGGGCTGGCACAGGTCAGGCAGGTGGTGAAGGGTAGTGTCCTTGTGACCTATAGAGATTTCCTCGGTTCTGGTGCCTGATGTGTGTTAGCTCTGGATGATCAGTATGACCCAGAGCCTAGGTGACAGGATGAGGCAGGACTGGACTTGGAAGTCAGGAAGGGCAAGTCAGTCAATCTTTTTTTTTTTTTTTTTTTGGCTGAGGCAATTGGGGTTAAGTGACTTGCCCAGAGTCACACAGCCAGGAAGTCTTAAGTGTCTGAGGCTAGATTTGAACTCAGGTCCTCCTGGTTTCAGGGCTGGTGTGCTATCCACTGCGCCACCTAGCTGCCCCAAGTTAGTTAATCTTTAAAATGAGAGACATTGGACTTGAAGGCCTTCAAGGTCACTTCCAACACCCATCTAGTCTCAGCTTTCTAGGGCAGGATAGGGCACAAGGACAAAAATTCTCTTTACATCTTCCCCATTCAGTCTCAGGCTTAAAACACTTACCTCTCAAATCTTGTCTTCTCCAGGGTGAACATCCTCATTTCTTCCAACTCATCCTCATACTACATGACCTTTCATTATTCTGAATCCCTTCCTCTGAACAATCTTCTAGCTTATCCTTAACTAAAACACAGAGCCCAGCACTGAGTATAGGGCTCAAGATCAGAGGTTCTTAACCTGGCAACCCCACATACAGCTTTCATAGGGTCTAGATGAGAAAAAAATGGGTTTCCTTGGAATTGTTTGTATTTTATCTTATGGACTTAAAAATAAGATTATGAGAAGGGCTCAGTTAGTTCCACCAGATGAGCCAAAGGGAGTCATGACATGTGAGGTACAGGGGGGACTTATGATCGGCTTCATCCTAGAAACTATGTTCTCCGCCTTCCTAAGATCACTTTAGATTTTTTGGATTCCACATCACATTTTTAAAAATTATCTAGCATCCTTGAGATATTCCATTAGAAGCTTTCTTCTTTTCCATGAAATTAATGTGCAAATGGTTACTCTTTGTATAGGGCAGTAAGGTGGTACAGTGCCAGGCCTGAAATCAGAAAGAACTGAATTCAAATCCAGCCTCAAGACACTGACAAACTGCCTCAGTTTCCTCATCTATAAAATAAGCTGGAGAAGGAAATATCAAACCACTCTAGTATCTTAGCCAAGAATATCCCAAAAGGAATCATGAAGAGTCAGAAATGACTGAACTACAACTCTGTATATCTTTGTCACTGTGCTTGTTCCAAACCCATTGTGTCATGGTCTAATTCACAATATAGATGATCTCTGATGCTCCTCCAGCTCTAGTTTCATCTGCATAAGGAGCTTTTTGATGAAGGAACTACCTTTACCAAATCCATAGTCTTAGATTTGCAGAGATTCTTAACCTAGGATCCAAGAACATTTTAACTCAATAACAATATTTCAATATAATTTGCTTTCTTTGTAATCTTATCAATTTTTCTTATGCAGTTAAAAGCATTATTCTGAGAAGGGGTCAGAGGATTTCAATAGACTACCTATGGGATCCAAAACACAAAAAAGATCAAGAATCCTTTAGAGAGAACTTGGAATATTGGTCTTAGCAGCAAGAGGTTATTTTGCCCACATCAGACAACTAGCATATGTCCGAGGCGGGATTCAAATTCAAATTGGCCTGATACCCAAGTCTCAAGTTGTTCCAGGCTACTTTATAAAATAACAAATATAGAGTATTTTACATATATATAATATGTGTGTGTGTGTGCATATATAGGAGAGCAATATAAGTCACATGGAAGTTAATGAGAGAGCATGATCTTTTGAGACTGGGAGACAACTTCATGGAAGAAGTGACATTTGAGCCGTTTTTTGAAGGATGGATAGATTTCAGCAAGTGAAGATCAAGTTGAAAGAAGGCAAAGGTGTTTAAATTTTATGAGGAGACTACATGGCTTACTGAATGGAGAGCCAGCATCAAAACCGGGATGATCTAAATTCAAGTTTTAGCAGTGATACTGGCTATGTTTATGGTTGCAGGGGCAAATCCCATATCATTTTAGTGCACCACCCCAACCCTAGCATCAGTATGAGCAAAAGCTAGAGGCTGGACAAATGCAGATGAGATAGAGCTAAAAGGGACCTCAGAGTCCAGTCTCTTTACTGGCATAGAGAATTGAAATGACTTCACACAAAGCTAGTAAATGGAAAAGTCAGAATCAGAAGCCAGAACCTCTACAGCCAAATTCAGGGCCTTCTCTATTATACTACCCTGCCTCCCAAAAGAACAAAAATTAGCAAAAAAAAAAAAAAAAAAAAAAAAAAATCATTGTTCAATATTTCAGGGGTATGTGATTTCCTCCCCTTCTGGCCCTGCTCCTTTCTCTTAACAATCATGTTTCCCCCATCAGCCTCTCCCTTCTTCAGGTCTTTTCAGTGTATTGTCTTCCCCACAGTGGGTAGCTATATAGCTAGGATATGGGGTGGGTAGAGCGCTGGACCAGCGGTAAGGAAGACTCATCTAAGTGAATTCGATATGGCTTCAGACACTTACTAGCTGGGTGACCCTGGGCAAGAAACTTAACTCTGTTTGCCTTTACTTTCTCAACTGTAAAATAACCTGCAGAAGGAAATGGCAAAACACTGTATCTCTGTCAAGAAAACTCCAATGGGGATACAGAATCAAACATCTCTCTCTTCTCCATTAGAATGTATGCTCTTTGAAGGCAGGAACTATTCCTTTTTCCTCATATGTGTATCCCTTGCCAATCTGCACCAGTGCCTGATCCAGAGTAAACACTTTCCTTCCTTTTTTCCTCCAACCAGATTGGCAATTCCTCCATGGCACAGAGCCTTTAATTCTCTGTCATTCTTGTCCATATTCTTCTACAAATACTTATGGAAGATTCAACCAATGAGTTTCTTCTTCTTGGGATTTTACATTTTGGGGGTAATAATACAGACCCATGGCTGCCTGTTATTTTTATCCCTCAAACAATGACATTTCCCAATATATTTTTAACTTGCAATTTAAAACAATTTTAACAATTTTAAAACTTATAATTATAATACAATATATATAAATACAAAAATACAATAAACAATTAACTTACAATTTAAAACAATTTAAACAATTTTAAAACTTACAATTTAAAACAATTACAATCTCACATTTTAAGATAAGATAATTGAACCTGAGGCTTCTGACTCCAGGACAATTAGAGCAGGTTGTCATTTCAGACAGGATATAGTTTAATTTGGCTGCAGAGGGAAAGTATGGTGAAAGCAGAAAATAGAAAGACGATGAAGGCTTGTGTGTGTGTGTGTGTAATATTTATTTGGCAATAGAATACCAAACAGAGGATCAATTATAGGAGGATAAGATTACGAGGCCGATGCAATTATGATGATCAAACTCCAAAAGGAAAAAAAGTACCTTTTTCCTTCCTTCCTTGCAAAGGTAGGGTCCTGTTAAAATGAAATATTGCATTACTGTCAAGACTTTGGATGACATGATGGTTAGTTTTACTACATTGCCTTTTATTTTTCTTATTCTATGTTGGAGGGGATAATTGAGAAGGAAAGGGGAAAGTAATACTTTTGGAAATGAAGATGATGTCAAAAAAGATTAGTAATAAAAAAATTTAAAACAATAACCAAGATGTCATTGTAAGGTGAAAGATAATGAGGATCTGCATTAGAGAGCTGGTAGTAGGAATGTAATATATATAATATTTACTGATGATAAAATCATAGTTTCATGACCCCTCCAGTTATACGACCCCATATGGGGTCTCAATCCACAGTTTAAGAAGCTTTGTCTATCAAATGAATCTTCAGGCAAAGAATAATGAAATCAGTTCTATGGGTTTTAAGTTTTAAACTCAGCAAATATCTCTGTGTTGCTTCCATAAACAAGTATACTTTAGTTAAGAGTTATTTACATAGGGAGAAAATAGAATTTAAATAACTTGCTCTTTTCCATTCTTTTTAGCCTAGTTATTTAAAGGAAGCCCAATAGATATAGCAAAACACAGACATCCAACCTTCTCTTTCTTGTTTTGGCAAGTATAAATATAACTCAAGAAATCAATAAATAAAGATGATAAATAAAAATGTCTTCTAGTTCCCCAAAGGTACAAAATATGTAACAGGTGTCTAGTGACAGAATAAGTATTCCAAAAAGGGGGAAAGCATTTCATTCTTTTGAATGAGAAGATAAACTTAATGGATTTTTGACAGTTTAATTTTTTTTTTTTATATAATGGGCTTGATGTCAAATTTCACTTTAACAGAAACTGCACCCTCAGAAAAGCTGCTGTGAGAAAATTGCCATCCTCAACCATTCTGGCAATTTTATTCCTGCACACAAATCCCACCTGTTATGGGAAATTCTAATCAGGTATAGTTGGAGAACATGTGGCTACAGGGAAAAAAACACATCTTCTCTGTCATGCTGTTTGCTACTGGAGACAGTCCAAAAATGCTTTTGGTGAGCCTATAGAAGGTGAATGTACAATTTTAATCAATTTATTTAAGGGAATTATTTTATTCTCCTGTGTAATGGGTCCAAGAACATTAAATATAAAAGAATAATAGCAGGGTAGGGATTTGTTATAGGATTAATTCTGCTAGTCAATAATAATAATGATGATGATAAAGATTTATGTAGTAATTTAAAACTTGCAAAGTACTTTATACACATTATCTTATTAGGATCTCATGATGGTAGTAGATACTACAGATCTCACTGCCTCCATTTTACTAATAACAAGATTAGTTCAGAGAAGCTAATTGACTAACCTTAGTCACAAAGCCAGTACATATCTATCAGAGGTGAGATCTGAACTCAGACTTTATAATTCTAGGTATTGGAGTCGTTTGCATTGGATATTGTCTTGTTGTCTTAAAAGGCCTGTATTCTTCCCAACTGTAATCCTGATTGCTTTTCTGTTGGTTGATGACATCAGAATCCTGAATTTCTAAAGTCTCTCTGGGTGTAACCTCAGCTGCTATCATGCCCCACCTGTCCTTTGATTGATATTTTAGAGCTGGGCCCTGCCTCTCATTCCTCTGGGTCAATATACATTTAGAGGCCCAGTGAAAGCCTCCGTTACATTTTGGACATGGGGTTTTGGGTTTTCTCTCACCCTGTCTTCTCACTCTATCTCCATATCTACAATGAGCTCTCAAATGTCCAATTTTTCCGCACTGAAAACATCGACGAGTTTCTCTAGAATTCCTCTGCCAAGAAGGACCTTGTCTTTCCATGTTCATCATAGTCTGGGCATAATAAGCATTTGTGCCCACTGTGGCACAGCGTCTTGTGATTTCTTCTAAAGGAGCATCTTTGTCTAGCCCCCATATAATTCTTTTGCAAACCTCATTGGCATTTTCCTTAGCCAAATGTTTAGTCATTATTTCTGTTGCTGCATTGTCTCCAATGGTTCTTATTACAGCTGTTTGTAAACGTCCCACAATATCTGCAAAAGGTTCATTGGGACCTTGCTCTATTTTTGTGAAAACATTATTTCCATCTTTCTGTCCAGGGAGAGAATTCCAAGCTTTTATTGCAGCCTTAGAAAAGGAGTGTATCTTCTCCCTTTCTGACCTGAGGAGTTGAGCTATACTACCTCTTAAAATAAGACATTTAACTTCATAAGACCAAATATACCTGAATGTTTCTTGGATTCATCAGCAGTAATTTGGAGTCTTGAGGACCAGGAACTCTGGATTAGGGACTCAAGACAGCTGTCAGAATAAGTAACCCGGACATTTGACTTGGGACCAGGTCGTATGGCCACTCCAGTGAAATTAGTAGAATCTTCAGATGACAGCCCTCAGCAAAGTGCCTGACATGCCATGGTTACTTAATAAAAGCTTATTGAATGAAGCTGAGCTGAATTGAATTTTAGGACCTGTCCTGCCTGAGGTTCATTGTGAACCACAGTTTGCCAATGATATTCAGAATTCCACATTTATAGAACAATTTATTTAAGAAAAGGACTACTAACCCTTCTTGTATTTGGAAAGATGTTCTATTTGGTCAAATCTTGTTAGCTGGAGAAATATATACCAGATTCACGTTTATTTGAGGTAATTATTTATGCATTGATTTTTATAAAGTGCTTTCTAGTATAGAGAAGACCATTAAGTTGGGATTTACATGTGTCAAACATATTTTCTTCCATAACAGGAATGGTAGTCTCATCAACAGCACAGTACTGACATTGTAGCATGTATGAGTTTGTAAAACACCTATTATAATGCCTGACAAATAACAAGCACTACATAATGATTCATTATCATTATTGTTGTTTTGTGATTGTTATTAAGGAATTTTCAATTTGGTCTCCTATCAAGTCAAGTCAATAAGTGCTTACTCTGTTGCCAGGGACTGTGTTAATAGCTAGAAATAGAAATATAAATGAAAAAATAACCCCAAGTATAAGGGTCAAAAAATGGGATGTAACTTTGAGCTATTGGCATTCTGTTTAGCTTTAGTTGGTTGGGATACAGAAGCTCTGTACTGTCAGCCTGACTTTCTGAGGACAGGTTTTAGCCACAGACTAATTTAACAGATAGCACTGCCCTCAATAAGTTGAACTTCTAGTGGGGAAAGACAAGACAGAGAAGAAAATTGAAAAAAAAAAGTCAGGGATAAGGATTCTTACAACAAGGCATGGTGGAGAAACAAAAGACATGGATATTTTTCTTAAGAGAGATCCCAGGAGGAACTGGCTGATGAGAGGAAGGGTCCATGGGGGCAGAGTAAACTTGCAGGGTGAGAAGGATGCTATGGCAAGGAAGGGAAAGACTGGAGAGCCAAAAGGAAAGAAGCTGGTGTGACTGAGTGACAGCCACCATTCACATTTCCATGGCACCTCACCACTTACAAAGTACTCTTCTGGCAATCTTGAGAGGGTCAATGTAAGTTTTATTACTCCTTTATGCAGCTGAAGAAACAGAGATGTGAAGCCCCTTGCCTTGGATCAAACAGCTAAGAAGTATCAGAGCTGGAAATCAAATGCAAGTCTCTGCTGAGTCCCAGTCAATTAAATTCAACCGGCATTTACCAACAGCCACTATCTGCCAAGTACTAACTAAAAATACAAAGGGAGCCTGAGGAAGTGCACTGTTCAAATTAAGGTGGCAAAGTAATCAGACTTCCTTAAAGACAGGAATCTGGGCTAGGTGAGTAGAGAACATTGGCCGGTCGTCCTAGCTCACACTTAACTGTAGCTAAGCCAGAAAGGATTTGATCGTAGGAGGGAAGTGGATGAGGGCATATAAGAATGAGATGAGATAGTTATCTACAAAGGAAGATTTTGATCTCTGAGCCAAGTATAGGGGTCAAAAGTGAGATATAAACTTTGAGCTGTTGGCATTCTGCTTGGCTTTAGTTGGTTGGGATACAGAAGGTCTGTACTGTCAGCTTGACTTTGTGAGGACAGGTTTTAGCCACAGTCCAGCAAAAACGGTATCTCTAGGTATACCCACTGTCCTCAGAGAGGGTATGTCCATCTGTGGGGAAAGTAATGTTTGTTTAATACTCTACTGTGCAAAGCCAACTTCCTGAAGAAACTGAGAAAATAGTAGATTAGCTTTTCTGATTATACCTTTTTTTCCCCCAGAAGAGAAAAGTAAGATGGAAATGCGGTACCTATTCCAAGCCCCTTAGTAATAATTGTGAATGGAGTGTATACCTTGGTTCATGTGTTTAAAGGCCCTATATTTCTGATCAGAATTCACAAATGGGATATCATCAGAGCTCAAGAAACATCGTGGTGTAGAACAGATATGTCAGATACACTGACAGATTAAAATGTAGTTGGGAAATAATTAACAAAATAAATAAAAATACAATATAATGGAGATGTTAATTTGTGGGTTTTCTAAATCAATATGTGCCCCCTTGCTCTTTGAGTTTGATACCACTAGTATAGTGGACTCTAGCAACACAGGACAAATATAGGAAGATTTGGATTACAGTTCTACCACCACCATTTAATACATTGTTAACCTCTCTCAGTCCAAGTTTCCTCCTGTATGAAATAGTATTTAAATATAGTACTTCCCTCATAAAAGTGTTACTGAAATACTAAAATTCTCATGTGGATCTGTATTTGAGATTTAGGGATTCCTTTCAATAATACAGATTGCACACAACTCTGTGTCTTAAATTATCCCTGGCTTCTAAACTCCCTCTCATCTGGCTTCCAATCTCATTTTCCAGAAAGTTACCAGTGACCTCTTAACTGCCAGATTTAATGATCTTTTCTCCAATGTCATCCCCCCCCCTTTTTTTCTGAGACTATTGGGGTTAAGTGATTTGCCCAGAGTTACACAGCCAGGAAATGTTAAGTGTCTGAGATCAAATTTGAACTCAGGTCCTCCTGACTTCAGGGCTAGTGCTCTATCCACTGCACAAAGGTCATCTTTCTTAACCTCACAGTAGCCTCAGAAACTGTTATTTGAAATCTTCCGGATTCCTCCTCTCTAGATTTCCACAACAGTGCTCTCTCCTATTCTCCTTTTGCTTATCAGAACAGACTTCAGTTTCCTTTGCTGTTACATCTTTATCCAGGTCAAGTTCGTTAACCTTGGCATCCACCAAGTTTCTGTACTGGATCTTCTTCTCTGTATATATTCTCTTACTGTGAGCCCATCAGCTCCCCTGGTTCCTATTTATATCACTCTGCAGATGATTCCCAGATTTATCCACCCAGTATTTCTCTCCCTCCTGAGCTCCACTCTTGCATCATTCTTGCCGTTGGAACATCACTATGCCTATAAAAGAACACAGTGCCTTTTCCCCAAAACTCTTCCTTCTTCCCAAATTTCTGATTCTTGTCAAGAATACCGCCATCTTCTCAAACAACTCAAAACCTCCATCTTTTTGACTCCAAGATGGACTCAATATACAATGCGCTGCTGCCTCCCATAGTTTGGTGGGAAATGAGCTAGACTTAAGAGTCAAGAGCGATTTCAGTGAGAATTCTGCCTCTCAGACCTCCTAGCTGTGTGCCTCAAGGCAAGTTATTTAACTTCTGAGTCTCAGTTTTCCCATCTATAAAATGAAGGTGATAGCATCAAACTCACAGGGTTATTGAAGATCAATTGAGATTTTATCCATAAAGATTTTTCTAGACTTTACCCAACTGAAAAGTAAATTTAGACTGTTATTATCACACCACAAGGCCTCCCTTAGAACGATGTATTTTGTCTTTTTGGTCTTATCAAATGGAGATGATCATCCCTCGCCTCCAGGGCTGTTGTGGGATATGATCAGACTCTGCAGACTTTTTTGGGCTACATAGCAATATTCTCATCGAGGGATCATAGATCTATAACTGGAAAAGACCTTTGGGGCCAGGGAATCCAACCCCTATGCACCACAGACAAGGAAATGAACCCAAGATCTGCGCAGTCACACAGATAGCAACTGTGCCAGAACTCACTCGAATCCTCTAGAGAGCTTCAAATCCAGCCATATCTCCATTGTCCAACACTGTTCAACCTGTGGAAGACTACACACCATCCACTGATAGGAACAGTTCCTGTGTTACACCTGGACCACTTGTTGAATGTGTTATAGCAGGAGTCTGTGCTATAGAAAGTCAAATTTGGTGATTCCACGATGTAGCTTTACTTTATCCAGAGATCATTCTAAAACAAAAACTTAAAAAGGTACATTAGGTGTTTTTTTTTTTTTTTAATCACTACACTACAATGAACTTTTAAAAATAGTTTTCAATTAGTTCAGGTTGAAAGTGATTGCAAGAAAAACTAGTATCAACTACAAGATGTATAAATCATTGAGATGGGATCAAGGAATAAATAAACAAGGACAAGAGCTGACTTTCCTCCTACCCCACCCCTACTCCCAGGACTGTTGTACTTGCTTCTGGCAAGGTTAATAGAGTCGCAGCGCTCAGAGCAAACAGCCAGAGGTGGCTCTGGGCAAACCATCTTCTTCCTTCAGACAGGACCCATCCTTGTGTGGACAGTTTGTTCAGAACTTCCAGTTCTGATTCCAGTAATGGTTCCTCAAACATCTCCCTTGTCTGCAGAGTCAGACTTTTCTGGAAAGAGGATGATGTTTTGTTATGGTTTTCTGTATAATTCTTCGCCTTCCAAGGCAAAGAAGCTAAGAGCTGTCCCAGATCAAAGAGGAAACATAAGGGCAGGCTCTGCAGGTAATGAAGCTATGCTGAGATTTCTTGATCCTGTCAAGGGATGAAGAGATGTATGAGGTGGGGTGGGGTGGGGGAAGTCCTTTTGCAGTCACTATTAGAATGACCTTTGAAAGGCCCTCTCTGAGCCTCAGTATCTTCATCTATAAAATGGAGAGGGCTGGACTAAACGGCCTCAGAGATCCCATCCATCTCTAGAACAAAGAACTTGCTACATCCTTAGACTCCAGCTTTCTTATTTATAAAATGAGGGGGCTGGATGAAATGGCCATTACAATAATGACTTCCACTCTCAATCTATGACCTAAATGAAGATTCTGGAGTTTGGGAATATTGGGATCCTAGGCTTCTTCTCAAATGGAACTTAACTTTTTTTTTTAACTCTCACAATTCATTTAATCATTCATTCATTCACTTAATTTTTTATTTATTGCACAGTTAGACAGTACAGTGAAAAGAGTACTAGGCCTGGAGTGAGGAAGATATCTTCCCAATTTCAAATCTAACCTTGACCTTGGGCAAGTCACCCAATCCCATTTGCCTGAGTTTACTCATCTATAAAATGAGCTGAAGAAGGAAATGGCAAACCACTCCAGTATCTTTGCCACACAAATGGAGTCACAGAGACAGACAAAACCAAAATGACTGAACAAGAAGTCTTTATTGTTTCCAGCAATGAAACTAAGAAGGTAAATTTTCCCTTTACAGAAAAGAAACCAATTTTATACTAGCTTATTACAAAACAGAAAAAAAAAAAAAGCCATTATCAAACACAATGCAGCTTAAATTCTGAAATTAGGGAAATACAAATCTACAATTGCACTTGGACTTTGCAAGTGGATAGGAAAAATGAGGCAATGTCCAACATGCTTATAAAAAATACATTTAAATGTCATTGTGACAATGTTCTGTCGGTGGCACATATGGGGGAAAGGAGGATACTAATTGTGAGAACATAGCCTGTGAGATAGCATTAATAAATGTGGAAAATAAAAGCTCATTTTGAAGAAAGGTTTTCCTGAGAAAAACCAGACTGCATTCCAATGTGGTTCAATCTTTAGTATGTTCCAGCTTTGACTCTTTCCATACCATGGATATAAATTAACCTGAGCTTTAGGTCAGCCTCAATTTTTCCTTATTAGAACAAACAAACAAACCAAAAAGAAAAACAAAATAAATTTTAAAATGAAGATCTAAATAGCTATACTCACCCATAAACTCACCATCTTCTTATCACTACAGCAGCTGTTGGAGTTGACAAACCTGAATTAAGGTGTCTTTTCCAGCATGTTGCTACTTAAGCAAAGTAATCGATCACTTCAGTTTTCTGGGAATTCATGAAGGAATTTCAGTTGCCTATTGGCATCTGCTAGAAGTTTAGGAGTGGGCATTGGGGGGAGAGGGGGGTGAAGGAATTACACCTTACAATCCATCAGCAGCTCACAGAGAGAAGGCTAAACTTCCAAAAAAACTGGTGTCTATGTTAAGTTCACATTAATTCAAAGTTTATTTTGTTGTTCACCTCTGAAATCTGAAAGATTGTGGTGAATAAGAGGAGACACACTACATCACAGGACTAGAGAAGGGCCAAAGTCCTTATTTTCAACAGAAAGAAAAGAACAAGCCAGTGAACTTGAACTTCAGTTACTAGAAAATTCTAGCTTGAATGGTTAGTAAACATTTAGAAAAAGGAAACTGATTAAAAAGAACAGAATGATTCCATCAAGAACAGATCCTTGAATTAGAGTCCCAGAATCAGAGGTATGTGATAAAGAGTATTCCTACATTTTGGCAAAGCATGTGATAAAGTTTCATATTCTTATCAAAAAATGGAGGATCATGGCATAATGAGACAGATTATATTTAGGTGAATGATTAGATCGGAAAAGACTTCAAAATGGTTCACTGTCAACTAGGCAAGAGGTCTCCAGTGGAGCGCCTTAGGAATCTGCACTTCGCTCAGTACAATTTTACATATTTATCAAAGACTTGACTAAATGTATCAGATTTGGAACACAAAAGATGGGAAAATCAGCTAATATCCTATATATCCAAAAAGATCTATACAGTAGAGATAAATGGAAAGTCTTATACTTGGTTTCAAAACAGCAACTTTAAAAAAAATAGAGAAAGCATGATTGGGAAGGAGGAAGGGGAAAAAAAAATTTGGAATTCAAAATTAAAAAAAAAGAAAGTTATGATTGATATTACATATAATTGAGGAAAAATTACTAAAATTTCATCTAAAAAAAGAAATGGTAGAAGGAAGGGAGAAGAAGAGGAGAGGAAGGGAGGAAGTGACCATCCAGGACAATGGCCAGGATAGTTAAGGCCATTGAGATCAAAGTATTGGTTAAAGGAACTGAAGATGCTTACAGTAAAGTAGAATTAGGGGACACAATGCTTAACCTCAAGTTCTGGAAGGGCTATCACAACATGAGAAGACCATCGGACTTGTTCTGCTTGGCTTCAGCAGACAAAATAGGGAGCTACAGAAATGCCTGTTTCAGGTCAATGCAACAACACAACCATTTTTCTGGCAGATCTAATTTTTAGAAGGGGGAAGAAGGTGCATTAATAAAGTGCTCACAGTGCACAGAAAAAACCTTAAGCAGGTTCAGAAGGACAGCACAAAACTAGACCAATTGTTCATAAAGAGATCTATCGTTTCATAAAAGATCTCTTTATGAAAATGATTGTGGATTATCAAGTTCAAGATTAAACCAAGCAATAAGATGTACTACTGCCTGCACCTAAGACTTAAAGCCAATGATCCTAATTTACATTCTACAGACTCTATAACCTCTCCTTCTCCACCACCTTTTACCCCCAATTTAACATTTTACACACACTGATCAAAGTTTTATCTTTTTAACTTAGCTGTGCCATTTCTAAAATAATTAAACATGGCTATCTGTCTCTATACCTAGCAACTAACAGCCTTTTCCTGAAGTGCTCTCTTGGCTGCAGTGGGGAAGCTCACATCTAGCTCAAGGCTTTCAACAGTTAATTCAATGACAACAGATGACACTATGAGAAGTTCTCAGAAGAAGACCAAAGGAGAGTCTCACCTTAAGGTAGAAGAGGAAGGTTGGGACTGACTACTTCTACGGCTGCCACTGACATAAGGGGGATTTTGTCCTTTAAAACCTGGCCTGCAGACAAGAGAGATGTTTGAGGAACCATTACTGGAATCAGAACTGGAAGTTCTGAACAAACTGTCCACACAAGGATGGGTCCTGTCTGAAGGAAGAAGATGGTTTGCCCAGAGCCACCTCTGGCTGTTTGCTCTGAGCGCTGCGACTCTATTAACCTTGCCAGAAGCAAGTACAACAGTCCTGGGAGTAGGGGTGGGGTAGGAGGAAAGTCAGCTCTTGTCCTTGTTTATTTATTCCTTGATCCCATCTCAATGATTTATACATCTTGTAGTTGATACTAGTTTTTCTTGCAATCACTTTCAACCTGAACTAATTGAAAACTATTTTTAAAAGTTCATTGTAGTGTAGTGATTAAAAAAAAAAAAAAAACACCTAATGTACCTTTTTAAGTTTTTGTTTTAGAATGATCTCTGGATAAAGTAAAGCTACATCGTGGAATCACCAAATTTGACTTTCTATAGCACAGACTACTGCTATAACACATTCAACAAGTGGTCCAGGTGTAACACAGGAACTGTTCCTATCAGTGGATGGTGTGTAGTATTTTAAAGAATATTTTCAGCTTTTCTTCTAACTACTCTAAAACAAAATATAAAAACTAGAAAAGAAACTTCTCAACCCCCCACACCCACCAATACCTCAACCAACACGTTCATTCTGAAACTAATAAGGAAACCATAGTTATCCTATAGTCTTATTTCATTTTTCTCATTTCATTTTCTTGTTTTTAAGTATCTAATAACAAAGCATAGAAATGTGACAATAATCTCTAAGATCAATACTGTAATACTTCTTAAACTACCTTCATAGCCTAATATTTAGAAGTGAGTGGGAAAGTGCCATCTAAAATATTCTAGTAGTATGGCAGAAACTAGGCATTGATCCACACCTAAATACCCTATAAAGATAAGGTCAAATTTTTTATTTAGACATAGTGATAGTATAAACAAATTAGAAGAACAAAATATAGTTTACCTCTCAGATCTATGGAGAAGGAATGAATTTGTGGCCAAAGAAGAAATGGAAATCATTACTGAACCAAAAAAAGATAATTTTTATTACATTAAATTGAAAACCTCTGAAAAAGGCCCCATTTCTAAAATTAGATATAGAGAATTGATTCAAATTTATAATAATTCAAGCCACTCTCCAACTGATAAATGGTCAAATATGAACAGAACATTTTCAGATGAAGAAATGGAAGCTATTTCTAGTTATATTAAAAGGTTCCCTAAATCACTTTTGATCAAAGAAATGCAAATTAAGATAACTCTGAGGTACTACTACACACCTCTCAGATTGGCTAAGATGCCAGAAAAAGATAATGACGAATGCTGGAGGGAATATGGGAAAACTGGGACACTAATACATTGTTGGTAGAGTTGTGAAGTGATCCAACCATTCTGGAGAACAATTTGGAACTATGCCCAAAGAGTTATCAAACTCTGCATAACCTTTGATCCAGCAGTGTTACTTTTGGGCTTATATCCCAAAAAGACCTTAAAGGAGGGAAAGGGACCCACACGTACAAAAATGTTTGTGGCAGCCCTCTTTGTAGTGACAATAAATTGGAAACTTGATGGCTGCCCATCACTTGGGGAATGGCTGAATAAATTATGGTATATGAATGTTATTGAATATTATTGTTCTATTATGAATGATCAGCAGAAAGATTTCAGAGAGGCCTGGAGAGACTTACATGAATTGATGGTAAGTGAGGTGAGCAGAATCAGGAGATCGTGGTACACAGCAACAGCAAGATTATATGATGATCAATTCTGATGGACGTGGCACTTCTCAACAATGAGACGATTCAGACCAGTTTCAATGACCTTGTGATGAAGAGAGCCATCTACCCAGAGAAAGAGGACTGTGGGAACTGAATGTGGACCACAACACAGCCTTTTCACTTTTTGTTGTTTGCTTGCATTTTATTTTCTTTCTCATTTTTTTCCCTTTTTGATTTGATTTTTCTTGTGCAGCAAGATAATTGTATAAATATATATGCATATATTGGAATAACATATATTTTTACCAAGTTTAACATATACTGGATTACTTGGCTACTTAGAAAAGGGAGGGGGATGGGGGGAAGGAATTGGAACACAAGGCTTTGCAAGAGTTCATGTTGAAAAATTATCCATGCATATCTTTTAAAAATTAAAAAGCTTTAATTAAAAAATATATTCTAATAATTTACAATCATAACAACAATAATGATAACAGCAGCATATATATAGACCACCTACTTATGTGCTAAGCACTCTACAAATAATTATATCATTTGATCCTCACAACAACTCTGGGAAATTGATGTAATTATCATCCCCATTTTCTAGTTGAGGAAACTGAAGCATTTGAAGGCAAAGTGACTGGCCCAAGGTCACACATATCAGAGAACAGATTTGAATTCAGAGCTTTGGGACTCTAGGTCCAATGCTCTTTTGCACTGTGGCGCCCTTTGATGGCCTTCACCATACAGAACACAGTCCAGATGAGGGAAAGAAAAGACACAGACACTACAATAAATAAGGACTGAGTCAACTTAACTTTTCTGGACCTTCTCCCTTATATGTAAATGGGCATCGCCCTTACCAAGAAACAAGGATGTAAGGCTCTAGATAAATGTGCACCAAGTTAACAGCAGGTTTCCAATTAATATCTATGCGCCCACTGGTCATTTAAAACATCATACAGATTTGGAAGACTGTGACTAAAATATTTTTGCAAGGTGTAGTAATACACAATATGCTAATTTTTAAGTTTTCCTTACCTTTCTGAAAGATCACTTTAGTAAAATGATATTGCAGCAGGTAGTAAAACCATTTTTGTGGCTAAAAGTCACTATATTAACATCCTTTTTGTTCTTTAATATTTAAAAACCATGCTGAGAAAAAGAGCAACACTGTATTCCTTAATTTTATTTATAGTTATTAGTACAATTTACATTTATTAAATATTTGTCACTTAAAATTTCATCTGTCATACTGTTAAACTATTGCTCACTAGTTATGTTCATGTTTTTTTTTTTGAGTGCCTTTCATTTTCATCTCACTTTTAGAAAAATCTAAAGGAAAATATCAGATATATAATTTACAATCTTTGGAACAAAGAACTGATGCAATTACAAATCTCATTTATATTGATGATATTGTAGTTTGAACAGCTTAGAAATCCATCTATTCCAACATTAAAAGTATATGCATTTGTTTGGCATTGAACACTACCAAAGATTTCTGCTGCAAAGTCAGTTAAAAAAAAAAAAAAACTACACACACATATAAACTGCTGAAAAATGATACAGAAATAATTTTAAAAATAAACCCTTTTACATTTGGAGTAAAATATAGAAAACTTTACTGCAAATTTGTATATTCATTATATGTATGACTTCATTCTAGTTATTTGAAATTTTCTTATTTAGAAAATTGATATTTTCAATGTTATGATTTTATAATTTGTTCTTATCATTATACTTCAAATGCAATTAATGAAAACTTGAATCATTTGGGCATGAAATCAAATAGTTCTGAGGTACTTCTAAAAGTTATTTGATAGTAATATAAAACTTTTAGCAGCTACCAGACAAGATGAATAATACTGTATTTCTTTTAACTTCCTCCCATGCTGTTTGTCATCACTTAGTTCTTCTGAAATTATTTAATGAAGAGTCATCTTTAAGTGCCTCTGCATGTATGTATATGTGTGCGTGCCCATGAATGCATAAGTGGGGGGGGGGGGGGTGTTTCACCAAAAGGCTGTACATTTGATAGTAGTGGCCACCTGAATGTAATCAAAGAAATAACAAATAAAGAAATGAGAATTCTATATTTTGTTAATTTTTTTCATAGATTTAGTGTTTCCTTAATAAGAAACCCCGTGTCGCCTTTTCTTCAGTCTAACTAAAATTTCATCTTGTACAAAAATATATTGAGAATTTTTCAGTTTGTCTCATCCTTAGAGTAAATTAGATTGTTTCAGTAGAATGTAAACTCCTTGAGGACAGGCAGAAGCTGTTATTTCCACTTGCCTTTTATATCACTTGCAAACTAACACAATACCCAGTACACATTCAGTATTTAATAAAGTCTTGCCTACTGTTGTTGCAAAGACATCTAAGTAGTCACCAATGAAGATTACACTGATTACAGGTCTAATCATGTTCACTGAACCTTCATAAAATAATTAGCACATTAACTCCTGTGATGCCAATAAAGAAAGGAAGATTTATAAAACTCTCAAATAGCTCATTTACCAAAGTAATCTGACCTATAAAAACCAACAGCAGAAGTTAAATGCAATAGTTTTAATATGAAATCCCAAAATTTTAATTTTTCACAACAGAGAGAATAATAAATAATGGTCATGTTCTGCTTTGTCCTAGTAATGAACTAATCACTAATCAACTCGATATTTTATAAACTAATTGCTTAACAATTCCAACTGTCATATTAAAACGACTTTTAGAAAAAGCAGGACATCCCAAATTTCTAAGTTTGAGCAGACAAAAAGTTAGAAGGCAATTTGTTAATCAAAAATAGATCTGTGAGAAACCTACATAAAATATCATTTTCTGCAAATTTCTTTTTCTTATGAAAAGAGGCACTTAGTGTATACAATTGAAGTTTCAGTGGAATAAAAATCCTATGAACTTTCCTATTTTGCAAAAGGCATTTTTTACAGTTTCATCACAAAAATACAATTTTTTTAGAGCAGTCAACTGAGATATAGTGGTGATCGACCATCTACACTTTAAGTAAAAAAAAAAAAAAAAAACTCACAACTCTTCAGAAATCATGAAAACAATACTGAGTCAGAATATTTCTGTGCTGCCAAGGCCATCCCAAATGACAAAACCAACGTTTCCAAGCATAGCTTTTAAAAATTGGTCCGAAGTTTTTTGTTCTCTTCTCGTAGTCTTTCAATTTCAGCTACTAAACTTTCATTGACTGAGTATCTTTCAAGTAAGGAATGCATTTCATTCTAGAGGGGAACAAAATCAATAGTGAAAATTGATTTGATAATCTGCACTTTGAGTTGATAATTTTTCCTATCATGATTCCCTTTCTTTCAAATGGCTAACAAGAGTTCTTCTGTATTCAAGTTATCCTTTGTACATTGCATTAAAAGAAATGCAATTGAAACTGTTGAGTTTCCTATAAATTTAGGAGCTTTTAAGGCATATTCTTCTAAAAGGATGAATGTGTAAAAACAAGAAAAACAAAACAAAACAAACATTTAACTATGTTCGCATATTCATTTCTTTAAACAATTCAAAAATATAATTGGTCAATTAAAAAATCAGTTATTTAATCTGCTCCCATTATTCCTTAGATAATTGAGCAACTAGTACAGTTAAGTAAAAAATAATTGTAGATTCCCTTTTGATAGACTTGTTAACTTTCCAGCTTCTCAGAGTACATTTTTATACAACATTTGCAGTACATACCAATTGCATATGGAACTGTTTAATCATCTCCACTTGCAAATTTACAATGTCACGATGACATGCTTCCCTAGGAAAATAAGAACAACATCATAACACAGGAAAGTCAATTCATTATATCTTAAAAAGTTATCTACCAACTTCTTGTCTTCATGCCATTTTTAATGGTACCCACTTTAGTTCAAAGCCATTTCATTATATTGATTCCTACAGGATTGTCAACAAGTTGCGTCAAAAAAAAACTGTATGATCTCTGGTGTAACTGGGGAGTGGGAGTAATCAGCAGAAGAAAATTTTTTGGAAGTATTCTACAAAGCAGAATTTAGACTTCTCTGTAATGGAGTTAAGTTGTTTGTCTTTTATTCTCAAAGAGGACCAAAATGATAAATTCTACACGTGCCTAACCATAGACCAAGTGGCCCATGTTCAGATAATAAACAGGAGGCTCATCTAATTTGGCCTGTTTATCACTACATTTTAGAGACACATTTCATATGGATTCATTTAACAAATACTTGCAGAGTATCTATTAAATATAAGCAATGTACAGAAGTACTAAGCTAAGTCAATATAAATAAGAGGCTCTAGTCTCTAACTTCAAGAGGCTTGGTTGAAATCATGTGCATGTGCAGATGTATGTATGACTATATATCCATGTGAGAGAGAGGGGAGAGAGGAGAGCGAGAGAAGGAGAGAGGAAGAGAGAGAGATACAGAAAGGAAGGAAGGAGAGAGACAATGTTGGCATAAGAGATTTTAAATATACATTGTACTATAAAGCAATCTACAACAAATGCCATAAGAACATGACATATTGTTACAAGATTCTGAGAAGGAAAAATAATTTCTGCTTGGAATAATCTTAGAGAAGGAGGAATTCAGCTGAAGCAAATAAAGAGACCAGTTTCTAATAAGTTGTTTTCTAATGAGTCAAATTTTATTTATAATTTTTAAACCAGTGGCAGGGTGTGTGTATGTGGAGCGGGGGCAGGGGGACAGAGGGACAAAGAGAGAAAGAGAAAGAGAGAGAGAGAGAGAGAAAGAGAGAGAGAGAGAGATCCCTCTGACTTGCTCATCTGTTTCCTGTCTCTCATCTCAAAAGTCAGGCATGTAGAGAAGAACCTGCCAAGAGTTAGCTGAAAACCACCTCAGTCTCCTTTCTGCTCTCTTACCACTGAGAACCCCAGTACTCATTTACATTCCTCTCAGGGCAAAACCTCAAATTGCAACTTTCCCCTACAGATGCCAGCCTTCCCCACATCCCAAAACTTGCCTCTTCTACCTACAAAAAATTAACACCTAGCTCTAAGAAATGGGAAGAGTAAATTGGTTCAAAAAATATTATGACTGCAGAGATACTTTTGTTGGGTAAAAGTTAATATAATTATTTTCAATTATACTTACTTATATTTAATTTCCATGCAGCATACCAACAATAAATATCATTAAATGTGGGTCAGATTAACTACTTTAAATTATTGAATTTGAACAAGTTGAACTCTTCATAGTTTATTTTTCAAGTAACAGGGCTGCCCATTCACAATCATTAAAAAAGGTGAAAACAGGAAGATAAAAATGAGGAAGGCTCAGGAAAATGGATTTCCATATCAAATGAATTCAGTTAAATTATTTTGTGGGCAGAAGACTAAAAGAAAATGCCATAAACCAAACAACTGAAGACAACAACTATGGTGGAATGAACTAAAAATTGGATATCTGCTAAGTATATTAAAAATATATAATCTACAACTGAGAAGTTGTCAAAGTTCATCCAAGGTAAGTCTCAATTATGTCAAGAGTTTTCAGATGTTCTAACTGCTCAGATACATTCCCATCACCACTGTCCCTGGCACCTCATGATTTTAGAGAACGTCATGACAATCACTTGTCTTAAGAGCATCAGCTTCAGGAAATCCAGGACTAGAGATGACCTCTAAGGGTCCTCCATTATCAATAAAATGTACCCAGTACAAAAATGAATATCACTTTGATCTCTTGCCCGAGGAGGGATGAGTAGCTGAGGGAGGGAAGGGAGAAGAATAAACATTTAGCTATCCATGCAAAGAAAAACATTACTATGAATAAGCTTTTTCTTTATAAAAAAGTAATTAAGACCAACAACTATGAATATTGTTAGCCTCAGAAATTTACATTCAAACAAAAACGAAACTGTTGGCTGACCAATCAATAAATATTTGGTGACATAAAGACAAGAAGTAGTTTTTGTCTCTCAGTATTAAGCGCACACAATGCCAGGCACTCTTCATAAAGTCTTTTTGACTAACGGTAAAATAGTCCCTCTGTCCTCAAAAAGCTTACATTCTATTGAGAGGAAAATGTATATGTGTGTGTGTGTGTGTATGTATAGGAAATACATTCAAAATAAATATAAAGTCACTTTTTTTTAAGGGGGAGGGTGGGGAAAGTCATAGCAGCTAGGAGGAATCAGAAAATATTTCATGTAAAAGGACTCACTTAAGTAGAGCTTTTAAGAAAACAAGAAATCTCCAAGCAGTGATGGCGGTTTCACTGGCCCCAGGGACAAAGATTACAAAATCAAGGTAGCCTTTCCTATTTATTCTAGCTCTCACAAGTTCCTGGCTATTGAAATATCACCTACCCCCTCATCCCCTCTGTGAAAACATTTAAAATCTATAGACTTTTCATCATTTTCTTTTAGGATGCTGACATATCTAGTATAAGCATTTTTATCACGACTCTTAAAACAATACATCTCAACAGAGGACTACTAGTGCTCTACAAATACCTTGCCAATGTTAATCCATCATGAACTTTGAGAGCTGTTAAAAAGCTGTGTAAGACTTAAAAAAAAAAAAAAAAAAAAAAAAGGCAACCAACTCATTAATTAAACAGTTTCAAATGCTAAAGAAAAAACATTGAGAAGGTTGTAGTATCACATTTAACAAATTACTTTCTCAACTTTCCAGTAGTCTGAGAAAAAAATGAAAATTAAATGCTAGGGAAAGAAAAGTTAGGGACCCCACCAAATTACAAGCACATGTGTACTATTCACAGGATGCAGCTCTCATAATTGTTTTTTAAAATGTATTTCTCTACTGTATAATAAATAAATGGTATATTTGAGAGACAATCTATAAGTCTTATATTTAAGGAACCTTGTATTATTTTTCCAATTTTGCCAACTTAATTTTGTTACAAAAACATCTAAACCAACAGCCTGACTGCCAAAATACAGCGGCTAAGTAGTCCACCAGCTGTACTGAATGAATGAGCTTCTTACTGCATGATCATCAGTAAATGCAAAAAAGGCTGAGGTCAATGTGATAAGCTACTCCATGTCTGCTAAAGTCTTACTGAAAAATCACATTCAAATTTTTCACTTCAGAACTCAAAGCAGAAACTTCAAAGTACTAGTCACTGCATTTTAGTTTTAATTTGCTTGTGTAATTAACAAGAAAACAAAGAAGTCAAGCATAGGGAAAAATAATTTTATTAGATAATACCTAAAGTCATCCAGTGTGTCCTGTATCATGTTCTGGATAAAATGGATTTGAACAGATGTCAGCGGTATATTTGATCTGTTGCTTCCAATGGTATCTGCTATTTTTTCTGAAAGTGAATTGGCAACTCCAGAAGTGACAGAGGATGTTATCTTTGGATCTAAAATAGACCAAAAAACAATCAGATATTAAATTATATATATCTGGCAAATACATACTTGAAAAACTAGAGAAAAGAACTAAGTTTTATGACATTTAAGAAGGAAAATGTTTCTAAAATAGATCCCAGGAACTTTCTATTATATTATTTCTAGCAGTCATTTATCTATATTTATAAACTGCCAACTGAATAATGTGATACTACATGACAAGGGGATTCATCTTAAAATTTCTATGAACCATTTATCTATCTTACATCGAACAAACAGAACAAGTTGGTTATAGTTCAGCCACAAGAGAATATATGTGTGTGAAGATAAGTAAGCATAGCTAAGAGAAAAATTGGCTAAAATGCTTTAAAAATTATTAGACCAACACCCAGAAAGAGGATGAATAAAAGTCAAAATACACAAGAATATCATATTTAATCATAGTAAATAGTTTATTTCCTGACATCTTTAAATGTGATTAAGTTATACATTTTTTGGTTCATGGATTTAAATGCCAAAATTTCCCCTTCTCAGAAAACTTTATTAGATAAATATGTGGAATGGTTCTAAGAATCAGTCCATAAATTGTTGTAAAGTCATCTAATCATAAACAACACCTGGTAACTAAAATTCTTATAGCTAAATCCTTCGAAGGATTCAAGTCAGATTCATGTTATACACGACACACACTGTAGCATCTTGGGCTGGAATTGACCTTTGACATGATCTACTTAAACTCTTATCCACACAAGAATCTTCTCTGTGACATTCTTGATCAGCAGTAATAGGTGATTTCATAAAGCAGCTTAATCCATTTTAAACAGTCCTAATTTTTTAGAGAAGTTTTTGGTTTTTGTTTGTTTACTGAGTTCAATTTATCTCCCTAAAACTGCTGGTTCTTGAGCCATAAAAAGTACATTTTACTTTTTAAACAACTAATAAGTCAGTCAATTAGCATTTATCAGCTATTCCTATGTTTTCAGATTATTATTATTGCACTCTAAGTTTTCCCTTTTCTAGACTCAATGTTTCCACGTCAAAAATTCAGACTGTCAGAGATCTGAATGAGAAGTCCATATACAACACCTCCAATGACTAACAAATCAACCCCTACTTGAAAACCTTGAGTGAAGAGAAATCCAATCAATACCTCTTTTTCTGTTTGTTTGGCTAGTGCCAATTGTTAGAAAGTTTAACTCTTATCATCAAAAAAACTCTACAATTCCCATACATTATCAGTTTTGCCTTCTGCCAAACAATAAACAGAATCCCTTTTCCACAGGACAACCCTTTAATTACTTGAAGGCATTTTTCATTTCCTCCCTTAACTTGGAGCACAGAAAGTGTAACATTACCAAACCGTTCTATTGATCCTTTTGTGACATGATTGCTACTTCTCACCATCCTAGAAGCACATCTCTAAACTTAGCAATGTCCTTTCCTAAAATGTGGCACTTAGAATGGTACACAATGCTCCCAATGTGTTCTGACCTTGTAAGAAAAAAGAATTATCCCGCCCTTCATTGTGGCCACCATACCATTTAAGAAGTTGCCAAATCATGTGCTGTCATACATTGAGATTACAATCCAATAAACATCCTAATTTGTTTCTACACAAACTGGTTTATAGCAATACCTCCCACTTGTGCAGGAAATTCTTCAAATCCAAGGGAAATTATCCCTAATAAATTTCATTAATAGAGTACATTGTTAAGTTCTTTTTGGAACCTGAATCTCTCACACATTTTAATGATCCCTCTCCTCCCTGCATTGTGTTATCCACAAATCTGCTATTTCTGACAGCTTTCAGGTTCCCCATAAAAATGCTGACTAGCATAGGGTCAGGAAAGGTCCTGAGAGCATTCTGCTAGAGACCTGCCTGCAGGCTAAAAGCCTAATAATGACCACTATGGGGTTGGTAATTCTATACTGTTGAGAATACTATACTGTTGTTTGGTCCAATTTTTTTCACATTATTCTCAAGGATGGCATTGGAGAATATCAAATGGTTACCTGAAAGATAGGTGTACCCAAGTTACAGCATTTCCCTGATCTATTAGACTAGTAATACTATCAAGAGAGAAAATGACATTATTCTGGTATGGCCTTGATGAAGAATTGTGAGATTTTAGGAATAAAAAAAAAACTTTCCTTTATAAATGTTTCAGTTAAAATAGGGGTGCTTAATCTTTTGTCATAGAGCTCTTTTGGCAGTCCAGTGAAGCTATGGATTCATCAATATAATGTCTTACATGTATAATATGTAATAAAATACAAAGATTACAAAGAAAGTACATATGCACATAATGACATGCATAAATACACACATGCACAAATATATACACACACAGAGGCATTGAAAACAAGTTTAAAGATCTCAAGCTGAGAGAATCTTTAATAATACATTCCAGAATTTTGTCAGGAATCAAACTCCATTCTCTTCCCTTTTTGGAAACCTAAGAAATTTATGAACTATTGGAACACCTTTCTCATTCTCTATTAATAACAGGATGGCAATTCCTGCTCTTTCAGAACTCAAAACTGTAGCGTGTTATACTCATTAAAGATAGCTAATGGTTCTTTAATTTTCCTCTTTGATCTATATTTCATCTCCCTGTCCATCATCTATTATCCTTTCCAATATAAAGTTTGCTCTTTTGGGAAGTAAAATTAGCAAGAGTTGACCAGTTCCATATTCCTAATCTTTCACTATCCTATCCACTGAGGGATGATCCTATCTCTACAATAAAAAGATCTTTTTTTGTTGTTGTTTTTCTTAGTATTCATCTCCAGCACCACTTTCATCCCAAGACTTACACTATCCTATATGAATGTGTAACTTTGTTCTTAATTACCTGCCTTTCCATTTTCTAACTTTTTTAAAATCTGGAGCTTCACAACAAAATTCCCTTTAATCCTTAATCCTCTCTTTAAACAGAAACCTCTTTCATTTCTCAATGGAATAATTCATGCCTATACATTCAAACTTCTGGCTATGTGATATTAATTCCAAGACCAATTATCCTGTGCTTCAATACTTGCTATTTGACAGGTTATTTATGCTTTTTCTATTAGGTACTGACCTATCTGTTACATCCTTTCTACTAATACTTTACCCATATCATACTTGCTATTTTCTTAGTTACCTGGCTTAGTAGCTATCATAAGGATAGGGTTGTTTTTTCCGCTTCTTTCCTCCATTGTCTAGGGTCCTCTTGATTTGATTTTGTAAATTTTCTGGCACTTTAACCGACTTTTTTTGATGAACCCCATTCCCAGCTAAAAGTTCATCACTAGGATTTTATTTAGTTGTGGTCAATAATCAAATCTGTTTTTTAATATCATCTTAATAACTGCTCTCTTCCCAAATCTAGCTTTTCTTTTCTGCTTATATCTTAGGAAGACAAAATACTTCCCACTGTTAAGGTCAGATAATATACAATCACTTTCAGCAACCACTACTATTTGTGTAGGCCTTGAATGGCCTCTTATGAGGGTGCTTGGGGTTTAATGGTTATCAGCTCTTGCAGAAGAAAAATTTGTTCCTGGCTCGGAGAGTTTAGCTCTGGCTCTGTGGAAAGAGGTTCCTGATCTATTCCTTAATGTCCAAGGGCTGGCTGTTGGATTTTTTTCATCCCTTGCTTGCCCATGCTATTCTTCCACCTTCATAGGACCACAGATCAAGAGCTAGAAGGGACCACTTAAAACCCTCAAGTGCAACTCTCTGGTTTTATGACCAACATTCCCAAAGCTCAGCAATGTGAAGTACCTCACTCAAAGTCTCATGGGATTAAGTGTCAAAGTGCGATCTGAATTCAGGTGCTGAAGCCAGACCCCTGTTCTTCCCACAGTCCCACACCATTCCCTCCAACCTCTCACAGCCTTGCATCCCCAGAATCTATTTCTTCTGTCTTCCCTTAAATAATTTCTCCCACTGATGTTACAACAGGTCACTAATATGCCCAAAGATGGCTTTGAGCAAACATTACTTCCCTCTGTAACCTTTGCAAACCACTCATTTAGCAAAAAACCACTAAATAACTTATTTGGGACCAAATGCCTTCCTTGTTTCAACATTCTATTTCTCTGAGATATATGTTAAGCAGTTATGTGCTCCTCTCATCCAGGCAAGCAGGCAGATCAGTAGATAAGGGGACATAGAATCAATTGAAATACTGACAGAAATTGAAATATTGTCTTATCCATTTACTAGGTGACCCTGGGTGAAGTCCCTCAGCCTCGATTTTCTCATGTGTAAAATGGGGATGATAAAAAGTCTGCCTTATAGAATTGTCATGAGAATCGCATGTGATAACTACAGGGCTCCTCAAATGTTGCTCATTCTGACAATGACCGACATCCTGCCTGGCTTGGCCTCTGAGCCCTTCTCCCAGGGTTCTCTTGCTTGTCCCACTTTGTTCTCCTCCTGGAGAAGATAAATGAAAACTGGGGTTGCCCAGCTTTGCCTCTTCTGTCATTTGTTAATATTTAACCATTATTCCCAAAAGGGAACCTCTTCCTTCCTTGATCTGACTACCCTGAAAAAGCCGTTTGGGGGCCTATGTGTCTTTTACAAGTGTTGGATCATTCCAGGCCTTGGCTTTCCCAAGTCTGTCCCTGCAGCCACGTTCCTCATTGCCTCCTATGTCCCTCTAAAATCTGAGCCCACTGGAGAATCCCCCATGCAGCCATGTCTCTTTGGAGTCTTGTCTTTTCTTACCTATTAGTCCCCTATTGGAATTTGATATTTTGATTGCATGGAATTTTTAATAATTTGATCATTAGCTATTTTTGATAATATTTCAACTTGAAATCGTCCATCCTTTTTCCTTTTGCAGTCACTGGTGGTGGTGTGATACCAATCACTTTTGCTGCTTTCCTACAATCTAAGATACAGGTCTCATGATGGCCAACATTCCCTTCCATTCACGATTATAAACTCCAAGATTACAAGAGTTACATAGTCAAGCTACATCTGAATCACATCTAGAAAAAGACTCAAGTACATTGGAATCACCTTACAGAAGCTGATTGCTGGAAAATGGAATGAAATAATAGTCATATTTCCTGATTCATCAATAATAATTTCTTTTCATATTCTTCCAAAAACTGAAAACAAAGTCCTCTTTGACTTGTGTACTAAACCTAAATACATACTTGTGAAATATTTAAATAAATGTTTATTTTTTAAAAGAAAGAATATGAAAACGCCTAACTACTATATATCCTACACCTCTTTTCCACACTCAGTGATCTTTATTTATTTAAACTTTTAAAGTTAAATTTCTAAAACTTTTGAATCCATGTATACATAAAAAAGACATCAATAAGCAGCTTTATGCACTTACTAGCTATGGTAGTTCCATTGATTGGGAATTCATGTGTCAAATGGCCTTGAATTTCTCTTTCTGGCCTTTCTATTTTCTCAGGGCTTCTTGTTGCATTGGGTGCTGGGGAGGTATTCAGATTTCCAGATTCAGCACCAGAGGAGATGAACTTGGCAAGCTTCAAATTTACAATAAAAACCAATTTTAGCAATATTATTTGTAGCATCCAATTTTTAAAAAACACATACTAACTTTTTAAAATTTATATTATTTTAACCTATATTAACAGATTTTTGTCTACTCTGGGGAAGTGTGAGAGAAGTAAAAAAAAAAAAAGTCAAAAGAAAAGTAGTATTTGGGCCAATTATCAAGATAAATCTTAATAGAATGTTAGAATACAGACTTTCTCAACAAATACAAAGACAGACTGTTTTTGACAGCCTAATAAAGAAAAATTCAGTCATCCTGAACATTTATTACTAAATATCACTTTCAATAGAAATACGATCTGACAAAATAGGATTCCTTGTAAGAATAAAGGTATACATTTGACTAGTCTCATAAATATCTGTTAAAGCAATTCAAGTGGCATTTTCATTCTTCTTGAACAACTCATATATTGACTGCTTCCCTCCTTCCAGGAGAGAAGTGGTAGAATATAGGTATAGAATGTTACATATTCTATCCATGGAAGTCCCTAAAAGTAAAAAGGAAGTATTACTCCAAGTTCTCAATAATCAACCGAACTAGCGTATAACGGGTATATTTGTTAGTTTTATTACTGTTAAACTTCTTATTATTGTTAGAAGGAATTTATTATGGTGGGTCTTATTGAAATCACTATTGGAAAATAGGGTATAAAAAGTTATATATATATATATATATAATATATATTATATTAATAAAATATCTCAATAATAGTTTGAGACTATCAAGGTGCTTTTTATATGAATAAAAAAATCATATTCTACTGTGTGACTATTTATTTAACTATAACTCATTGGCTTTTCCATATAATGTTTACTAGTTCCACCTCTGATGAAGAAGCAAATTCTTGTAGAAAAATAAAATGGTTTTTAAAGTCAAGTAAGATAGAATCTAATTTTAGTGCCACTGATAATAACTTAGGCTAAATTATTTAAGTGAATTGGTATTTCATGTTTCAGTGGGGAATGTGGATGAAGAGTTATCTGATATTCAATTATAAAGCACCTTGTTTTTAAAGGAATAAAAAAAAATTTAGTCAATCTTAAAGTTGTAAGGTGGTACCTTCAGAGTTGTTTTAATTTGCACTTCTCTAATCAATAATGATTGAGCATTTTTTTTCACATGAATACCTTTGAGTTCTCTGAAAACTTTTCATATCCTTTGACCATTTATCAATTGCGGAATGACCTGTATTCTTATAATTTTTACTCAGTTCTCTATATATTTTATAAATGAAGCCTTTGTTTATATAAAACCTTTGTAATTTAATGTAATCAAAATTATCCATTTTGAATTTCATAATGTTCTCTATATCTTGTTTGATCCTAAATTCTTCCC
Organism: Antechinus flavipes; assembly: GCF_016432865.1. Lineage (NCBI taxonomy): Eukaryota > Metazoa > Chordata > Mammalia > Dasyuromorphia > Dasyuridae > Antechinus > Antechinus flavipes. Next base: position 270,501,516 of record NC_067402.1, on the reverse strand, counting down.
TTAGCCATAGTTTTGACAGATAAACTATTCCATGTTCTCCTAATGTGCTTATGCTATAATCCTTTATGTGTAAATCATGTACCCATTTCGACCTTATCTTGATATATGGTGTGAGATGATGGTCAATACCTAGTTTTTGCCATATTGTTTTCCAGTTTTCCTAGCAGTTTTTGTCAAATAATGAGTTTTTATACCAAAAGTTATGTAGTGAAGGCAACTCTGAATTTCTTAACACTCTATTGCATAAGTTCTGTCAGATTTTGACAAAGCACAAGAAACCTGGAGATGGACTCAAAGATAGACTATATGCTTTCTAGCTGAGAGTTAGCCTTGCTAATTCAGCACCAGAGATGGACCAGGAGGTGGTGAATCTCTTTGGTCAAAGAAATTCATGAAGACTAAAGATGCAAAAAAAGTCTTAACCTGCATCAAAGGACCATTAGCCAAAACTATAAAATAGATATGGTTAAGTACTGAAATGCATTATGCTTACTCTCTATGAAAAGAGACCCCTTCCTGCCCCCCCAAAACAAATACAAAAACAAAAACACCAACCTGATGGAAATTCTCCTGCAAAGATACCTGTTTTAAAGGTTCCTTTGATTCCTGTTTTCCTAGTTGCATCTTCTTACTCTCAGTTGTGGCATCTTGGCTTTCATTCTCTTCGGTAAGTGGGAATTCCATAGAGACATGAAGAGAGCTAACATGTGATACTGGTGTGTTTGTACTTGATGGTTGTTTTCTTGCTGGAAACATTGCATTTAATTGTGGGAGAAAGTCTAGGCCTGAAAAGAAGGGAAAAAGAGTTCTTTTGTACATGATAGTTATGTACTATAATCTATACTCCATTTCATAAAAGACTGGTTAAGAAACAAATTATTATAAACAACAAAGAAAATTATTGACTTCACATGTCTTAATCTTTAACATAAATCTCTCATAAAAGTCCCCACTATTGAGGTGGGAAAAAAGTATTGCAAAAGTTCCTACCATCTCCTCGGGCAATTGAGTCCTCACTTGACTTGTGGACAGCAGCATCTATAAAAATTATACAGTAAAGAAAAAAAAAATGAAAATAAAATCAAAATTTCATTCCCCATCCATTCATCAGGAAGCCTCTTAAGGGGAACAAAAAAGAAAATTAACAGAAGACAAGGAAAGGATTAATATTGACATTTTCCCTCTTCAATTCTTCAAGCAGTAGCTACAAGATAATATCCAAAAAGAAATCCCAAATCCAAACAAAACTTGACCATGCCTACTTACTTTCTTCCACAATCAATAATTTATTTTATCATAGATCAGACTCATTTATCAAACTCTCTTTGGAACAAAGAACATTTAAGTAAAAGTGAACCTATTATGCAACTTTGTCAGTATATGAATTATTCCCTACTTTTCTTAATGTACATTTCCTCTTTTCTACATGAAGGTTCATTTAAATAGAGCAAGTAAGAGCATATTTAAAAGATGGATCTTAAAGGTCAGGAGAAATGTGTTCTAATCTTGACTCATTACACACCCATGAGTAACCTGGGAAAGTCATGGCTTCTTTACACCTCAGTTTCACCCTCCCCATAAAATGGGAATAATGATACTTAGACTGCCTATTTCAAATAGTTATGGGGAAGTCCAAGAAAGATAATCTATGAGTGGAAATATTTCACAATTCATTTAAAAAAATTATATAAGCACAAATTTTTTTTTATTTTTTAATTAAATTTCATTTTATTTCCAAACAAAGATCTGCCTTTTCTCATCCTCTTACCTCTGAAACAAAAACCACTATTTATAAACATGTATAGTCAAACTAAACAAATTCCTTTATTGTTCAGATCCAAAAATATGTTTCTCAATCTGCATTTCAGGCTACTACCTAAGCAACACATTTTGCTCGGACTGTAAATTATTATTTTAAATAATATGATGTTCACTGTGGGTCCCTACCCCGCCTGGTCTCTTTCTTTGAGTTAAAGAAACTTTCTGTCTTTTTCTTCTCTCTTCCCCAAACTCAATGACTTCTCTTTAACATGTACTGTGTAGGATGTAAACAGTCTCCCGTCTCCCATCTGCCAAACTATCTCCCTTCTCCATAGTCAAAACCCAATTCAAACAAATTGGATGGATGAGTTGAAACATAGGGACTATGAAGAAACAAGTGAAATACGACTGCAAAGGAGTACAGTTAGTTTATAGAAAAATTTTAAAGTCACAATACTGGTTTTCTTTGGTAGGCAATGGGTAGCCATTGAAGGTTAACAGGGAGATAATATCATGAGTTCTATGAAATTATGAACATCAATTTGGTAGCAAGTGAGTACATCCACTAATCTAGTAATCCTTTCATCCAATTCTAATTGAATCATGGTGTATTAAACTTCTTTTCTCCTCAAGTCATCACATTTACCACCATGGTGGTCTCTCTTAAAAGAAAATCTATTTTACTGAAAAGACTGAAGCCATGCACTTTAAACTCACTAATCTTCAATCACCAAAACGTGCAAAGTTTCTTGTTAAGTCCTCATCCATTATCTCCTATAGATGAGGCAGCCCCTCCCTATTTGAGGAAGCTAACCCTTCAAATCCTTGTATCCTTGACCTGGCCCCCTCCCAATACCTGCAGCACCAACATTCCCTCTCTAATTTTCAGTGTCTCCTTCTCTAATCTATATCTTGTAAATATGGTCAAGTCTTATCATCTCATAAGCTAGCATTCTATATATTCTCTCTTCCTATTAATGGGTAAACTTCCAGGAAGAGTAGGCTAACACTCAATACCTTGTCTTTCTCACCACCTCGATCTTATGCAAATCTGACTTCCATTCAAAGAACTCAGCAAGTTCATCATTGACATGGTATCTGCCAAACAGAGCATACTTTTCTCAGACCAAATCTTTCTGATCTTTTCTACAGCGCCCAATACTCCCAAACATCCCAGCCTTCTCTCTTTCCCCAGCTTCCAGAACAGTTTTCATAGTTCTTGATCTCTTCACTGCTTCATCACACCATTCTCTCCCTCACTTGTAGTGTGGGTTGTTCTCATGGCTCTGTCCTCAAGTCATCTTTTCTCAATATTCTGATAGCTTTAAATATACCATCTGTAGATAGCTATATCATATCTATTTATCCTTTTTTTTTTTTTGGCTGAGGCAATTGGGGTGAAGTGACTTGCCCAAGGTCACACAGCCAGGAAGTGTTAAAGTGTCTGAGACCAGATTTGAACTCAAGTCTTTCTGACTTCAGAGCTGGTGCTCTATGCATCTAGCTGCCTTTATTTATCCATTTTTCATCTCTTTCCTGAATTATGGTACATACCCAAATGCTTAGATAGCCAAAAAAAAAACCCTTTTTTTCTTCCCAACTTCTGAATTTCCACTACTGGTGATTTCCAAATTATCCAGGCTTAAAATCTCACCTTAAAACCTTAATTCTTCCTTTTTTCTTCTGACCCACATCCAATAAATCTTAATTGACTCTACTTGTTTTTGTTGTTGCTGTTATTCTCAGGACTAATTTAAGTGAGCTATAAAACTGTCAAATAACTTTTGAGACTCAAGACCCAACTACAGAACAATCCTTGTTAACAAAGCCCTTGGCCACTACTGAGAGAGAAGACATGGCATTTCTAACTCAGCTGCTGGGTTGCTTGAGAACCACATTACATTGTCTTGGCCCAGACTACAAATGAAAGTCTTGGTGTTTAAGGGCACCGTCAAAGAAGTGAGCAGCATTTGTTTGTTCTTCTATACAGCAAGACAAGTTAAGTCAGTTTCCCCAGAGAGCCTGGCACAGAACAGCTCCCTTCTGCTTAGAGAAATAGCCTTTACTCCTCTAGATATGCAGCTTAGAGCTGAGCTTGTCTACAAGCTGAAAGGCTTGTATTCATCTCAACATCTCATTCACAAAGAGGTATTCAGGAAGGTGATCTGCAAAGGGTCCCCTTCCCATCAGTGATGAAAAGACTTCTGAGTGAAATATATTTCACTTTGTAGCTAAAAAGATTGAAGTCTTTAAACTGCTCATCTGACATAACAACAGTAGCTTTGAAGTCTGGGACTGGCATTTCATGCTGATGGCATGTGCATAAAATTCAGACTCTAACCCTAACTCCACCACCTGGAAGGGGAGCAAATAGAGCCTCTAATGCTACTTCTGAAATCATTCTCACACCCGCCCTCTCCTCTCACTTCTTCTCTGTCACCCACTTGCCTACTTCAGGCCTTTATCATTTAATGTTGAACTATGTAACAGGTCTCCACCTATGATCTCTTACCCTTCCATATCACAAAACTGCCCAAAGAAATTTTCTGAAAAGTGAAAATCTTAGTAGGACATTCCCCTAAGAAGGAACCTTCTGTGAGCTCCTTCTTCCAAAGGTAAACCCTCTTCAGGTTGGCTTTTAGGTCCTTTGCTAAATAGCTCCAATCTTCTTTTCCAACAACTTGACAACTTTCTCCCCTCCTTACATACTCCACATTCCAGAAATACTGAGTACTCATGGTTCTTTCAGGTTCTTTTACTCTTATGTCTTTGTGCAAATGACTCTCATGTCTGGAACACACTGGCCATCCTTTTAGTTTTTTTTTTTTAATAACTTCCAAATTGTTCTCCACTTCTCAACTCTCTCTATATTCCATATGCTACAACACACAGTTGCCAGTGGCCTTTCTTAGTGTGGCCCTGACTGTATTCATCCTCCTCTATAATCAAATATAATTCTACCTAGTCTTTCAAACCCTTACAATCTAGTCTTGCCACACCCCTCTTTGGGCAATCAATGATCCAGTCACACTGAGTTCCTTGTCTTTCCTCACACTTCATACTTCTACAATGGCTGGCTCATGTCCTAAATGCACTCCCTCATCTCCTCAAAGAATCTTTTTGTTCCTTCAAGATGTAGTTCAAACAATAGGTCTTGACCTGGAATATGTGAATTTATGTTTTAAAAAATATTTTGATAACCATTTCAATATAATTTATTTCCCTTGTAATCCTATTTATTTTCTGTTCTACATTTTAAAACAATTTTCTGAGAAGAGTTCCAAAAGCTAGACCATGAGCTAAAAGAGATTGAATCCCTTTTCTATATGAAATCTTTCCTGAGCCCTTAAACTGCTTCTCCTTCTCTCTCTAAACTACCTTCTCTTTATATATTTATTCTTTATATGCATATACTGTCTTCCCCTTAATAAAATATAAGGTCCTTGAAGTACAGATAATTTTATTTTTTGTATTTCTATCCCTTGTGCCCACAGTACTGGGCGCATACTAGGTACTATATAATAGCATATGGTAAGCACAGTGATTGGCACATAGTAAATGCTATATCAATGATACACAGTGGTCAAAATGCTGGTAAAATATGTGCTATATAAATGGAATATTGTGTTCATGGTGTCTGCAGAGAGTAGGCACAGTAACTAGCACAGGTAGGTAATATACAAATGCATCTTTCTTCCCTTCAATGCAAGCTGACTGACAAGTGATCACTCTTTTCCCTGCTTTCACAGGTACTCACAGCTTGTGTATTTGTGTGCATGTCATTTACATCAACAGGACAGGTCTCAACATCATCTGTAATTGAGGATTTCTCTTTTCAGAATTTTGGCAGTATCTGTAAGTCAGCGGTAGGAAACGTATGGCCCATAGGCTGCATAAGGCCCACAAAATCATTTGCTAAGGCAACCACAGGTACAATAAGCTTCCACTGCTGGGGTTCTGTAAGTTGATAATTTTGTATGGCCTGTAAATGATGTTATAAATATCCAAATGGCCTTAACAGAAAAAAAGGTTTTCTCTTTTTCCCCCCATGCTCCCCACTTTAAGTGAAGAGAGAGGTGGGATGGTTGTTGGCTCAAGAGAATAACAAAATTGAGGAAAGGCACTTTCAGAATGACTTTTTATATATTCCAGAAATCAACAAACTAGAAAAACAGGAAATTAAAAATAGAAAAAAATCAAAAATAAATTTCTCCCCACAAAATTAAAATGTGAACAATTTTTATAAGATTTTTAAGTAAGTTGAACATTATGTGTGTGTTCTCTACTACCTAATAATCATAATCTCTTACAAATCAAGCATTGTGTAAATCTAGGTGTAATTAGATCACTGTGGTCAGTACACTATGTGGCCTCAAAAAATAATACTGCAAGTCAAATTTTACCCTGTCAAGAATTACAAATCAGAAGAACTAGCTCAATTTTGTTATAAAACACAACAGCTGACATTAGCTTCTAAGCTAATATTTACAGTCTTGTATTGGATATATAATCTGTCCATTTGTACCTCAGTTTCCACATCTAGCTTATCTATTAAGATACTGAATTATCTAATGCACCTAGAGTAAAATTTAAAACCTCAGAGCTGGAAGGAGCCTTACAGATTACATAATCCAACCTATTTCCTAAGTAATAAATTACTTCTATAACATCACTGACTTGAATGATTCCAGTGATGAGCATTTCCTGAAGTGGATCACAAAATCCGCCTCTCCATAAGCTTTTATTTACTGGTGCTAGTTCTTCCTTTTATAGCCAAGTAGATTAAGATGCAACCTTCTTTTATGTGAAAATATTTTAAATTTTGAAAGGCAAAAGAAATCATGTCCCATATCCAACCCTGCAAAGGTTTTCTTCTCTAAGATAAAACATCCTTTTAGCTGGTTCTTCAAAACAATGTCATATGAATCAACATACTATCATAAACTCTGAGAGAGAGAAGCACCCAGACCACTATTATGGGTTATAGTCCAAAACCATCACCTAGGGAAGCCCCTCCTAAAGACACAGAGCCAGCCACTTCAACCATTTGCCAAATATATGTCACTCACATTAGCAGACAGGTCAGGATACTGAAAGCAAAGAGAAACTCTAAGGGAGAGCATGTGCCAGGAAGCTTCAATCCCTATCACTACCACCAACCATACTGACAATCATTTTCCTTCATACCAAGAGCCTCAGGGACACCAATGCCCCCCCAAATCATGAGAGCTACTTTTAGCCTATCCTCTATAGCCATCATTGTAGGAAGAAATCCTTGTAGAAAAAGAGTTCACTTTACTCGTCCACACCAAAAACTACTACTGACCCACTGCCATTAATAAGCAGATTAACATGATATTCCTGAAAGCAGCATCACTACCCCCATCCCACCCATTCCCCTCTGCCACCAGACCTCAAAGCTACCAAATGAGGAAGTCACTCTGGAGAAGAGGCCGGCCACCCTTACCAAATGACAACCAACTGTAACACACAGTGCAGAAAAGGCAGCCTAGATGAAGCAGCAAGGCACCCTGAGGCAGAGACTACTATTACTCCTAAAACTACCACCCTACCACCTTGACCAGCACTCTCTTCTCAAGTATTCTCTTCTCAAACTCTCATGAAGAAAACCTGGAACCCTGAACCCAAGAGTTTGGAAACAGCAATGCTTCTAGCCCGGTGCTCAGTCATCATGCAGAGAAGAAATCCCTGTGCAAAGGCAGCGGGACTGCTCCTGTAGAGACTCCAGTCACAGCTGCTAAAGACCAATGAGAGAAATTCAAGTTGCCAAAACCCCAAGCATGATCAGAATATTTAACATCAGAAAGTGATGATTTTCTCAGTGGAAAGAACATTACAGAAGAGGTATGGCCGTCTCTTTGGAGCTATACCTTAAAGACTATCTGACCTGCATCTGAAACCTTCTTGAGCTGGGATCCTCTATTCTATTTAAATCCCCAATGCTTTGCTTGAACAGTATTTTGCATACTACAAATGCTTAATAAAATGTTCCATTCACTTATTCTTCATAGCTACCTTCTTCTGGACAACACACTCTAAGACAGGGGTCCTCAAACTTTTTAAATAGGGGGCCAGTTCACTGTCCCTCAGATTATTGGAGAGCCAGACTATAGTAAAAACAAAAACTTTGTTTTGTGAGCCTTTAAATAAAGAAATTTCATAGCCCTAGATGAGGGGGATAAATGTCCTCAGCTGCTGCATCTGGCTTGCGGCCGTAGTTTGAGGACCCCTGCGCTAAGATGTGGTATCTAAAACTAACCAAAGTATTCCCAAAGCGGTCTAGTAAGGACAGGACAGAAAAAGGACTGTCATCTCCTTCATTCTACCTCTAGAGTTCTGTTAATGGAGCCAAGAAATTTCACTTATTTTTACTTTATGGTTGAGGGTACAGAAGACTTGGGTTCCTCAGGGCAAATCAACTGTGCACCTCATAAGATTCAAATGCTATAATATATGCAAGAAGCCTTGGAAAAGTTAATGCACTTTAGAAATACCAGTTATGATTATGATTCAACCAGATTAAGCTTGTAATTCACTATATCCCAAAGGTCTTTTTGATAATAATTGCTGTATGGGTAGGGCAGCTAGGTGGCACAATGGAAAGAACACATGGCTTGGAAAAATCTGAGCTCAAATCTAGATTCAGACACTTACTAGCTGTGTGATCTAACCCCATTTACCTCCATTTCCTCATCTGTAAAATAAGCTGGAAAATGAAATGACAATCACTCCAGTATCTTTGCCAAGATAACCCCAAATGGGGTCACAAAGAGTCAGACATGACTGAAAAATTGAACAATAATGACAACAACCTGTAAAGATAGATTTTCCTCCAAACCACAACTTGTATGATCTTCTAAAGCCATATGAGGGACTTTATATTTATTTCTAGGTTGCATTTTATTAGATTTGGTAGATAATGCACCCCCATCCAGATATTTTATAATTTAATAAGGTTATTTTATTTCAACCTTACTGTTGTTCTGAGAATCAAATGACAACATATGTGAAGTAGTTAAACACATATATACCTGAGTACCATCTATGTTTATATCACTTCACCATTTACAAAGTATTTATAAAAACTCTTTTGAAGAGTTGTGAAAAGGGATCTAACATCATTAACAGTATTTTACAAACAAAGAAATAGAATTAGAAGTGATCTGTTCAAGGTTATACATTACTAACTAGTAAAGTCAGTAGTTTACCCCAATTCTGAGCCCCCAAACACAGCATCATTTTTTCTTGACAGATAATATGAAACAGTGACTTGGCTAGCTTTAAGAACTGGGAAGAAAGCTTCACTCTGGCTTTTATCATGTGACCCTAGTAAAGTCCTTTCATTTCTCTGAGCCGGTTTTCCTTCTCTGGAAGGTGGAGATGATCCTTGAATTATTCCTGAAACCAAAATAAGGAAAGGGCTCTAGTCAAGTGAGCCATTGTGGTTTGATTTTCTTGCCTAGTACAAGACAGTCAGGGATGACTGGCTGTGCTACTTGTGACTTCTGTGATCTGGATCAAATCACCTCCCTTGTCTTGATCAGTTTCCTCCTCTGTATAATGAAAGAGTTGATCTAGATGGCCTCTGAGACTTCTCCAATCCTAGACCTATAATCCCAGGACTATGTCAGTAACTGTATAAAAACATTCTATTAATATTTTGTTCCAGCAAATATAACATACCAGAAAGAAAATCATTTGAGGAACTCGTGTGAAAAAATAATTCCAAGTGTTTCTTTGCCTCAATCCTTATTACCAATCAGTCTTTTGCCAATGTTCCAAAGATGTGAAGAAGGAATAATCAAAGTTGCAGTGCAACTTTATCTACTATTTTTACCCAGAAAGTTTTCTGATTACAATTAATAAAAAAGAGCTCCAAAATGTGAACAAAAGACTTACCATCTCTCACAGGTGAGAAGAGGTCCCCTAAACTACTTCTCCCTCCAGAATCATCAAAGCTGGAGAGATCTGAATTCTTCCCATATTCTGGGTCTTTAGATGGAATAACATCTGGATTTGTGCTGCGAGGCAAACCTTAAGAAAAAAAGATAATATAAAATCGGGTTTTCTATTACATGGAATTAGAAGCTAGATCTGAATTCAAAAAGTGACCAATTTTACCTGTGTTCTGGCAATGGCATTTAGAAATGGCATGGCTTCACCAAGAACATCAACACAAACATTAGTACAAGGAAGCACAGAGAGTAAGGTCCCATTTCTCCAGCATCTTTTGAGTTCTATAAAGTTGAGATTTTAAGAGAATGGAAGCTTACTCTTTCAAGGACCATGATTCTGTTTATCCTAACCATTTCTGGTGAAAATCTTGGCCAGAAAATATAATTCCCTTCTCTTGTTTGGAATACTGAGTGCTATTTAACCTTTCCTTGAAAATTTGTCATCACATTATTATCCTGGACAGGAAACACAGGTAATTTGGATATCTAGCAACAAATGGATTCTGAAGGGAGCTTAGGGCCCCCACTATCATAGAAAAAAGACTAATTTAAGGCAGGTGCTCAGGCACCTGTTTTGGACTTTTAGTGCCCCTCTGCTTTTTTCTATTTTAAAAAAACTTTCCTATTTTATGTATCTGTAACTATGTTCCAGAAAGTCAAAGTTGTTAAAAGACTCAGTTAATAGTAGTGGTTGACTCTAGGAAAGGAAGAGGTTTTAGTACATTGTTAGAGGAGAAATACAGAAGATGCTGAAAAATGATCACAGTTGCTCTGATGTTTCCAAATCCTGTTGGTAGATCACTTGTTTTTTAATATTATCTGATAAGAAACTATGGAACCCAATTATTTACAAAATTAGTGCTAGCCAGAGACCTCCAGGAAAACCAGGAATCAAAAGCCATGATCCACAAGTTTGGCCAAAATAAGATGCCTTAAGTAGGAGTAATTCAACAACCTGTCAAGCTTTCAGCAATCTGGTTTTTCTAAAACTATTAGTGACCGAACATTCAACAAACATTTTTGCAAAAAAGTCCATTTCTAGATGTAAGACAAAAATCTGTGCAACTAGCTAACTGTCATAGTAGTCATAACTGTTGCAGATACACACCACATAGATTCCAGAATAAAAGGAGACAGCTCTTTAGAAAAGGTACCTTTTAAAGAAGTTTAAAAGATGTTAGAGAAAAGTTTGAACCACCCAAACTTAAAGGAAGAATTTCTAGTAGGCATTTAATAAAATCTCTTTTTTTTCACTAACAAAAACTATATTGTTTATCCTTTAGAATAAAAGCAATTTTCGTAAAAATTTCTAAGATTGCAAGGTGTTTGCACATAGATACAATATCTTATTGCTGAGTAAAAGAAAAAAAAAATTTGTGGAGAAGGGGGAGCAGGCAGAAAAATCTCAAAAAAATATTAAACTGATATAAGTTTCTGTTATTCATCAAAAAGCATCAAAGAAATACAGACTCTCCAAATTAGGACAGAACCTCAATCAACATTTAGTCTACCCCATTTGAAGCATGAATTCCCCAAATATTAATTTCATCCAAAAATGGTAATTTGGTTTCTGTTTAAATACCTACAGTAATAAGGAACTTACTACCTGCAGACAGCAACTGTCACATGGAAATATTTCTTTACTTAGCCAAAATCTATCTACTTTTGGCCCAGTAACCTCAGCTTTTCTTCCCTCAAGAGTCAAGCAGTATAAATGTGATCTTTCTTTACACAACAGTCATTCAAATATACGAAGATACCTTTAAGGTTCTCTCCCTCTCCTGAAGGATTCTTTTTTCTAAGATAAACATCCTAAGTACCCAACTGTTTGTTTTCATGACAGGGAGTGATCCTGTCAAGTATCATTAATAGCAAAAGAATACCCATGCTAAGTAACAGTAATGATAATAATAATTATAATAATAATAATAAAAAGAACAGTAGTTGTTATAGCAGCAGCACTTTCCCACTTCAAGGTCTGTCACTCAATTTAGATGTTACTTCATTTAATCCAAATTTCTATCATGAAGCCTACTAAGGGACCTTCATGAGTACACAAAGGATTCTTATAAATCTCAAGAACTATGCATAATTTCAAGATTTACCACTTAACCTTTTTAAAGTTTACTCAAAACACACAGTAATAACATAATGGTTTAAACAATAAATATTTTTTCTAAAAAGTTACATGTGAATTCATTCTTAGTATAATGAATTTGTTTAAATGGCGTATGGTCTCTGTTTCTTCACACAAGTTCTAAGATTATTCACATGACGAAGATTATTAACTAACATGATGAGAAATGTGGCTGTGAAACACTTGTCCTCTCATTTTTGCTCCTCTGTTTAAAAATAAAAAATCTTCTGGAAAGAAGTAACTAATGGAACATGGTCATTTTTGGTTCTGGACTTTTCATTCTTTTGATCACGTTGCTGAACCTTTGTGGGGGAATTAACCATCAAAATCCTTCTCAGCCCTAAAATCCACTAAATCCTGGCTCTTCATCTCCCAATTTATAAATATAAGATTTTTCTCAGAGTTTTGCAAACATGGGTTTTCAAAAGCATATATTAGGATAGGTATTTTAATCTGGATTATAGTAATGAGGGTCAATGACACTTGGGATCAAGGAGTAAACTCTCTATTTCACCTACAGGCTAAGTATCTAATGGATATCATTAAGCAATGCACTTATACAGACTGAGAGGGTAGCTAGATGGTGCAATGAATAGAGCACTGGGCTTAGAATCAGGAAGAACTAAGTACAAATTTGACCTCAGACACTTACTAGCTGTTTGACTCTGGGCAAGTTACTTAGCCCTGTTTGCTTCAGTTTTCTCATCTGCAACATGAGGGGGAGAAGGAAATGACACTCCAGTATCTTTGCCAAAAAAGCCCCAAATGAGGTCACAAAAAGCTCGACATGGCCAAAACAAATGAACAATTAGACTGTATTTTTTTTACTTCCTCAGGAGTGTTGTCATTATTAAACAATTTTTTAAAAAGCACTAATTCAACAGCACTAATTTATAATTCTTAAAAATAACTATAATAAATAAATTAATTTCAAATCCTAGCAAAAATCATTTAATACTATATTGGGGGGAAAAACACAATTTTTTCTTAAGTGAGCTGAAATGGTATTTCATTGGATTTTTTAATGATTAGTAATTTCCCCTGTAACAATCAGGATTTATGGGGATAATACAGACATCCAGAGCCAAAATAAAATGACTACTTAGTAATTTCTAAAAGTACCCATCACCTCAAACAATGAGCAACAAAGGCTGATCATATGAGAGCAAAAATGTGGTGAATGGGCTGAATACTCCACTATCACCCCACAATGTCAAAGAGGAAGTCCATACACATGGGACAGAACCCCCAGACATAGTTACAGGAGGGAATGAATAAAGTTCTCAGTATAAAATGAGATCCTCCTCATAGGAAGGAATGTTTAAAGGGATGAGATCACAGATTTACATATTTTAGAGACCGAATACCTATTAATATCCAAGTCAACAAATATACCATCTATTTTTACAATCATGAAGGAAAGCATATTCACAAACTATGCAATCCATGAAAGAAAATATCTTTGCTAAGCCTCTTATACTTTAAAATTAAAACAGACACATACAAATACTTCTTTACCAGAAAGTAATTACTATTCTGGAAATGGCCTTGAGCACTGAAGGCATCAATAAATACCTGTTGAATAAGTGAAAAATGGCACCTCCATATGCTCATTTCCATACCAGCATACACTTAGAGTTTTTTTTTCCTTTTACTTAGCTCTTGGTAGTTGCTGATGTGATATATTTCTTAGTAGATACTAAAAAGGCCTTCCTTCCTTTCAACAATTTAAGAAAGCTGTACCACTGTACTCTATTATAGGCAAAAGCAAACAAAATAGTTGGTCAATGCAGAATGAAGCAAAGTAATATCATGGAAAAAAAAAAATGTATCCCAAAGATCTACCTCCTCTATGTAGTTAAAAAAAAATCTGTCAGTGATTTTCATTTTAGTTTAAAATGTAGCTTTTCTTTCTTAGCATTTGGAAATGACAATCAGAAATAAAGTATAAAATAAAGAATGATTTACTTAACTTGGGAAGGTTAAATCCATGTTGGGGGAGAATGTTCCATCTTATCTCAATCTCATAAATCTGAAGGCTCTTTGGTCATGCTACTCTATGTAATGTTGTAAAAGCCTAGGCACCAAGAATTTCTATAACCAGCATCATTCTGTCAGTTTGTAGGTCGCCATTTTACTGTGTACACTATTTTTATTTTTAACATCTTTTATTTAAAAAAAAAAACTCTAAAACTTTTACTTAAAATAAATACAAAAAGAAAAATAAATTTAAACAAAAATGAAATAAAATAAAACAGTTCACAGTTTCAGGGAAAATTCTGGCTAAATAAATAAATACTAAAAATATTAAAATACTAAAAGAGGTTTACCTGATTTGTCTGGAACAGCCACTGATCCTTTCCCTTCAACTGAGGTCATGAGCTGAGATAAAACAGCAGTACCTGATAGAGAAGTTGGTTCTCTGACAATTCCAGGATTCTGGACTGGTGTGCTGCTCACTTTACCTGTTCTTTTGTTCAATGTAGATTTATTTGAAGAGCCTTTATTTAAACTTGACTAAAATATAAGGAGGAATAATTTTAAAAGTTTTGATTACTGGTACTCCAAACTACTGGGCAGTAACAAGCCACAAATGTCCTGAGCTTTTTTATTTTTCTTTTTTGCTAGGGAGATCAGAGTTCTCCCATATCAATTTCAGCATTTTTAAAGGCATCTGTACATTTTTTTTAACTGCAAAGTATTTTTAAAATAGAGATTTAAAAAGGAAGAGAGAATATCTGAGAATGTACAAATGAAGACAGGCATCTTAAAGATAATATTTACCACACAGATATTAAAAAAACAAGATTATCATTTAAAATTTATCATTTAAAATTTAATACAAAATAACATTATTCAAAGCATGTTTAAAGTCTTGAACTTAATTAAGATCAATCTTTCAAGATTACTGCCATGATTTTATTTAGCAAAAGCTAAAATGATAAAAGAGAATTTCTCACCTTAGGAAGGACAGAAGAGCACTGAAATGTTATACACTGCACAGATGTTTTATGAGCATGGACAGTCTTTACTGGAGAATTCAACATCCTTAAGTCATATTGATATATTTTCCCACGGGAAGATCCAATTGCCAATGTGGCACCATCAGGCATGAAGTCTACTGCAGTTAGAGGAGCCTCAGCCACTAAAGTTCTTAGTTGTCTTCATAAAAGAAAGAAGACATAGGTCTGTCTACATATAAGCGTATGCTAATACAGCCTTTAAATATCTCCTATATCTAGAATGTCATAAGAATTTAACTCTGCAAATACGATAGTCTAAACAAAGCAGGATTTCAGAATTGGCCTAAAATATCTTCAATATGTAGCCTACATAATACTTATAAAGGACATTTCTTAGCCTATTTTCCTCCTAACTTTTATGAGTGTTTCCAAAAAGCATGTTCCTCACATCACTGCCCAAGTTTTTGTTGGGTTGGTATGTTAAACTAGTAGCAGAAGGAACCAAATGAAGGCACCTAAACCACACTGGCACATATTGTCATCCACCTTCCCACTTGTTCTCTGCTCCCTCCCAATTCCTTTGGTCCCTGGGTTGAAGATTCTTAAGCATCATCCTTTCTCCACACTCCCATTATTGCTCTACCTACATATTCACAGCAACAAGAGCTAGGATGCTTTCTTAAGAAAAGGGCTTTTTTCCCTAGCTGCTCTTAGCTGCTCATCTCTTAGATCTGGAAGCAACTGAGAGGAGAACAGAAACAATTTTCCCCAAAGTTAAGAAGTTACATAGTACTTGGGCTGAAAGCAACAAACTATAACCTAAGGCTTCTAACCTAAGGCTAGGCCAAATAGGAAGGAAGGAGGAAAGGGTCTGAAATGACAAAAGATTTATTCTAACAAACCCCATTATTTAACCAGATTACATTAATATGAATACTGAGGAACTGAACTGAGTGGAAAAAAGGCCATTATAATTTGTAGAGTCCCATCAAATTTGAGTAGTCAAGGACTTCTTTACAGTAAGATGGGTTATAATAATGAATATTCAGAAAACTTTAAAAGTAATAGAAATGAACAACTTAACATTGGGGCAGGTGTCAACTGGGACATTCTCTCCCATTACTTACAACATTATCTTTTCCCACATGAATCACATAGTTAGGGACTGTAGTCTTTCTATAACATCCTGGTAGCTATAATTATGAAAGACCAACATTAGGTCACCTTAGAACTCAGACAAGATGGTACATAATAGAGAATTTGCCAGATATTGTTACTATTCTAACAGCAACATTTTTGGTAATTAATTTTTCCTAGGGTATTAAAACAAAATAAATCCTGTTTTAAATTTCACATTCTCTGTTGCTTTATTGTGAAGGCCATCCAATTTTTGAGATAAAAATTAAATAAATATGCTTAAAATAAGCAACTATATTTCAGAGAATTTCTTTTTAAACACTGTATCATTGTAATAAAAATGCTATCTATTCCTGGAAAAACTTTCTAGCTCTTGGAATATCCTGTGTAAAAAAAGAAAATAAAAATACTATCTTGTTTCAAACCATCTGCTTAACATCTCTGGTGCTGCTAAAAAATTTTCTAGATGTTGTGCAAACCATGAATGTACAGTCTAGTTAATATGGAGTAATATTTACTCACTACTAAATTAAGAAAGGTGAACCACTTACATCTTACTTGCCGTGTCATAGAGAATGATTCTTTTATCCAGGCCTATGGTTACAAGCAGCATGTCATTGACGGGAGAAAAAGATATTCCTGAGGCTGGAGCTTTGTGGCTACATTCAAAGTTATGGTATGGACTTTGACTATTTACATCCCAGAGAGTTACTACTCCATTATCAGACACACTGCCCAAGAGAGATTTCTTAAACAGGGAGTACTTCAATTGACGAATGGACTATTAAAAACAAAGCAGAAAACATTTACAGCATTTTATGAATGCAGATAAATATATACATGTACATACACAGATATTGATTAGTAACAGGCAGACACTGGGTACCCATGAGGTAGGTACCTTACGGACAGTATTCTAATTTCTACAACCAGAACTTCCAAGCATTCCCAATAAGTAGCATATTTAATGGTTAAGTTCCAGCCTCTGCCCTCAAGGAGCTCTTAAGCTAATGGGAGAAAAGAGGAGAGGAATACTCTGCTACTAATCACATAAAATGGAAGGTACTGCTATAAAAGGGATATACAAGAAGTATGATAAGAATATATAAAACCCAGAATCTTGGAGTTGGAAAAGGACTCTGAAATCACTTAATATAATCACTCTGGGATTCCCACTGCATGGTACATCACATTCAAACGCACGGCTCTCCACTACACAGCCCCACTTTGTCTCTGTAACTTCTCCTTGGGTTACTCTCCTCATGAAATTTATGCCCTATCCCTTCTTAATTGAGGGCCTTTTGGGATCCTTTTCACCGAATCATATTTCCTCTAGTTATTTAACTGTTAACATCCTACTCATTCTTTAAATCCAAATACAATGATGTCTTTTTTTTCTCAATAGTATTTTATTTCTCCAAAGACATGTAAACATAATTTTCATTTTTATAAAACATTGTGTTCCAAATTTTTCTTTTTTCCTCATCTCCCTCCTCCCTAAGTAATCTGATGTAGGTTAAACATGTACTATCCTTTTAAACATATTTCCATATTTGGATGACATCTTTCAATAGCTCAAATTGTAAGGCAGAGAGCTCCTCCACAAAGCTTTCCTTTTCCTCAGATCAATAATGACCACTCTCCCCTCAGAGTTCAGAAAGCATGTTCTTCAAACTTTACTATAGAACAAGACAGGGAAACAGTATGGGATAAAAGCACACATTTGGAATCAGAAAGACTTGGGTTCAAATTCTTCTGTTATCACTTATTAGAGTCCTTTGATCAAGGGCAAATCACTCCATTTCTTTAAGCCTCAAGAGTTCTTACCCGTAAAATGAGGATACTCATACTGTGTCTACTTTATTACAGCTGATCATTCCACCTAAGCTCCTGAATTTCACTCACTTACTGCTGTCCTGTGACATGGGCTCTGTCCTTTTAACAGAGACTGAACAAAATCATCTCTGCTTGAATATCTCCTGAAATGGAGATCTCATTATCAAACAAGTTATGTGATGCCATTTTTAACGCAGACTCTGAGGTAGTGAATTCAAAGTTTGCCTGCCTCTAACTTCTGCCCTATTTGTACCTTTGGGGGCCAGACAAAATAAAACTCTCAAATGAGTGAATGTCATGATTGCCATTCTCACCCTGGCCTAGCCTCTCCTCTTTTCCACAACAAAGCTCTTTGGATCCTTCTGTGGGCCCTCACCAGGCTGGACAAGCTCCTGCTTAACCAGGGGGCTTGTACAAAAGGTAACAGCTGGAACTGAAGCCAGCTCCCCAGACGGTCCAACCAGTGTGCTGGCAGGCACAACTCAGATACAACCTTAGGCATCTGCCTTTATGGATGCTATGATGTCACTGTTACTCACAAGAGACTTGCAGTTTTTAAAAGGAAAAAAAAAGGGTCTTTCTTTGGAGCTGCTGCTCTCTAGCCACATGAGTCCTTCTACTGTACAATGGATTTTTCCCTCATCTTGAGTGCATCATTTTAATAACACTACTAAACTATTAAAGCCTCTCATTAGGTATAGAGCATTATTAAAGCTTGCTGAGATCTTTTCAGATTCTAATCCCATCATCCACCACTATCACCAAGTCCTCCCAGCTTCCCAACACCCACAAATAAATTAAACATGTCCTCCAAAGAAACAGAACAACACTTAGGACCTAGGACCTAAGACAGCGCCCTACCGTGAGAAGCAAACTGCCCCTGATGGCAAGGGTACATTCTCAAAGTCAGAAGAAACTAGGGTCAAAACCCATCTCTGGCTTTGGGTCACTCAATTAACTTCACTAAGTCTCAGTTTCTTTCTCTGTAAAAACAAGGATCCTAATACTTGCTGCAATTACTTCACATGGCTTTAGCAAAGTTTAACGAGGATAAATATATGTCAAAGACTTTGCAAATATTTAAATGTCAGATAAATGTCAGCTCTTATCACTCCAGATTTTATCAAAGATATCTAAATTTTATTACCCTCTAGCCTATATATCTCTATCTTGTCCACAAGGATATCATAAGGATAAATGCTTTTAAAAAATTTATTTATTAACCACTTATTAATGTCTATTAAAAGCAAAACACTGCTAAACATTGGAGAGAAACAGAAAGAGAAATGAGATACAGTCCCTGTACTCATGGAGTCTAAAAATCTCATAGTAACACGTGAAATTTATGCCAACTCCCTGATGAATGATGGCTCAGTGTAATCACCCAATTCCTTTTCAGAGCTAACAAACCAGCCCTTTAATAATCCTCTAAGAATTTTGCCAGCTTCCCAGCCTATAGAGCTAATCCTTTTTCTGACAATTTAGGGAACTTAAAAGTTCCATGGCAGTGTTCCTGTTCTTCATAATTCTCCATAGGTTGTCAAATGAGACTCAATAATCATGTTGGCAAGTTTTATTCCACCGGGATAGAATTACCTGGGTCAGCTAAACTGACTGTTCTGAACAAGAGGTCCTCTTGCATTAACTCATTTGTGTCTGGTTTCAGCTGCCTCTTACCCATTTTTGCTCTATCCTTTTTAAATCTAAAGATCATTTTTCTTGATATAGAAAACAGAAACAAGGCAAGAGTTCAATAGTTTGGCTTTCCCTTTCATTCACTAAAATGTTCACACATACTTCAGTGAACAATCAACTTGCAACTCCTTATCCCTTTTTTTTTTTTAAATCTTCCTCTTTCAGGCCTCTATAATACAGGTAAGGAAATACTATTGGTTATCCTAAGATATATGAAAGGCTTAGACCCAATGGGATTTAACCTTCCTAATGCCTATTTACTAATCATGTCCCCTGCCCACTTGACGTAGCTTCCAAAATTAGATTTGTCTTTTTAAAACTTGAGTACATAATTTATTGCACAAGCCCCAGAGGTTATACATTGACCTTTTCCTCTTCATTAGGATTATATATAATCATACTATAAACATACTGCTGTATTCCAGTACCCTTTCACGGTGTTTTTCTTTTAGTCTCCAACTATGAGATTATACCCAAACTATTTTTCAAAATTTTGAAATCTCTTTTCTAAATTCGAAAGTACAGACAACAAGATTCATTCAACCATTATGACATACATAGTAAATATGCACTCATATGCAAAAATGTTTGTAACTCAAATGTCCAATTCCACTGAATGATCCTTCTTTTTTGTTTTTTTTTTTTCCTATCATAAGTGATACAGCCTCTATTTACCAAAGTTCCTGTCATTCCTACAATTCCAACCACCTCCCTATTTGATTAGAATTAAATCCAGGAGTAATTTTGTTCCTTGGTTCTTCTATTTTTCAAAAGCTGAATGAATTACCAAGAGAAGCAGTTTTCTACTATGTCTGGTCTTTGGCTATACTGTCTAGACTTACTATTACACAATGTTGCTTCCTATTATTCTTGGAGAAAAAGAGTCTAATACAATACAGTGGTCCTCAAAGTGTAGTCCAAAGAACTGTTGGGGTCAAAATCATTTTTTATTTCTAATATAGTAAATAGCTATAAATATAACCCATGTGAACAAAAACTCTTTGAACAGATCCTCGATAGTTTTTTAACAACATGAAGATACTGAGAACAAAAGTTTGAGAACCATTGGTCTAATACATCCTTTTGAAGACTTGATAAGATAGGTATTGTGACTTTTAATGAAGCTATTTAATGAGATAAGCTTCATATATTTAAAGAGTAACCCATAGATTATTTCAACTATTTCTCATATTTGTTTTCAAAAGGTACCAGAATTAACTGATTTCAGTTTTACTTTTACTTTTTATCTTCCCTTTTCTCCCAGCCAGAGGTATAAACATGATCTAAACTAGATACCCAAAGGGAGACAGACAAGAGAAAGGACAAAACAAATGGACCCATCAAAATGAGATCAGATTTGTCTTACCAGACATATAGACACCATGTTAAAGAAATGTTACATTATTGATAGCCTAATAACATAATCCTAAAGAAAATTTTCATTATTATAAATATAATTCCAGATATCAACTATCAGATAAATATGAATTCCCTCATTCTTGTTCCATGTAGCACCACCAGTCACAACAATTTCAAGTAGAAATGAACTGAGATTCATGTTACCAAACTCCTCACCCCATTTCTCTGTCGTTCTGGTTCCTAGGTACTCTTAGGTGGAGAGAAGACTACAACACACTAATTTCACAGTGACAAAAATATTTGATTCATAGTCAGAAAGCCTAAGTAATTTGCTATCTGCGAGACCCTAAGTAAATCATTTAACCTCTACCAGCCATACTTCATTCAAACACTTTAAAAAAAAAAAATACAGAGAGAAGACTACATTAGCTCAGGAATCTTAATCTTTTAATATATATTGATAACAAAATTCTAATCTATAATTGATTCCTATTATAATCTTACATAACCTGTTAAGCATTTAAAACTATTACTCCAAAAGGAGATTACAGGCTTTACCAGATTGCCAAATGGGTCCATAAAACAAAAAAGAGTTAAGAAACTCCTGACTAGATAATTCCCAGGACCTAAGTCCTATGATTCTTTGATTCTAAGGACAGACAATGGTAGAAGAATAAGCTTCTTAGGCAAAACTATGTCTTTCACCTTCTTTTTAAGCATAGCCTGAAGTTTTCTCTGATTTACCTGAATCAGCACTGATCCCTCCTCTCAGGTACAATTCCTTGTCATCTAAGGATTCAGTTTATGTCACATTTTGGTTTTTGGTGTGGGTGGGTATGTGTATTATTTCACTAACCAATCTAGACCTTTTTGGGAAAGAAATCATGATTTTATCATTATTGTCTCCCTCTGTCCCTCCTTTAATGTGCTCTGCATGCTAAAATCACTAATACATCACTAACAATCAAAATAACAAGTTAGAAAACCCATACAAATTCTTTTTAAAAAGGGCTAAAAAAGCTTGTCACCAAGCAACATTATCATATCACCATATGCTCCTTTTACCTCTTAGACAAATCAATACTCTGGCCACAGAGGAAATGCAAAAGGCTATTCTCAGTGAAATGAAGGCTGAAAGGACAATGCTTGTGGCATACCAAACTATTAACTGTATAATAACATTTTACTGAAAACTACTGAAAAAGAAAGTACAACAACTAAATAAATGGGTCTTCATATAAATGTTATGGAACTCCAGACAAAGACAAACAGATGCACACTTTGTGCAAGTACACTTACAGTAGTATTAAATACATATGGATGAGAACTTTAGGAAAATTCTTGCTCTAGATTTAAAATCTTTTAACAAATCAAAAAGGGGAATTTTCTTAGGAAGCAAGCCTTAAAAAAAAATATCAAGCAAATTGAAGCCAAAGTGGTTTAAAACATTTTATGTGGTATTAACAATTATTTCCATTTAAGTCAGTCTATTACAGTATAAGCATCTGTCCTAATAATCACCTAAGTTGTATTTTCAAATGTCAAAAATTCTTTCCAAAAAATGAAATATAATTTGCAAAGAGTTTTCTACATATAGCAACATCTTAAAAATCTTAATGATACTTAAAATGATCATACTAAAACTGTTACATTTAAAGTCTATTTTGAATGTAAAGGGTCAAATATAATAAAATGTTTAATTTCCAAACTCCATTTCAAGAAATAGATCTCAGGGTTGACTAATCACTAATCTGTATGCTCAACTAGCTACAGGCAATTGAAATCCAAGTTGTCAGCCATGGCATTTTTGCAAACACTGCAAGACTTTTTCCTTTAGAAACGTATTTGTAATCTATAGAAAGCTCAATACATTTAGAATACCTTAAGTTCAGATACTTGAAAGTAAATTTCTTAATATATGCAGATCTATTTCCAACAGAAAATTGAGTTTCTTTGATATTACTCCATAGTATTGTCAATTTCACTTAAAAAAAAAAAAAAAACAACTAATTTCCTAATTTTCACAGGCTTCAGATTCTTGGTTTTTTAAAAGAGTCCATGGAATCAATAATATAGACTATGTTAATGTACTTGTTGAATATACCCTTTTAAGAAAAAGTAATCAACATAAAAAAGAGTAATAAAACTAAGTGTTTTTCAATTCTTAAAAGTATTTATCTTAATAGAAAGAAACTGAATTGGTCTTCATGGCTATACATGAAATCTTATTTTTAAGAAATGAGTGCTGTTATTATAGTTCTCTGTCTCCCCCAACCCCCTACTCTGAAGCTGGGTACTGACAGCAACCCAGTGACGCCATATGGCTCTGAATCATGGAACACAAGGTCCTGAATAATTAACATGACAAATAACTCAAAAGGTAATGGAAAAGACAGATGGTGGATATAACTGCTTACAGTCAGCAGGCTGTAGCAGCCTACCAACAATGCCTTGCATGAAGGAAATGACATAAAAGGCATTATGGAGGAGGACACATATAACTGGGAAAGGAGACGAGCTGGTTGTGTTAGCAGGAAAGAGTCAACAGAGAAGTCTGAGGGGTGCCCTGGAACCCTGAGAACAAGAAGGAGGTTTTCAATGTGTCCAATAGTTTCCCTAGGGAAGGAATCACACAAGATAAGAGAGGGATTACACAATCCATATCAGTGATGGAAGCATTTTTACCAATGAAATTATTAACCTGTCAAAATATGGGGGATAATGCCAAGATAAACTTCCATCTCACTTCTGGGGAGGGGGAAAGTTCCCCTCAGAAATAATGCTCCCCTCAAGAAGGGAAAAAACTGAGGCAATGAAGACATAAATCTATAGGCATAATCTGCCTATGACTTCTCATTTGGGAGTGAGACAAATGCCTCCTCACCTACACATTAGGAAACAACACTAAGCTCAGTTACATTTTCTGGGTAATATCAGTTAGTTTGAAGCTGGGGATGGGGGAGGATGAGAGAAAATAGAACTAAGAAATTATTTAAGTATATATAAATAGGAAGGAAAAACTAGTTTGAAAGTCAAAGTTTAAGTCCAGTCAGCTCTCTATAAAGCAGATTATATGGTTATAGAAGCCAATTTTTATATTCACTGAATATTAAGAAAAAAAATCTAAATGTTTTAAAATTTATTGGTAAAACAAAAATAGCTTAAAAGCAACTTTAACTGATTGGAATCATTATTTTAATAAACCTGATATATCTAAAAATGCTAATGCTGCCCTGCAGCACAACCTTTCAGACTTCTCATGTGTATAACTATGTCAAAGATCACACAGCCCCAGTAGTTTGGCCAAATACAAGTGATAGAAGAGAAATCTCTTGAGCTCTGACTTATTTTTGACCTTACGCAAGAAACAAGCTCTCAGCATTATAATCTCCTTATCTACAACCTAGGGAGGATAATAACTGGGCTCTAACAGTTCCGCAGTAAAGAAAAGGGAAGTCAATGACCATACAAATGTCTAAAAATTATAAGGGCAATAGTCATTCAGTTATCTAAAAATGTGAAGGAGCTCATGTGGCTTTCTTTTTGTAAAATATCCAATTTAAAAATACTTTAAGAGGAGCTGGTATGTGAGAGAAATGATTACTAATAACCAATGATTTGGGCAGGTCCAGAATTCCCTCCTTTTTTTAAAGACCTCACTTCAAAACTCAGTCTAAGAAGGCTGAATTAACTTTCTTTTCAAAATAGTCAGAGCCCAGAAACCTTACAAAAAGAATCTAATCTAAGGAGGGGAAACCCATTGTGTTCCATACAGATTTCAGGGGGAGGAGTTGGGGATACAAATACTTTGAATAGATTGCCAAGGCTATACAATTTAGAATAAAGGACATGATCAGAGCTCATTACAAGTTCAGCCTTTTATTCTAATAATATTCATTCTCTCTTATTACTTGTTAACCAATCAGAGTTGGATTGCTACCCTCTGTAATATCCATTTTTCAAAGCTAGGAGCCCTCCACCATGGGGTTTTTTAGAATGTGAGAATGCCATTTTTTTTTTTATCAAAATGATGACATTATTAATAAAATTACTAATTACCCAGAAATTATCTCAAACTTTGTAAAAGTTACATGTGTAAGCCTTTGGAAAGGATGGAAGGGTAAGTAACTACTTTACTCTTATATTTTTCCCACAATTAGTAAGGTAAGGTAGCAAGGAAAAGAAAAACTGAATCCTTGGCAGCTAAGAATTCCAAAGCATACAGGTGTTATAAGCCCTTGATTTGCTATCTACTACATTTGCCTCTGTGCCCCTGAATTAAGAGTAGATGTGAGTCCAAAAAAAAGTGAATGAAACCACTCCAAAAGGCAAATGACTGGAAAAGGTGTTTTTTTCAAATTCTTAGGGCACATGTTAAAAAGTCCTACTCATATCAACAATACCTAGCAAATATTTTGGCCTTACAAGTAATTCAACTCCTCTTTGGGTGACAGTCAGTCCTGACTATCCATAGGAGTAAGGATGACAGCTTACTTTCTTGCTACTCTGCTGGATTTGTAAACTCATCTATTTTTTTTTGTATTATTTTTGTCCAAGTCTATATAGATCTCCCTCTAGGTCAAGAGTTTCTAAACTTTTTGTATGTCAGCGATCCCTCTGACAATCTATTGAAACAGATCTCTTTAGAAAATAATGTGGTTTTTTTTAATCCACAAAATGAAACACAAGATCACAAAGGAAATTAATTATAGTAAAATACAGTTATCAAAATATTGGGAGTAAAGAAAACCTAAGTTCAAGGACTCCAAATTAAGAATCCTAGCTCTAGGTCTTTTAAAAGTACCAATACTGAATTTAGGAAGACCCTCATTCTACAAAAACAACATAAACAAAAAAGTGATTTAAAAATTTATTCAGGAGACTCAATTCTTCTCATATACTTGACAACTATCTTTTTCTTTGCTTCATTTCTAATAAATACAAATGAACAAACATCAAAAGAAAAGGAAAAGCCCTCAATGATAGAGAAACCAAATAATCAATTCTCAAGTATTCAAAAGCTAACTAATATGATTTCCAATTAGGAATTTAAATAATAATTTGTCCTGTTTTGACAAAGAATCATTTGATATATCTTAAGTAAGGGCGGGCGAGACAGGCTCTAAATAAATAGGCAATACCTTTTTTATAAGAAAAAAGTTTTGATAACTATAATAAAAATGAGGAAGTGAGGAACAGTTAGTATAGCATTTCTCATATAAAAGACATTAAATCTATTAAATACTATGGTAAGTACAGGTTTCTCATGTCCACATCTGCTATTTACATGATAATACTGCAAATGGCACACTGGGGTAATAGCAATTAAATGCATACCCCTCACATGAGTCATATACACAAAAGCCACTTATAGATTATTATTCACTAAATGGCTTTTGAAGAATTAAATGGCTACTGAGATCATTCTTTATATTAAGAAAATCCAAAGGCAATGTTAGAGAGCTAAAATAAATAAAGGCAGTATTGAAAGCTGACAACTTTTCAGACAGCATTTAAAAGCAATTTCAAATCACTTCTAAGTTTTAGAAGTTTCTCAGACACATTTTATTAAATACTTACAGAGACTCAGGTTTTCCATTAATCAACTTATAGTTAAATTAGGAGTATAATAAAATGTATAAGTAAGCCTAAAATTACAAGGAATAGCATTTAGAAAAAAACTATTACACATGAGAATAAATTATCCACGTATGTACATATAAGAGTATCTGATACATACCCATAGAAATATACACATATATATTAAAACAGTCAATGTAAACTTACAAAAAAAGAACAGCAAAAAGGAAGAAAGAGAAATGAAAAATATTCAAGATATGGCTTTGTAAGAAATATATATTTTAGGATTATTTTTTCCTTCTTAAGAATCTTAGCTTCATTTTCTCACCATGTCAGGAACAAAATGGGAAGATCACATATGTCTTGATGCCCACCTCCCCATATAGGACCGACTAGAGAACATAAAAAGCTTACAGGATAAGGGAGCATGAATGCACTACAATTTGTTGTTGGGGACAGATCATCAATCTATCAAAGTAATGAAGATAAGAAACACCAATAAAGCAAAACTATAGATAAATGTGTGTTTATATTTATTTTTTAAGAATTGGGCTAATTTCTTTTCTATACATATGTCCACATTTATCATGCTGCACAAGAAAAATCAGATCAAAAAGGAAAGAAAATGAGAAAAAAAACAAGCAAACAATAAAAAAAAATTTTTTTAAGGTGAAAATGCCATGTTGTGATCCACATTCTGTTCCCATGGTCCTCTTTTTGAGTGCAGATGGCTCTATCACATTGGATATTGGAATTATTAGTCTATTGGAATTAGTCTGAATCATCTCATTGTTGAAAAATCTCATTATTGAAAAGCGCCATGTCCATCAGAGTTGATCATCATCATATAATCTTGTTGTTGCTGTGTACAGTGTTTTCTTGGTTCTATTCACTTCGCTTAGCATCAGTTCATGTAAGTAAGTCTCTCTAAGCCTTTCTGAAATCATTCCACTGATTATTTCTTATAGAACAATATTTCATAACATTCATATACCATAACTTATTCAGCCAGTCCCCAACTGATGGGCATTCAATTCACTCACTTTCCAGTTCCTTGCCATTACAAAAGGCTGCTACAAACATTTTTGCACATGTCGGTCCTTTTTTCTAATTTATGATCTCTATAGGATATAGGTCCAGTAGAGACACTGCTGGATCAAAGGGCATACACTGTTTGATAGCCTTTTGGGCAGAGTTCTGTATTTGAGCTAATATTTAATACACATATAATTAAGCTAGGAACCTAACCCAATTTCCAAGAGAAGTTTTCTTTTTATCATTTCCTAGTCTGTTTTAAAGGAAAATTACCAAACAATATACAGGTGATCATAAAATATATAATGGAAAATGTTGATTACAAAAAAAGTGAAAAACTTTTGTACCCATAAAATAAATGAAGTTAAAAAAATTAGAAGGGAAACAGCTAGGGAAGAAAATTTTTACAACAAATTTCTCAGGGAAAGGTTTAATATCTTATATAAGGAACTCCCATAAATATCTAAAAATCAGTAAATAAGGAATATGAATAGGTAGCTTTCAAAAGAAGAAATGCAAGCTATCAAAAACCATATGAAAAATATTCCTAATCACTAATAAAAAGAGAAATACACATTTAAAAACATTGAGGTTATAACCCCATACCAACCAGATTAGCAAACATGATAAAAAAGAAAAATGACATCTGTTGAATGGCCTGTAGCAGAATAGATACACTGCTGAGAGAGTTGTGAACTGATCCAACCATTTTGGAAAATCTTTGGAATATTAATTATACTTTTAGTATCCTCTGACCTAATTATTCCACTACTAAGCATATACATCCAAAAGGTCCTACATGTACAAAAATATTTATAGTAGTTCTTTTTGTTGAAGCAAAGAGCTGGAAAATAAAATAGATGCTCATCAATCAGGCATGGCTGAACAAATTATGGAATATAAGCATAAGGGAACATTACTGTGCCTTAATAAATGATAAAGGACCTTTTTTTGTGTTATTGTTTTGTTTGCATGGGTTTTTTCCTCTTTTTTTTCCCTTTGGGTATGATTTTTTTTTTTGCTCAGCATGACAAATATGGAAATATGTTTAGAAGAATTGAACATGTTTAACTTATATTGGCTTGCTTGCAGTCTTGGGGAAAGGGAAGAAGGAGAAAAATTTGGAACACAAAGTTCTGCAAGGCTTGATGTTGAAAACTATCTTTGCATACATTTATAAAAATAAAATACCATTAAAAATAAAAATTTAAAAAAAATGATAAAGGAGATTGAATTCAGAAGAATTGGGAAAGAACTGCATGAACTAATGTAAAATGAACAGAACCAGAAGAACTAACTATACAACAATAATAATATAATGGAAAACTACTATGGAGAATTCTTCATAAATAATCAACAAAATAAAGAAAAACTATTATGGAGAACTCTTCATAAATAATCAACAAAATAGCTAATCATGATTCCAGAAGGCTGGTAATGAATCACAATGCACATTTCTTATCAAGGATGTGATAAAAGAATATTGCTATAGAATGAGACAATTTTCAGGGTAGGCCAATGTGGGAATTAAGGAGCTGAGGAGAACAGTGGTGAGGAGAATGAATGAGGAGTGAATTAGTAATGGTAAAAAGATTTTTTAAAAAGCAAGAACAGGAAAAAAGTCCATAAAACAAAACACAAATTTTATATATACACATATACACACACACATATACATATATATGTGTCTGCATGTACACACACACACACACACGTGTATGTGAGGGTATATGTGTATAAAAGAGCAAAAGGAAATTCACAGGCTGAGAGAAAAAATGAGGACAGTTTGGTTATTCACATAGTCTTAAAATATATGTTTTTTTAAAAAACAATACACAATATATAATACTGTTTCTGCTCTTTTTTGTATATTGATATGTTCATTTTGTTAATATTTGTTAATTTAATAAAAAAGGAACAAAGGAACATTTGTGTTAATAATTATTTAATTTTAAAACAAATATTGAACAATTTGTTCTATGTTCACTTAAGATATTCCAAAAGTTTATTTTAAGATTCAATGACTTCATTATGGAAGAGAGGAAAGTCCTTTTTTCCCCCTAAAGAGTATGTGTAATTTAGCCAGAATATTTTCATCTGAGATGGACATTCCTTGGTCATGCCTTAAGAGGGCAATATGCTGCTCACATATGTCCTTTGCTCTCACATTTGGGATTGTTGACACATACCATGATGTAGGGAAAAGCCTCCCATTTCCAAGCTTCACTTCACCTCCACCACCCACAGGGATAGATAGATGTCAGTTCTCATCACAGCCTATGCTCTGTGCTCACTCCATGACACAGAATTCTGAGAATTCTCTTGGATCATCACCTTGTTTCCCTTAAACCTATTTTTATCTTCACAATGAGCTCTCATCCCTCTAGCCTCCCTGTTCTCTCAATCAAACACCACTGCTTTGGTCTCCCTTTCCAGTCAATAGCCTTTTCAGGTACTCTATCTTTTTATCTGCTGCAACTTTGTCCCATTTGCCACTGATATCTTGCCAAAGCCTAAATTGGTACTACTCCCAAACACTTGTCTTCTTTACTTCTACCTAAGTACCTTTGAATCCCAATAGGAAAAGTTTCATAAAGGCACTGAGTATATCCACTAAAATTCTGTGATACCCAGTCTTGACTTGACCCTCACTGCTTCAATCCTTTTGCTATTTTAGCTAATTACTTCCTCTTCATATTCCCTTCAGTGCTATTTCAAACCTCTTCTATCCTCAAAGCCCCCCTTCATTACTCTAACTCTCCTTCCTAACAAAAGATCTTAGTTCCTACATTATAGAGAAAATTAAGGTCATTTTAAATGAATCAAATTCCCTTCCTTACTTTACTTAGTTCCATAACATATCCTATTCTCTCATTTGCTCCAGCTTCTGAGAAGTAGGTGGCCTTATTTCTTGTCTCTACATTTGTTGTTGACTCCATCTGCTGTAACCTCTAGGAGCTCGTCCTCACAACTATGTCTTCTCATCTTCAACTCTTCTTTATCTATAAGCATTTAATAAACCCCTATTATGTGCCAGGTACTATGTTAGGCACTTAACAAATACTGTATGTAGTCTTACAACAACGCTATAAGGCAGGTGCTATTACTACTATCCCTATTTTAACTTGAGGAAACTGAGTCAACGAGAAGTTAAGCAATTTGCTCACAGCAAAAAGTTAATAAATAACTGAGGCTGGATTCGAACTCAGGCCTTCCTGAGCCCAGCACTCTAACCATTGCTTCATCCAGCTGCCTCATAGTTATTAGCACCTTTCCTCCTGCTGACTGATACAGCCAAGTCTTTAAACCCTTCTCAAACCTTCTACTTCAACTTGCTGCCCCCTCATGCAATCCTTCTATCATGTCCTCCCTCTCACAACCAAAATCCTACAAAAAACAGTTTGTACTCATTCCCACTTTCCCATCTCCTGCTCACACCTCATGCCTTTGCCCCAAACCCCACGACTCACAGGAGATGGCTCTCCTCATGTTCATCAATGATTTCTTGACTTCTATAGCAAACCTTCTCGATCTCCTACATGAACTTTCTGTGGTTGTTCACACCACGTGTTTCCTCCTGCTGCACACTCTCCTCCAATAGCTTCCAAGATGCTGCTTTCTTGGTTCTCCCCACTCATCCATGCCAGACTATTCCCTCTCATCTCCTCTGCTGGATTAGCATCATATTCTTTGTCCTAAAACAGGGTATCCCCCCCCCCCAAGCCGCCTTCTTGAACTCTTATTCTTTCCCTTCTCTAGTATTCTCTCCTTCAGGGATGTCATCAACAACCAAGGAGTCTTTTTGCAAATGGATCCCAAACTTACATGTTCACCTCCAATATGTCTCAACCCTAGTCAGATGGCAACCACTGCCTGCTACACTGCCCCATGAGACGCCGAACTATTAAGTCAACAAATTCAAAACAGAATTCATAACTTCACCTATAAGTTTAACCTTTCTACAAACTTCCTTTTTTTCTCTTGAGAGAACCTAAGTCCCCTACACTCACAACACGAAATACAAAATGTACACATTCCCCATATTGAATAAGTTGCCAACGCTAATCAAATTGGCACAATTTCCTGCATGTCTGTTCCTTTGTCTCTACTCTCAGCCCCTTATTTTAGATTCTCATTTCTGAATTATTATAACAGGCTTCTAATTGGGCCTCCCACTTCCAGTTTCCCGCCTTTCCAATCCATCCTTCCCACAGCTGCCAATTCAACTTTCAGACAGATCAAAGTAGGTAACTTTTCTGCTCGAAATTCTTCAGTAGCTCCCTTCTACCTCTGGAATAAGACAGAAACTTCTTAGCGTGGCATTCAAGGCCTTTTGCAATTTGGCCCTCACCTCCCTTTCCATATTTAATGAACTCTCACTTCTTATAACATGCTCTGCATGCCAGCAAACTTGGCTTACTAACTTTTTCATATACTTTGATCTCCCACCTATGGCTACATTCCTTTAGAGTTCTCCATCAGAATCCCAGGAACCTTATCATCCTGGGATACTAAATGGCCTCAGCACCCACCGCTCAACAGCACCCTTTGGTCAGAGGGCTGAGCCAAGGAGGTCCTTCCCAAACCTCCATGAAAGGCCTTTTCCAGCCCACACCTTTAGTTTCCCTTTGGATGTGGTCTTCTTCCCCTGTTAGACTATATGCTTCTTGAGAGAGACCAGCATTCTTTTTCACATCTGTATCCTTAGTACTGAGCACATTACCCAACACATAGTAAGTACTTAATAAATGTTACCATTATACCTTTGCATAGGCTTCCCCGCCTTTCACTGCAAATAGCTGAAGTCTCTTCTCATCTCCCTAGATATCCTCAAGTTAACTGAATAGGTCTAGAAGGCTGCCTCTGATTCTTCTACCACACCAATGTGCCAGGCTTATTTTTTTAATATCTACACTCCTAGTTATCATTCTTCTGATCAAAATTTTCTCTACCTCTAGAGAATGAAAAGCACTTAATAAATCCTTATGTGAAAAACACTGAGCTAAGCACTGAGAACACAAAGAAATAGGAAGACAATCCTTACTCTCATCTCAAGCACCTCACAACTTAACCATCCAAAGTGCAAACTTATTTCTCTCTAAAGGAGGAATGTAAGACTGCACAGCCTGAAATCCCTGTATGTTTCCATCATTCCTCCATGCAAATCTGCCTCTCCAAGCTAGCCAAACATACCATTCAGTCCCCATCTATGACCTGTGACTTGGAGTTCAGACTTCCCTATGCCTGAATTTCCAGGTGCTCCTATCACCTTCAAGCCACTAGAGCACGTCAAGCCTTAAGGCCCCATGTCAGGAGGACACCAGGGGAGGAAAAAATGTTCTCCTTTCATTGCTAATGTTCTATGCTAAAAAACTTATCACTGGAAACTAAAAATCTACCTTATCTAACAGAATTACATGGCCTTGGCCCAGTCATTTATCTTCTCTTAGCCTTAGGATTTAACTAGGTTTAGGATTCTAAGATGGCTTCTGACATTTTGTGATTCTATGACAGATGAATCCTTCCCAATACTAGGATAGTGCTGTTCAGTCTAAGTGCACATCACATGCCATACTGTCCACATAAGGAACTAAGTGCAAAACAAACAACCCCACAACATTTTAATACAATATGTGAAGGTTGCAAAGCACCATTTAAAGAACA
This sequence comes from Antechinus flavipes, assembly GCF_016432865.1. NCBI lineage: Eukaryota > Metazoa > Chordata > Mammalia > Dasyuromorphia > Dasyuridae > Antechinus > Antechinus flavipes. Next base: position 270,468,373 of record NC_067402.1, on the reverse strand, counting down.
GTAGCCACCATTCATCACAAAACATAAATCAATTTCTATGGAGAACTTGGTGAAATCCTTTTTTTAATACTCTGGGTTCTCTATCAAGTAAAAAAAGAAATCACATTATCTGAAAAAAGTGTTTAGCACTGAAACAAACTTTTATATAAAAATAGCTTGATAATCCAACATTAGCCTGATTTAGCTTTGCTAATTGTTATCTTGTCATTTGTAAAGAAACATAAGAGTACAAATCTTTATTATCTATTAAGAACCTGTATTAAAACATTAGTAAACATGAATATCTGCCTTTCCCTGCACATGAAGTATAGCAAGTGCTTTTTAAATTATCATAGAAATCCTTTATAAAATCTTGAAATCAAGGGACAGGATATATAGGACCTTTGCCAGCTGCTGATGCCCAGGACATTTATCTGCTTATACTCACACAGAATAGCCCAGTTGTAACTGCATATTTTGGCAGCTGGGTTCTCAGTGTAGAGAGTGCTGGGCCTGAAGTCAGGAAAAATCATCTTCCTGAGCTGTGTGACCCTGGGCAAGTCACTTCACCCTGTTTGCCTCAGGTTCCTCATCTGTAAAATGAACTGGAGAAGAAAATGGCAAACAACTCCAGTATTTTTACCAAAAAATCCCCAAATAGGATCAGACATAATGGAAAAATGACTAAACAAAATAAATAAATAAATAACATATTTATATGGATTATCCATAGGATTAGTTATTTGAAAATTATGAAATACTACTGTAGCTTTTAAAATAATATAAAATGTTTTAAAACAACTCAAAAAAAAAATCATTTCAATCAACAAACTCTGGCTTGATTTCATTATTTAAAGTACTATCCAAAGTTGAAATTAAAAATTTTTTTCAATATTTTAAGAATTTTAATGGAGTGCTTTCTAAAAACAAATTCACAACTTGTTTTCATTTAATTGTTACTTGGAAAGAAAAGTAAGATATCTTGGAATTTCTGAATATATGAGATAGGAAAAAGCATGTCATTCTTAGTGAGTTCATTGATAGCTTTTTTTTTTTTAACAGAAACTTAATAATGTTTATGCTCTTATTGTAATAGCAAATTGAAATATGTGCAGAATTTTTTCAGTCTTACTTTATTCTGAATTCAAGAAATAAAACAAGCATTTCAAAACATAATAAAAAAAAATGACTATCTAAAACTCAAATTTATTATGCAGAACCTGCTATTTCTCTTAAATTTATAATAAAGTTATCAGGTAACTTTTCCCCTCATTCTTTCTTCCCTTTCCTGCTCTCCTCTAGAGATGGCTATACAATTATGTGTATGTACACACACACATACATGTAGTAACTCAATAGTTAATCTGTATGTTTGTTTACAATAATCAAAATGACTCAGTCACACAAAGTTATTCTTAAAAAATAATGCTATTACTATCTACAATGTTCTTTGGTTCTTCTCATTGCACTCTTCATTACTTCATGCAAATTCTATCCCTTGTTTTTCTATCAACTTATATTTCTTATAGCACACAATCACATACTACATGAAATTAAAAACGTAATCAATGCCCATACTATACCTGGCCATTACCATGACCAAAAGGAGTACTGGATAAATTGGTAGTTATGCTGTGCAAAATAATTTCACCACTTATAGATCCAGAAGCAATGTAGCAATCATTCCAATTAAATGTTACACAAGTTACTTCATCTTTATGATCCTGAAAGATAAAATAAAATAGAACAATGCCTAGAATTTGTATTTGTCTATTTTTTTGCTGCTTGCATGTCCTCCTATCTAAAAATTATATAAAGGCTAGTGGAATATCTATACAACAGTGAATTTTCTTTGAATGGGGGTTAAGCAGAGGCAGGGGTGGGAGAAAGGGAACAGTTAAAAATACATTATGGGGAGTGTTGTACATTTCCTTCATTTCAAGAAAAAGTTCAGAGCTAGAGAGATATGGGAGCAAATTGGCACCAGAAATTATTCATGATACAAAAGCAACTCACTATCATACAGCTAGGACTAGATTAATATTAATATGAAAAACAAAAGCCATTACTCCATTTTTCTATAACACTAATTAAAAAGCATTTTTAATCATTATATACTAGGAATAGTACTAACTGCTGTAGACACAAAGATGAAAATGAAACAGTCCCTTCCCTCATGGAGTTTGTGTTTTACTGAGGCACATGTATACAGACAAGTAAATGGAGTGGGAAGAGTAGGCCTAGCAGCTAGGAAGATGAAGGAAGTTAGGGTTCATGAACCTATCACATCTAATTCATAAAGGTTTTCTGAGCATCTTGTAAGGCTCACTACTTATGTTATATGGCTTGCAGGAAAAAAGGGGCATATAAGTAACAGAATTGAAAATATAATCCTAATTTCTCTTCAATTCAAGTAATACTCTCCCATTCTCTCTCCCTCTCTACAATAAATGTATATATCTAAACAGGGTTTTATTTTATCACTTCCAATTTAAAAACAATCTATATCACACTTCTAGAAAGAGCTTGTTAACTTTCCATCATAGAATGATGTGTATAAAAAGTTGATGACATCCCAATCTCAGCTAAAGAGAAAGCCATTCTTTTTTTTTGGAATATTCATTTTCCTAACTATAGTGAACTGACTTGATGACATCATTGTTATCTATCTCATTTCCAAGACAAAATGACCACTATAAAAATTTACCCATTGGTATTCACATAGATTTTAGTCAATTTTAGAAAGTTAAAAACAACAATAACAACAAATACATTCCAAGTGTGTGTTTGTTTTTTAAATGTAAAAAATAAATAACAAAAACCCAGCAGTAGAAGAATATCTTAGAGGATCTGAGTCAAATTTCTAATTCTGATGAGGTATTTGAAGGGTCCAACAACAACTGGCATTACTATTCCCTCTCTCATTTATTCAAAGGCTCTTTCTTTTCTTCTTTATTAACTTGGTGGTGACAGCAAATAATGCTTTAATAAGCAATGATGGGATGATTCATTTTATTCAAAACAAGAAATTTTTATTGTAGAGTTAAAATAGGCATACAAAAGAAAAGGCTTAAATGTGACAATAATTAATAACTTTCAAAAAACAGTATGAGAAAAGTGAACAGGAGGGTTTGTGTCTAGAGAATTTTATTAATATCTACTTCTTTACTGAGTCTCACAAAACTAAGAAAAATCTTAGTTTCAGATCAAATGCTAAAAGTTCTTAAAAAGCAAAACTTGGTTACTAAAGCAAAAAGAGAAAAACCCATGATTTCTCTGAGAAGTCTATAGTTGACAAACTAAGATAAAAATAATTTCTTACCTTAAGAGATCGATGAAGTCTCTTCGATTTTAAATCCCAAATATTAACAGTGTTGTCAAGGCCTCCGCTTACCAGATACATAGATGTGGAGTTTAAGTTTATACATGTCTGCTTTTGCTACAAACAAACAAAACTCAAAATGAGCACACACATAAATTCAAACTACTATGCAATTAAATAACAATGTTCATTGTAAATTAACCCAATTTCAAGTTCTTTTTGATTGGGGGGAGAAGGGAGAAATTTTTTCAGTAAATCAAGACCACCAACTCCAAGATTTTTGCTATTAGATCCCAAACATATACTGTATCACACATACAGCAATGACCTCTGACCTTCTGAGGACTTGTCTACTCAACTAGTTAGCATGTATTAGGCTCCAACTCCATTTTCCTGGCTCTACTTTATAGCAAGAACACACATCGGGCAGTACAGGAGGTTTCAACAGCCCATCGCGTGTTTTGCCAAACTGACACGCTATCAAAAATATAATTTCAATGGATAACTGAGCATTAGATGTATCACATATTAAAGATCCAGAAGATCTCAGAGATTTTTTATCTATTTTTATCTATGCCTTCTACTTAGGCCATTCTGACATTTCAATGCCCTATAGGCCAGAGTCAAGCCAGAGAACCAGGAACAGCTTCCCACTGAATTACAAGGTAAACATATTATGTTTTTTAAAATCTTGTCATCAGAGAGGTTTCTTTTACTTATGATATAATAAAAATAGGAACTCTCTTTTTAGTCAATAGATCATTTTTGTTAATCCAGGGTATTATAGCTTATTATATTCAGAATCTTTCTCCCCTCAAGCAACAGAAGCTTCCCATGACTTAGGTAAACTCCTAAACTCACTTTCTGCCCTGCCCTATCCTCTCATGCTCTCTGCCTTACTACCAGAGGTGTCAAAGTCAGGTCTCCCTACTGCAGAATTTCTCGTATTATTAAACTATACAAAAATTGCACAGCATTCCACTCTGCTGGCCTCAGGGCTCAAGACTCTTACACACTTATCTCAAAAGGTTTTTTGTGAGTTAGCCTGGGAACCTGATCATCATTTACATTAACGGGCCAAAAGGAAATAGAGTTACAACCAACCGACTTACTAGTGAACCTTTGGAATACAATTCATTTCTACAATGGACAGCATCTTAAGAGAAATGAGTTGCTTTGTTTGCTTGTTTTAGGAAACCAACAAGTTCTTAAGCCTGGTTATGGAATGTCAATATATCTGTGAACATACTTTTAAGTGCCTTTGACTATAATAATCAAACCCTGATGAGCCTATGAAGATTTTTATAAGAAATCTTATAAAATGAATAAAAAGCCTTGAAGATTAACTGAAATCACTCCATTGGATAGGAAAGGGCTTCCACCAAAAAGTTCATCTTTGATAGTCTATTGGAATGTACAAGAGAGATACTCAAATATCAAGTTATTTACAGTTAAAGGATTCTCAGATAAACATCTTCTAATCTAGATGCAATAGCAGAATTTTATAGATGCCAAAAGGGAAACATAAAGGAAAGCACACAGAAATTCTACTCATATAAAATGGAAATAATTGTGGTATGCAGAAGAACTATTTTGAAATGTGTGGCCAGGAAGCCTCACATTCAGAAGTCTTATTTGATCTTTATCAATAATTTTTGCCATCAGGGTCATTAGCCTGGTTCAATTCATCAGTTTATTATGTGAAGCAAAAAGATAAGATGGAAAGAACATGCCATGGTATCACAAGACCCGAGTTCAAAATCCACAACTAGGTGCCTCCCAAGGCTCAAATAAAAAATTATACCAAAAGCCCTTTCTCAACTATAAAATGATCCAGAGACATCAAGTATTAACTACTCTGTTATTCTTCCACTCAGACCCTCCTCCAATTCTTCCTCATGTAACAAAAATGGCTCTGGGTCCTCAACTGTTGTGCCAGAGGAACACAAACAGACTCCACTAAACCAGAAGGCCTCTGAGTAGGGGCCAAGTGAAAAAGGAGCTGCCCAGGAACCCATCTAGTTTAAGATCAGAGAAACTCAAAATGTTGTCTACAAAGTGATGGGGTTTGGGGCCTCTGTAATTCTTGAATCCAAATTGCTAAGGAAAGGCTACAATGTTAGATGGGGTAAAAAAATATCCACAGCAACGAAACTATGGATTCTTAAAGCATTCATCTTGTTAAATTCTTGAACTATTAGAGCAAGCAAAAACTGTACTAACTAATCATGGATGTTCTTCGTTTGATGGGCTCAAGAAAAGCTCTCTTTTTACTTTACAAATACAATTAACCAACTTTCCATGACTAGGACTTTGATCTTCATGGCATAAATTTTCTTTCTTTGTCATGATTCTGTATTCTCTGCAAATTAGAACTACAATAAGATTTTCTGGAGGTCAGACAGCTTAACTTCGGAGGAAATTCAATAGGTTGGTCAGCTCCTGTTTAAATGTATATGAAATAAGTCAGTGTGTATACAGGCTTGTACATAAAGCCATAAAATATACATTTTACTATCATTCCAATTCAACAACATGTGCGAGGTTCCAGAGATAAAAAGACAAAAACAGTCCCTGTTAGTAGTAACTTACTAAAGAAATAGAATATATACATGGAAGGACAAGATAATTTTAGGAAAAAGCAAACAGTAGAAACTGAGGGAAAAGACAAGAGGGAAAGATCAGTAGAGTTTCATGGCAGAAATGGTACTAAGCTGCTGATGTTGCTAAACTTAGCTAAGATGCTAAGTTGAAGGATGTTAAGAATAGGACAGGCAGAAGAGAGAGATGTAGTCATGGAGAATGGCCAAAGTGTGGTGGCATACAGCAAAACAGTTTGGATTATAATGAAGAGAAAGTAAAAGGAGTAACACATGGTTGAAAAGGTAGCAAGAAGTCAGATTGTAGAAAACCTCAAAAAATAAGATGGGACGTTTGATTTTGAGTCACTGAAGCTTTTGAGAAAGCAAGTAACATGAAACTTATGTTTTAAAAGATTGTTTTGGCCATAATATGGAGGACTGCCTGAGAGAGACGAGATTAAAAGGAAGAAGATTAATTAGGATGCACTACATTATTCAGAAAAGAAGTGAAGAAAGTCTGCTCAAGAGTGGCTGTTTAAAAGTTTGTAAAAGTAAGGTCAGAGATGAGAGATGTTGAGGGGGTAAAAGCAATGGCATGGCAACTGATTATTTATGAGAAGAAGGGAAGAAGAGGGATAAAAGAAGAAAAAGAAAATTCTTAAGGTTACAAACCCAAATACCTGGAAGAATGCTGGTATCTTCATCAGAAGGAGGAAAATTTAGAAATGGGTTTAAGGAGTAGCAAACACAAGAACAAGCATTGATTAGACACTATCATGGGATAGACATTATACAAGACAGCAGGGACACAGAGACAAAAATGAAATTGTCCTTCCTGAAGGAGCTTATGTATCATCATGGTATATGTGAAGTATGTGAAGTACAAATTAAACTATGAGGTATGTTTGTGGGAGACAATGAGTCTGAGGTTCAGGTGAGACTTCTAGGAGGAAAAAATCCAAGAATCACTAGTAATAAGGAATTGGAGGTTGGGTAAGAGATGTGGACCAGATATAAAGGATTCAGAGCCATTTGCAGAGAGATGATTATTGAGCCCTTTGGGTAAAATCCTATGTGAGCAGCAAGAGAAAGTTTACAAAGAAAGGAGGCTGTGGGACATGGCTGTATGGGACACCCACTCTAAGGGACCATACAACAAATGATGTCCCAGCAAAGGGAACAGAAAAAAAAAAATCATTAAACAGATAGAATCAGAAAACAAAGGCGCATTAAAAAGGGAGGAGGGAATATGCACAGGAAGATAGAAAGGGTAGAGAAGGGTAAAAGTTGCAGAGAGGTCAAGGAAAATCTCCTTGTCTATTATATTAAGAACCTGGCTACTGAAGGTAAGCCCTAATCAGGATGCTACTAGGGATGAAAAAGACATCTTTTCCACATGGCCATTCAGAGGCCATTCTTTTCATCTAAAACTATTCCAACATCCAGGTATTAACTATAGAGATGTTTTAGTTTTATGTACAAAATAGACACTGCTAGATGCATCTTGACAAGTTAGCTTATCCTAAGGAACAGAGAAGAATTGTTTGTCGGGTGAGGCTTTATTAATGTGATTAAGAATTACAATTACTAGATTTTTAAGAAGTGGGATCTTGTACCTCCCCCCAAGATTTTTCTAGCAATGAACATAATTTCTGATGCAAAAATAAGATAGCTGGTTAAATAAATACATGTTGTTTCAAGTATGATATTTAACAGAACATGTAAAAAATATTTAATATTTTCAGTTTAGTTTATATTTTAAAAGATAATGTCTTTAAATATTTGCATAAGTTTAAGGCTTCAATTGATTCAAAGTTTTCAAACATTTGCCCATGTGGATAAGGGAGAGTTAACTGGCTATAAATGAACAATCTGCCTCAGAATTCTCATTCCAATATTTATCTGGCACCTGCTCAATGTTATGCACTGTGCTAGGCAACAAGAAAGCTGAAAGATAAATATAAAGACCCTGCCCTCAAGCCATTTATAATCTATGAGGTATCTTTTACACCTACATGAACAAATAATACAAATGAGAATATATATGCATAAGAGGGTCCAGGCTATAATATAAATGAGAGGAAATCATTATCAATTGTGATAAACCAAATAAGGCTTCATAGAACAAGTGGTTCTTTAAAGTGTCTTTGGAGAATAATTCTGATTTCAAAAAAATGGAGAAGGACATTTCAGGCCCTTTTCCAAGAGTTAAAAGAGACAGGAAAACATAAAATATCCAATATTTAGTTGTAACAGAGTTCACTAAGAGAAACAGGCCAGGTGTTTTCAACTTTATCAAGAAGGCAATGGAAAGCCATTCTAGATAATGGAAATGTGATCAGATGTCCATTAAGAATGTAAGATAGTCTACTTTCTTAGGACAGATTGAAGTCCAGGGTCATTTGAAACAAGAGACTACAACAGTAATCTAGCCCAGTGGCAATAAGAGCTTAAATATGGTGCTGGTCAAGAAATACAAAGAAGGTAGAACATAATGGCAATAATAATGTGATGACAATGACGATGACAATGATAGCTAACATTCATAGAGCCTTTACTATCTGCCAAGTAATTTTATTGGGAAGTAGGTATGATCATTATCCCATTTTATAGATGAAGAAAATGAAACAAATAGATAGAAAGTGATTTGCTCACACTCACACAGCTAGTAAATGTCTGAGGCCACATTTGAATTTAGGTCTTCCTGACTCAAGGTCCAGAATTCCACTGTTGCCACGTAGCTTTTCACTAAGAGGACTAATGGGAGCTTATTTGTGCCTCTCAGGAGTATTTCATTCTATTTTATTCCATATACCAGTCATCTCCCATGCTTCATAATATCCTTGATGGCAAAGTGCTTCCTAAGTTGGTATTCAACCTTATGAAAATACCTGAAGGACATCAAAGTGACTGGGCCCAGGATCATCAAGCTTTTAAGTATCAGAGTCAGGATGTAAAAACATAAGTCTTTCTAAATCCAAGTTCAGCTTCTTCCCAATGCCAAGCCACATTTGCTTTTACTGGCACTCAATTAATGGTTGATTAATGGATTATGGGGATCCAATGGTACAAAAATGGCAGAGAGATACCATATAATGAAGCATATTCACTGATTATGGCCCCCAAAAAAGTTCTTTGCAAAAAAGTAATGATATACTTTATAGGTACCTACCAGCTTCTAGTTATCTCTGCTTTTATAAGAGATATTTCTCCCACCTTCAATCAACTTTTTTGGCATAGGTGGCCAAGAATACAGATTTATGTTTTCTCTATCCATGAGTCTAACTAGCCTATTGTTTACCACAAAAGTCAGCAGAAAAATGTTGACTGACCTTTAAGCCAAACTGGGTTATACAGAATGGCATTTAGGCTTCTGAAATGTATTAAACTGTTTATTCCACTGCCTAGAGATTATGGTAATTCCAAAGACTTAAAAACAGATATAACAATATTCTAAAAACAGTAACAATAAAACTAAGCAAGGCAGTATTATCTTAAAAGCCTATTCTATAATCCAAACAAAATCAGGAAGAAACAAGAAACCTCAACTAACAAATCCCTTTGGAATATTGTTCTTTTTAACAAAGCTGCACTGAACATAAAAGGCAGGTCCAATCTTCCTAGCACTACATTAAAGGTGATGTAGAAATAGAAAAAGCAGGATTAATTGAGATAAGGCCTCTTGGAGGTGAACCAGAGCCAAAAGAAAGGCTGAATTTCCAGAGTTAGGACTGCTTGATCTTTTGAGAGCCAAAAAGATACCCCAAGCATGTTCAGTCTCCTAAAACAGTCACTGGGTACAAAAAATCAGAGGGCCTCAGTGTTTCTCAACTGGAGGGAGAAAGAAAGCAGCTTGACTGGACAAAGGGAATATAAGCTCTAGAATATGTCACTGAACCTTTTTTAGTGATTCTTCCTTCTTATAGGAAGCTAAAAAAGGAAGCTTATTATTATGGAATATTCTTTTAACTAAGAAGTTTTACATTGTAGTATATTCATTGTTCCTAATGAATAATAAACTACTTGATAAACAATCTTTGCAATTAAGTGCAAATATCATATACCATAAGGAAATAAAGCAAAGGAAAAACCAAAGAATAAAAGTCAGGAATACTTACCCCTTCTGCCAGTTCTAATAGTGGAACTGGTTTACATTTGCAACTGGAAATGACTATTTTATCACCACTGGCAGATGCAGTCACCAAAAAATTATCTAAATGAACAGTTATGGAATATTGAACAATACATGAAATTCTACTCAAAGTTCATTTCTAAAATACTTTTAGAGCAGAACCAAAATCTGGAAAGAGAAAGAGCTTTTTAAAATTAAATTTGGAAGAATGTTAAAAGAAATATCTTAAGAACCAGTAGGCTGGTGCTTTTTAAAGTTGTTCTAGTAAACATTATCATTTCTGGTTTTACTAGCACTTGAAAGCATTTATAAATCAACTTCTCTGACACCTCCCCCTCCCTTTTTTTTTAAAGGCAAGTCAGCATTTCAAATTTTCTCTCTAAAATATCACAATAAACTCAAAAGACATAACAACTAATATTAACAATACATCTCATCTTTGAATTTGGGCTCAAAACAAATTCTAATCCCCTTGGCTGTCCCATAAACAAAAAATTCCACCTCTGGATATTCTCTCTGGCTGTCCCTTCTAGATCTGGAAGACTTTCCCTATTCCACTCTGGCTACTGACTTCCCTGGCTTCCTTTAAATCCCAACTAAAACTCCAGCTTCTACAGGAAGCCTTCCCCAACCCCTCTTACTTCCAGGGCCTTCTCTCTACTAATTATTCCCTATTGACTCTATATATTGCCTGCTTTATATACATTTGTTTGCAAGTTGTCTTCCCCAATAGACTGTAAGCTCCTTGAGGGCAGGGGCTATCTTTTGCCTTTTTTCGTATTACATTCCAGCATTTAGCACAGTGCCTGGGCACATAGCAAGCAGTTAATAAATGTATATTGATTGTCACATGACAATAAACAGAATAAAGCATTCTAAACTATATTGTCCTATTTTCCCCCATCAGAAAGATAAAATAAATTTAAACCATTTCTGAGTTCTCTTCTAAGAACTGAGACTAAATAACCTGGTAGAGAATACAGAAAAGATGCTAATCACCGTAAACATTAAAACAACTTAATTTTAAGATGAGAAAGAATCACTACATCTTTCTTCGTTTTTTGAGTGGGAAGGGCAGCAGCAGAAGGCAATAGGGGATTAAATGACTTGCCTAGGGTCACATAGCTAGTAAGTGTCTGAGACAGGATTTGAATTCAGGTCTTCACGCTGGTTGCTCTCTCTATGCATTGTGCCATCCTACTAAATCTTTCTTACCAAAATGGAATAAGAAATGAATAAACACAAAAAACAATTTGGTTAAGCATTTTTAAAATCACAAGTAACAAAAATTATAAGATATAAACTATAAAGAAAAATGAGAATTTTATTTTGCTTGCAAGCAATAAATGAAAGTCTCATAAGCTTAGAAACACTTTTTTTTTTTCCTTTTTTGGGAACATTCAAAGACTATGTCTAAATAAAATTAAGAGGGAGAAAAGGATTTTTTTTTTTTGTACTCTAGAAATTCAGTTATATTGCTGGGAGATTATGTGTATTCTTTCACATAATAATGTGTACAAAATAATTAAGATTCTGCCATTGCTTTGCGATTTATTTATGCAGTTAGTTAGACTAAAAAAAAAAATATTCCTTCTTAAATGAATGGATAGTATTTTCATTTGGGGCTAAATATTAAATTACTGGAAAAATTTTCCTCTTCTTACTTTCTATTTCTTTTTTTATCCCAAACTTTCCCATAAGGAAAAGGATTAACTGCATGTATATAAAGACATATGCATGTATACATATATGTGTATGTACAAGTATATGTACATCTCTGCACACACATACATATATATATATATATAAATCCCTTTCTTATTTTCATAAGTCAATAAAAACATTATGATTGGAATGACAAAGCTTTAGATAGGAATCTCGGGCATTAATTGTGTTGACAAGCCATTTAACTGGTCTTCATTTCATCTAGAAAACAATGAGCTTAAACCATTGGTTTCTAAAGTACCATTCAGTTCCAAATTTATGGTCCAATTAACAAGAAAAATAATTTCTAACCCACCTGGCAACATCAGTCTAGCATATGTTCACAGAATAATGAATTTATTTTATATTTGAGATCTTTTGGCACTATATGTAGAAACACTGTAGTATGGATTTTTTTTTTTTTGGGGGGGGGGTTTAACTTGGATTTCTTAGAAAATTAGTTTAACAAACTAATAACCAATGCTTAGAAATTCTTGGAATCATGAAAATACTAGTATTAACTGGAAGATGAAAAAGAGTTCAAAAGGCTCATAAAATGAATAAAATTTTCTTAATCCAATAATTGTTACTGAAGTAATATCTTAATCCAATATTATAGTTAAGATTCTATTTCTTTAACATAGTATCTTGAGAAAGTCCTAGGAATTTTTTTTTTTAATATTTAAAAACTCAGGTTATCTATAACAGAAACTGCTTGTAGCAGTATTTTAAAAAGTATATTAAAGGTTAGGATAACTATGTCACAGAAAACTAAATAATGTATTCTTATTTCAACCTTCAGGACAAATAACAAATGGGTACAGTAGACAAGAAGATACATAGTGTCTGACGGCTAAGAAAATTGAAATCCAAGCAAAATTCATGATGTAGGAAATAACAGGTTACTTCCATTATCCTTATGATCAAAGATATTAAAGTTAAAAGATACCAAAAGGATTTTATAAAGCTTGGCATAAGTACCTTAAACATTTTAATATACTTTTGATAATGGAATTTTGCTATAGGAAAACCAACTGTTGAATTTCAGCTTCTCCATGAGAAATTGCATTTTCAAATTCCTTGTTGTCATAATTAAACAAAGAAAGGAATGAAATCATTTATTCAAAAAGCCCCCTTTTTCCTTTTATCTATTTTCTCCCTTTTACCTTTCCATACATAAAAGTGCTATAGCAGAAAGTATACTCAATTAGGAAACAAACAGAGTTTCCAATCTAATCCCTATACTAAGTCTTTTCTGAATCTCACTTTGCTCATCTGTAAAATGAAGTCTTACAAACTGGGGAATGGCTAACCAAACTGTGACTCATGGATAAAAAGAAATGTGATATTGTACCACAAGAAAAAGTGAATATGAAGATTTCAGTGATGCATGGGAAGGATTATATGGACTAATAATGCAGAGTGAAGTCAGCAGAACCAAAAAAAGATTGCAATAGTATAAATTGGAAAGGACAAAAAAAAAAAAAAAGCAAACCCAGAATGTTATGTGACTTAAATGATCGAACTTAGTTATAGAGGAAAAAAATGAAATGCACATGTGCATACACACACAAACACAAACATACATATATACCTTTCTCTCTGTTTTGCAATGGTAGAGGACTATGGATATGTAACATGATATATGCTGTTAACTTTGGTGATGTGTTAAGTTTAATTTTTCTTTTTTTCTTTTTAAATTCATTATTAAAAGGGATGACTATCTTGATAGAGAAAAATATATTCAGAAATGAAGGAGATTTAAGAAAAAAGAAGTTATCAATAAAACTTCAAAGAAAAATAAAGGAATTAGAACATAATGATCTTTAGCTCCTTCTATTGCTAAACATTCTCATATTCTGATTCTAATTATTTCTCCTAAGACAAAGGAGATAATCATGTGAATTTAGAATCCTAACAGACTAGTTTAGACTGCAACTTTGTACCAGTTTAAGAGAGACATAACTTACCTCCAGTCAAAACAGAAAAGAAAGGAAAAGTTCTAAACAGAGCAATTGGATGAAACAATTAGACAACTTTCCACCTCTTCTAGAGTCAAATCTTTATATGTCTTCATTATTTTGTTTAAAATGCTGCCAATTTCCAGACAGAAAAATCTCAGTTTCAAGGGGTTTGAGATCATCTAGTTAAATGTATAATTCTCCTTTCCAAAATCCTTTTCAAGTATTTTTGGGAGGCAGTTCTATCTATAGTTCTTCTTTAATGTAAATCAAAACTTGCCTTCATAAAACTTATGTCCATTGGTCCCTTATCCCTTCCAGTGTCAAGCAGGGTGAGACTAACCTCTTCCACAGTAGGACCCTTCAAATATATAGAGAACTACCATATTCTCCTTCTAAATAAGAGGCTTAAATGGGGGGAAATTACATCTTTATTTTCACTAACCTCTAACTGAAGGAAAACATCTCTTTTAATTGTGAATGGAAACAACAAGTATTATTCCAAGGAAGCCTTCACTTGCTAAAGGGAATCATGACACATGTAAAAGATTAAGGAACCATATTTTAAATTCTCTTCTCTAGGCTAACCTATCCTTAGTGCTTTAAGCTGATCTCATTTATCCTCAACCCTCCTCTCCATTCCCTCAGAATAGATGAATTGTTTTAACAAATATCTGATTATATTTTGAATTATTTTACTTCTGAAAAAAAAAAAAACCCTCAAATATACAATGTTCTTATGAAGTAAAGGATACTATTGCTACTCCAACACAAAGAGCTGATTCCAAGTGATGATGAATGAGGATTGAACTGCTCCACCACAGTCATAGAGGATGACTCCCATATTTTAATATCATCCCCCGATGAGGCAAATCTGATGCTTTCTTGCATGACTGCACCTACAAAAATGTGAAACAATGTACAAAAAAGCATACTGAAATGAAGTTGATGTGAACCAAATAACTGTTTCCCCTCCATAAAAGAATAACAATCGGATCTCATTATCCCAAAATCTCAATCACATGGAATATAGCAGAATACCAGGAATCCATATCATTATTATACAGCTTAACATTTACTTAAGAGTTTTACAATTTGCTGAGTGCTATCACATACATTATCTTATCTGAGTCTTTAAAAAGCAATGAGAATTATATATCCTAATGTCATGAAATTGAAGGTCTGAAAGGTAATTACTCAGTGACACAGAGAAAGCACAGAAGGAACATATCTTAGGGTTTAGAGCTCAGGCCATCATCTGACTCAAGGCCAGTGCTCTTTCCACTACACTACACTGCCATCTCAGTGAGCCTCTAATGAACTCACACAAAATAACTTTACTATTCTTTACCATACACACTTTATATGTCTCAGACCTGGGATTCAATACTAAAAGTGGACCTCAGAGGCTATGTCCTATACAGTGTGAGCTTCTTGAAGTCCAGGACTGATACATTTTCTCTTTGTACATAAAAAGCCTTTCCCCAAGTGAAAGTCAAAGTAAACCTGTAACTAAGTAGGAATCACCTCTAAAATCATGGTAGTTAGCCCACCTCTATCTGTGAATCAAACATAGGCTTCTGAAGCACATTCCACCAGGAACAGCCTAATGTAAAGGTTGTTACTTGCATGATCTTGTCAACATCTATTCTCTGTACTTGCTTCTTAATTTCTAAAATGGACTAAATTATTTCTAAGGTTTCTTATATCTCTGACACCCGTGATACCAGGTCTCCCTGAGGACAAAGAGCACATCCTTTTAGCACAGTTCCTGATACATGTTAAGAATTACTGAATTGAACATCTGTTGGGGGTCACCTCCAGTAAACAGGGGTTGCTTCCCCGTTTAGAAGCAATCCTGAGTTCTTTAATTCAATAAAGACTTCTCAAATGTCCATTCTTTGAAAGGAATTGCAAACACCAAGGGGAAATAAAAACAAAGATGAAACAAATCTTTTCCTTAAGGAGTTAACTTTTACTGGAGTAGGGATGATATCAGGGGTGAACTGGAGCCAGCTCAAACCAGCTAGCCGTTGTTAAATTTTCATTGTGAACATCTGCACATTGAAAATTAACAAATAGCGTTGAATTTATTTTCATTTGTTTCATAATGTTTCATTAATTGTCTGGACTTAAGTGACAGTGAAAACAGTAATGCAGATTAAATTTTAAAGATTGTTACAAGTACATCAAAGAGGGAAAGCTTGTTAAACATTTACCAGCACATCACTGAATGACACAGAAATAAAATATTACAAATACAAAACAAAGTTTTACAAAGTAATTTTGAGAGAGAAAAAATGGGGAAAGGGGAAGGATGCTGGAAAGGACTTCTTACAAGTGGCATCAGGGCTGTAAAAGCTTGGCGACTAACCACCACTAGTAAGACAGGGAGGCAGCGAATGGAAGTTTGTGAAAAGGAGTCATATGAAGGTTGCTGCT
Source organism: Antechinus flavipes (assembly GCF_016432865.1). Taxonomy (NCBI): domain Eukaryota; kingdom Metazoa; phylum Chordata; class Mammalia; order Dasyuromorphia; family Dasyuridae; genus Antechinus; species Antechinus flavipes. The sequence goes on along the minus strand of NC_067402.1, from coordinate 270,452,251 downwards.
ATGAAGCACAAGAGCTGGGTGAGTTCCACCAAGTGCAAAAGGCATCCTTTGATGCCCTATTTCTGAAGATCATTAAGTTATACAAAGCAAATATGCAAATTTGAATAAGAAAGCCCCCAGTGTCTCTCATGTGCTGGGCACCAGAGAATATGGAGACAAAATCATCCCAGTCCTAAAGGAACTTCCCTTCTACCAGATGACTCTTCCTCAGGGAAGTACCCACCCAGACAATGAAAACACCTTTCTGAAATATTCAAAATCCAATTTCCTGCAGAGGAAGTGCTGAGTAGTCAGTCATAAAGAGGCAGCCTATGATATGGGAAGACCTACCTGCCTCTGAGCTCGCTTATTGGCTGTAAGACTAGGGATACACCAATGAGCCTTTCAATGCCCCCCAAGTAACTCTCTAAAGAAGTAACCTGTTCTGTAAGGTGCTAGCAAGGAGATGTAGAGAGCTCCTACAGAGCAAATCATAGGATTAAGATCTGGAGTGGTGTGGGACCTTAGAGACCCTCAAGCACAATCCTCTCATTTTAAAAATGAGGAAACTAGGGTCCAGAGAGGTAGCACTGGGCTTGGAGTCAGGAAGACCCAAGTTAGAATCCAGCCTTTGACAATTATTCCCTGTTCAGCCTTAGGAACCCATTAACCTCTCTGGAACTTCCCTCATTTATAGAATGAGGGGACTGGACTAGACCAGGTTCTAGATCTCTGAACCTATGAATCTGGCAAATCATTTCACTTCCAAGGTCCAAGTTAAATCTCATCTGTCAGATGAGGAAGACCCATGTCTAGAACTTCTCCCTTCTCATCTTCCCTGGCCCCCTTCTAGTTCCCACTTTCTACAGGAAGCCTTTCCTAATCCCCTCCCCCTTAATACTGGTACCTTCCCTCTGGGAGGACCTAAAGCCTAACCAGTCTACATTTGTCTGGACAGAGCTGTTCACTCATTAGATTGTGGGCTTCTTGTGAACAGGAACTGTCTTGGGTCTTAATCTGCAGCCGGGCACTCAGTACAGTACCTGGCACATAGTAGGTGCTCAATAAATGTTACCCATCATTACCATCCTCAGGACTTAGCCTGTGCTTGGCACATAGTAGGCTATTAATAAATGCTACCTACCATTATTATTTCCCCACACATGATAGGTCATTAATACTACCTATCATTATTTCTAGCACTGGGCCCAGTACCTTACACATAATAAGCTATTAATAAATGCTATGCATCATTATTTCTGGCACTGGCCCAATGCCCGGCACATAGTAGGTTATCAATAAATGCTATGCATCATTATTTCTGGCACTGGCCCAATGCCCGGCACATAGTAGGTTATCAATAAATGCTATGCATCATTATTTCTGGCACTGGCCAATGCCCGGCACATAGTAGGTTATCAATAAATGCTATGCATCATTATTTCTGGCACTGGCCCAATGCCGGCACATAGTAGGTTATCAATAAATGCTATGCATCATTATTTCTGGCACTGGCCCAATGCCCGGCACATAGTAGGTTATCAATAAATGCTACATATTATTTCTAGCACTCAGCCCAATGTCATGCACATAGTAAGCTATTAATAAATGCTATCTATGCTAGCCCAGTGCCCGGCACATAGTAGGGTTATTAATAAATGCTATGCATCATTATTTCTGGCACTGGCCCAATGCCCGGCACATAGTAGGTTATCAATAAATGCTATGCATCATTATTTCTGGCACTGGCCAATGCCTGGCACATAGTAGGTTATCAATAAATGCTATGCATCATTATTTCTGGCACTGGCCCAATGCCCGGCACATAGTAGGTTATCAATAAATGCTATGCATCATTATTTCTGGCACTGGCCCAATGCCAGCACATAGTAGGTTATCAGTAAATGCTATGCATCATTATTTCTGGCACTGGCCCAATGCCCGGCACATAGTAGGTTATCAATAAATGCTACATATTATTTCTAGCACTCAGCCCAATGTCATGCACATAGTAAGCTATTAATAAATGCTATCTATGCTAGCCCAGTGCCCGGCACATAGTAGGGTTATTAATAAATGCTATGCATCATTATTTCTGGCACTGGCCCAATGCCCGGCACATAGTAGGTTATCAATAAATGCTATGCATCATTATTTCTGGCACTGGCCCAATGCCTGGCACATAGTAGGTTATCAATAAATGCTATGCATCATTATTTCTGGCACTGGCCCAATGCCCGGCACATAGTAGGTTATCAATAAATGCTATGCATCATTATTTCTGGCACTGGCCCAATGCCCAGCACATAGTAGGTTATCAGTAAATGCTATGCATCATTATTTCTGGCACTGGCCCAATGCCCGGCACATAGTAGGTTATCAATAAATGCTACATATTATTTCTAGCACTCAGCCCAATGTCATGCACATAGTAAGCTATTAATAAATGCTATCTATGCTAGCCCAGTGCCCGGCACATAGTAGGGTTATTAATAAATGCTTCCTACCATTTTTATTTGCACTGCTTGGCCCAGTGCCCGGCACAGTGTTAGTTTTATTATTATCATCCTCTTTGCTTAGTCCAGTGCTGGGCACATAGTTGGCACTTAATGTTAATTTTTACGATTATCCCCAGTGCTTCACCCCACACGGAGTGGGTGGTCAATAAATGGTCCCTCCCAGCTCTAAAGAGTCCCACGCTGGCCGAGACAGGAGGGAGAGTGGTCACTGGCCCAGCCCTCGGAGACTCCTCTAGACCCCCTCTATCTCGACACTGGGCTGGCCCCTAAGCCACCAAGGAGGCGCTTTTATTTTCCCACACTTGGCACAGTCCCTCGGGGCACTTCGAGACCAGGTAGTTTCAGCTTTCGAGGCTTCAGGAGTACATCACAGAAGGTTAGGGGGAAGCTGCCGGCAGGACCCGCTCTGACCCTCCCCGCCCCCACACGCACTACCGCGGGGGGAGGAGAGAGGGCACTCGGGGACGAGAACGCGGCTGCGCCCGGCAGGAAAGAGGCTGCACCGCCCCCAGCCCCGCGCCGGGACGTCCAAGCCCCGGAACCTCAGCAGCCCGGACAGGGGAGGAGAGAGTCACGGGATGGGCGAGCCGGCGGGCAAGAGCCCACGTCCCTGCCCGGGCCTCACCTTTCCGTCGCCGGGGCTGAGAATTAGGAAGCCGGCGACGGAGTCCGCAGTCCAGGACCCCGCTCCAGAGCGCGACTTCCGGCTCCCGCGCGAACCGATTAAAAACTTCAGGGATCGGAAGTCCCGCCTCCCTCTCGAGCCCGCGGCCTCGGTTCCGAAGTGGCGCGTGCGCGCTCCGGGCTGGGGCGTGGCGGCGCGCGCGCGGCGTTGGCGTAGTAGCGGGGCTGGCTGGTCAGTCACAGGCGCTGCAGGGCGGACGTATTTTCCGAGGGCGCGGGTCTCCCCAGGTGACCTAACCCGGTCACTTGTCCCACCTGGGTCTCAGTGTCCCCATCTGTATAACGAGGAAACGGGGCTGAATAGCCCAAGAATATCTCAAACTCCGCAAATTTAAAATGGAAATCATTAACTCCCTTTCCCCCAAAAGAATCAGTCAACAGATCAATCAGTTAGTTAAACACCTACTGTGTGCCGGGGGCTAGACGTAGCAGAGAAGGAAATAATGGACAAAATGGAAATAAGATTTCTTCCAAACTCACTCATTTTTCAGTCGAGGGCACTCTAGCCCATCACCCACTACTCCTTTCTCAGGCTTAATCACTACCTTTTTCCTATGTCAGACTACACTTCCTCACACCCATCTCCCCCTTCGCTTTTGGTTGATTGCAAAAGCCAGCCTCCCCGCTTTCGCTTCTCTCTCAAACCCACCTATTGATACAGCTAAGAAATACTTAGAATAATGGTGCGACCATATCCCTCCGGGGTTCAAGAATACTCCCTGGTTTTTGCCACTTCTCATTTGAACTATTTTAATTTTCCCCAATTGCTTCTACTTTTTTTTTTTTTTTTTGCATTCTCTATATAGCTGCCAAAATAATCTTCCTAAAGCTTTATTTCTGATCGTGTTAATTCCACTCTCAAGACTTTTCAGGGAGCCCTAATTGCCTCCAGGATAAAATAAACAGCTCAAAAAGGCGTTTTAAAAAAGCCATTCACAATCAGTTATTTTCAGACTGACTTCACACTATTTCTCTTCAAGTCCTCTGTGTTCCAGCCAAAGGGACCCTGCTTACTCTTACCTAAACTTGACATTCCCATCTTATGCCTTCACACCTTCCTTTGCAAAAGCTATCTCTATACCTCCTGGGCCTGAAATGCACCAAATTCTCACCTCGGCCTCTTAGAATTTTTAATTTCCTTCAGTGCCTCATCTCAGGTGTCACTTCTTATGGGAAACCTTTCATGATTCCTTTAGTTGTGAATTCCTCTCTCCTTGAATAACCTTACATTGATTTGTCTGTATTTTGTATCTCTAGCATCTATCACTGTATCTTTCACATAATGTGAACTTAAAGTTTTGCATTGAATTGAGACAGTATGGGAGATCAAGAAAGAGAACCAAGATTAGGAGTCAGGGCACAAATCTTCCTTCCTGGAAATTTCCAGTCTCCTAGCCAATCCCTGCCAGCTCTTGCCTGTGATGTCAGAGACAAAAAGACAATCAGACACACCTGTTAGCACCCCACCCTTTAGTGTAAAGCCTCTGCCCTCCTTTGGCCATTAAGCTGGCCTATTGTATGATAAGAGACCTAAGTGAGCTTGCACTGAACTCAGATGAATGTGATATAACTTGAGTATCAGGTAAAGAGGGTTCTACCCTTTTTATAGTGGCAAGAAACTAGAAGTTGAGGAGATGCCCATCAGTCAGGGAATGGCTGAATAAGTTATGGTATGTGTATATAATGCAGTATTATTATTCTGTAGGAAATGATGAGCAGGCTGATTTCAGAAAAGCCTGGAAACATTTACATGAACTGATGCTGAATGAAGTGAGCAGAACCAAGAGAACATTGTATACAGAAACAGCAAGATTATATGGTGATCAGCTTGATAGACTTGGCCCTTCTCAACAATGTGGTAATTCAAAGCAATTCTAATAGACTGGGATGAAAAATACCAATCACATTCAGGATAAACTTCTGGCATTTAAACACCTTCACAGTCTGAACTCAGCCTATCTTTCCAGACTAATTTTACATTATTCCCTCTTAACAGGAATGTGAAATTGTGTTCCCTTTAATCTGTAAAATTAATACTTTAAAATGTGTACCTTTTGATGTATAAAGAAGGGAGATTCAAGTCTCAGGCTCTCCTGGGAAGCATATCTCCCCAGACAAATTAAGTGGTATCATCTAACTGGACCATTTCTAGGGCAAGCTGGATCTCTATTCAAATTCAAGCTGAAAAAGCCTTCAAAGCAATTGCATTTGGGAGATCTTGGTCTGATCAGCTCACATTGCCCCAGCCCTCCCTCCCTCCCAGCCAAGATCTGCTCATATAATAGGTTTCTGTTTACTCATTTCTTTGCAGAATATCCAAAGCAGGACTATGCCTTGTCCCTTGGTATAGCTGTCAGGACCCTGCCCGCTGAGAAGACTTTCTCTTCTCAGTGCCAGCCTCCATTTCCCTAATAGGACTTTGCCACTAAAGAAGTCAGTCTCTTAGCAAAGCTGAGTTCTCATCCAACAATAAACTTTCTTTTTGCCAGTCTAACTTTTCAGGTTCATGAATTTTTTCACTTTGAACCTCTGTGCCGACCAGAAGGGGTTTCCTCAACACTCTCTGTACTGCCATTTACCTCATCAAGATCTTATGTCTTTCTTGTATGTGTGAAAAATTTACATAAATAAAGTTATATTTTAGCATTGGTGACTAGTGTGCTTCAACTCTGGAAATCTCAAAGTTCTACAACAAGCTAGAATGGAAGGAAGCTGAGCTACTGTACTGTACACCTTAGGGTATACTTCATATCCTAAAACGAGCATGTCTGATTTTTTTCTGGAGCTACATGCAATTTGTAGTTCCTTAGTGTTTCTGTGGTCTTTTGTAGACATGTAGACATGTTAGAAGCATGTGCTCTTCAGGTGCACACCCCATGTAATGTAAAAACATTACTTGGAAATGCTTTTCTTACTGGAGTAAGAGCAGCAGCACACATTTGACACATAGTAGGGCTATTTTTCATTGCCTGTGGCAAAACTGTCCATATCTTTTATAAGGCTCAACTAAGTTAACGCTGGGCAAATCTTTTCATGTTCTCCTTAACTAGAGGGATAGAATAGAAACAATTCTTAATGTCTATAACCCAAAGAAGCCATTATCTAGTCAATTGAGTAGGAGATGGAAGCCCAGGCTGAAGAGTTCCCATAGTTTCCATCTGTTCATTTACCTTTCTTAAATCAGTCAACATCCTCCATTTTCCAAATTTCTTTATTACAACAAATACAGAGGAATTCCAAGGATTTAGAGAAGGTTATAAGTGTCCTTGGTCGGGGACTTCCGTTTAAGATGGTGGAGAGGAGGCTCACTGCTGCATAAGCTCCACGCTTTCTCTCACTATCCACTTCATTACAAGCCTCTGAATCAATGCTTGACTGAAAAAAACCCACATATAGTTACCAAGAGAAGCCATCCTTGAGATCCGCCAAGAAAGGTCTGTCTTTACTGGAGGGCTGGGGCAGTTTTAGATCGGGCGCAGGCTGAGGGCAGCGGCAGTGAGAGCACGGGAGCAGACTGGAGAGGGGCTGGGGAGTGATCGCAGCCATCTCTGCGGGGAGAGCTTCGCTACAGGTTTGGATACTTTGCTCCGGCAGCAAGTCAGCAGCCCAGCAGAGAAGCTAAAAACACCGGGGGTGAAGAACACAACCCCAAACAGCTGGAGTCTCTCGGGACCTGGCCGCCCCCCCCCCTTCTCCCCCCCCACAGTGACTCAGCACGCTCTGGGATCTCAGAGCGCAGGCGCAGCACAGTCCTGCTAGTGCCTCACTGCTGCCCCCTGCAGTCTGTAGAGGAAGCTCGATAACATACCCAACCCCTCCCCCAAAGAAAGACTCCAGTTTTTTCTGTTTTCCTTTGCTAGTTTGTCTCTGATTAATAGACAGAATGAGCAAGAATCTGAAGAGGACTTTAACCCTTGACAGCTTCTACACAGATAGAGAGCAGACTCTAAATCCTGAGGAGACTAAAAACAGGCAGTCCCCAGGTGAATCCCCAAAGGGGGAGATCATCTGTTCCTCAGCACAGATGAACCTCATAGAAGTGATTAAAAAGGCTCTCACAAGGGAGCTAGAAGAAAAATGGGGAAAGCAGAGTGAGGCTTGGCAAAAGGAGAGGGAAGCTTGGGAAAAGGAGAGGGGGGCTTGGCAAAAGAGCCTGGAGAAAGTTAAAGAGAGAGTGGATAAAGAAGTAAAATCCTTGAAAAATAGGATTGGTGAACTGGAAAACAAAATTGGCGAAATGGAAAAAAATTCCACAGAACAAAAGAACTCAATTGGACAATTAGAAAAAGATTTTTAAAAAGTGAGTGAAGAGAACACTTCACTGAAAATCAGACTTGAACAAGTGGAATTGAATGACTCGAGGAGACAAGAAGAATCAGTCAAGCAAATCCAAAAAAATCAAACAATGGAGAAAAATGTGAAATACCTTCTGGGGAAGACAACAGACCTGGAAAACAGATCCAGGAGAGACAATCTGAGAATCATTGGACTCCCAGAAAAACATGATGAAAAAAAGAGCCTGGACACTATTTTCCAGGAAATTATCAAAGAGAACTGCCCAGAAGTCATAGGAACAGAGGAAAAAATAAACATTGAAAGGATTCATCGATCACCCACTGAAAGGGATCCTAAAATCAAAACACCAAGGAATATAGTGGCCAAATGCCAGAACCCTCAGATGAAGGAAAAAATATTGCAAGCGGCTAGAAAAACCCAATTCAAGTATCAAGGAGCCACAATAAGGATCACCCAGGATCTGGCAGCATCCACATTAAAAGATCGAAGGGCCTGGAATATGATATTCCGAAAGGCTAAGGAACTTGGTATGCAACCAAAAATAACTTACCCAGCGAGAATGAGCATCTTTTTCCAGGGAAGAAGATGGACATTCAACGAAGTAAGCGAATTTCATCTATTTCTGATGAAAAAAGCAGAACTTAACAAAAAGTTTGATCTACAAATATAGAACTCAAGAGAAATCTAAAAAGGTAAAGATTAATCTTGGGAACTATATTTTGACTATATAGATGTATAAAGAATACATGTATACCTTGTTCTAGAAATTGATGTGGAAAGGACATTGTATCAGAAAAAGGGTAAAGTGGGGGTAGTACATTTCATGAAGAGGCATAGGAAACCTATTATATCTGAGAGAAAGAATGGAGGGGGATGAATATAGTGGGTATCTTACTGCCTTCAGAATTGGCTTTAAGTGAAAAATCTTAAGACATATTCAATCTATGGTAAAACTTCTCCCACCTCATTGAAAAGTGAGAAGGGAAAAGTGAAAAGGGAAGGAATAAGCTAAGTGGAAGGGAATACGGGAACTGGGAGGGAAAGGGGTAAGATAGGGGGAGGAACTCTAAGGCGGGGGGAGGGATACTAAAAAGGGAGGGCTGTGAGAAGCAAGTGGTGCTCACAAGCTTAATACTGGGAAGGGGGGAAAGGGGAAAGAAGGGAGAAAAGCATAAACCGGGGTTAACAAGATGGCAAGTAATACAGAATTGGTCATTCTAACCATAAATGTGAATGGGGTAAACTCCCCATAAAGAGGAAGCGGTTAGCAGAATGGATTAAAAGCCAGAATCCTACAATATGTTGTTTACAGGAAACACACCTGAAGCGGGGAGATACATGCAGGTTAAAGGTAAAAGGTTGGAGCAAAATCTACTATGCTTCAGGTGAAGTCAAAAAAGCAGGGGTAGCCATCCTGATCTCAGATCAAGCTAAAGCAAAAATTGACCTAATTAAAAGAGATAAGGAAGGACACTATATCTTGCTAAAGGGTAGCATGGATAATGAAGCACTATCTATATTAAACATATATGCACCAAGTGGGGTAGCATCTAAATTCTTAAAAGAGAAACTAAGAGAGCTGCAAGAAGAAATAGACAGTAAAACTATAATAGTGGGAGATCTCAACCTTGCACTCTCAGAATTAGATAAATCAAACCACAAAATAAATAAGAAAGAAGTCAAAGAGGTAAATAGAATACTAGAAAAGTTAGATATGATAGATCTCTGGAGAAAATGTAATGGAGACAGAAAGGAATACACTTTCTTTTCAGCAGTTCATGGAACCTATACAAAAATTGACCATATATTAGGACATAAAAACCTCAAACTCAAATGCAGTAAGGCAGAAATAGTAAATGCATCCTTTTCAGACCACGATGCAATGAAAATTACATTCAACAAAAAACCAGGGGGAAGTAGACCAAAAAATAATTGGAAACTAAATAATCTCATACTAAAGAATGATTGGGTGAAACAGCAAATCATAGACATAATTAATAACTTCACCCAAGAAAACGATAATAATGAGACATCATACCAAAATGTATGGGATGCAGCCAAAGCGGTAATAAGGGGAAATCTCATATCTCTAGAGGCCTATTTGTATAAAATAGAGAAAGAGAAGGTCAATGAATTGGGTTTGCAATTAAAAATGCTAGAAAAGGAACAAATTAAAAACCCCCAGTCAAACACTAAACTTGAAATTCTAAAAATAAAAGGTGAGATCAATAAAATTGAAAGTAAAAAAACTATTGAATTGATTAATAAAACTAAGAGTTGGTTCTATGAAAAAACCAACAAAATAGACAAACCCTTAGTAAATCTGATTAAAAAAAGGAAAGAGGAAAATCAAATTGTTAGTCTTAAAAATGAAAAGGGAGAACTCGCCACTAACGAAGAGGAAATTAGAGCAATAATTAGGAGTTACTTTGCCCAACTTTATGCCAATAAATTCGACAACTTAAATGAAATAGAAAAATACCTCCAAAAATATAGCTTGCCCAAACTAACAGAGGAAGAAGTAAATATCCTAAACAGTCCCATCTCAGAAAAAGAAATAGAACAAACTATCAATCAACTCCCTAAGAAAAAATCCCCAGGACCAGATGGATTTACATGTGAATTCTACCAAACATTTAAAGAACAATTAACTCCAATGTTATATAAACTATTTGAAAAAATAGGGATTGAAGGAGTCCTACCAAACTCCTTTTATGACACAGACATGGTACTGATACCTAAACCAGGTAGGCTGAAAACAGAGAAAGAAAATTATAGACCAATCTCCCTAATGAATATTGATGCTAAAATCTTAAATAAAATATTAGCAAAAAGATTACAGAAAATCATCACCAGGATAATACACTATGACCAAGTAGGATTTATACCAGGAATGCAGGGCTGGTTCAATAATAGGAAAACTATTAGCATAATTGACTATATCAATAACCAAACAAACAAAAATCATATGATCATCTCAATAGATGCAGAAAAAGCATTTGATAAAATCCAACATCCATTCCTAATAAAAACACTTGAGAGCATAGGAATAAATGGACTTTTCCTTAAAATAGTCAGGAGCATATATTTAAAACCATCAGTAAGCATCATATGCAATGGGGAAAAACTGGAACCTTTCCCAGTAAGATCTGGAGTGAAGCAAGGTTGCCCACTATCACCATTATTATTTAATATCGTATTAGAAACACTAGCCTCGGCAATAAGAGTCGAGAAAGAAATTAAAGGAATTAGAGTAGGCAATGAGGAAACCAAACTATCACTCTTTGCAGATGATATGATGGTATACCTAGAGAACCCCAGAGATTCTACTAAAAAGCTATTGGAAATAATTCATAATTTTAGCAAAGTAGCTGGCTACAAAATAAATCCCCATAAATCCTCAGCATTTTTATACATCACCAACAAAACCCAACAGCAAGAGATACAAAGAGAAATTCCATTCAGAATAACTGTTGATACCATAAAATATTTGGGAATCTATCTACCAAAGGAAAGTCAGGAATTATATGAGCAAAATTATAAAAAAGTCTCCACACAAATAAAGTCAGACTTAAATAATTGGAAAAATATTAAGTGCTCTTGGATCGGCCGAGCGAACATAATAAAGATGACAATACTCCCTAAACTAATCTATTTATTTAGTGCTATACCAATCAGACTTCCAAGAAAATATTTTATTGATCTAGAAAAAATAACAACAAAATTCATATGGAACAATAAAAAGTCGAGAATCTCAAGGGAATTAATGAAAAAAAAAATCAAATGAAGGTGGCCTAGCTGTACCTGATCTAAAATTATATTATAAAGCAGCAGTCACCAAAACCATTTGGTATTGGCTAAGAAATAGATTAGTGGATCAGTGGAAAAGGCTAGGTTCACAAGACAGAATAGTCAATTATAGCAATCTAGTGTTTGACAAACCCAAAGCCCCTAACTTCTGGGAAAAGAATTCATTATTTGATAAAAACTGCTGGGATAATTGGAAATTAGTATGGCAGAAATTAGGCATGGACCCACACTTAACACCATATACCAAGATAAGATCAAAATGGGTCTATGACCTAGGCATAAAGAACGAGATTATAAATAAATTAGAGGAACATAGAATAGTTTATCTCTCAGACTTGTGGAGGAGAAAGAAATTTGTGACCAAAGATGAACTAGAGACCATTACTGATCACAAAATAGAAAATTTCGATTACATCAAATTAAAAAGCCTTTGTACAAATAAAACTAATGCAAACAAGATTAGAAGGGAAGCAACAAACTGGGAAAACATTTTCACAGTTAAAGGTTCTGATAAAGGCCTCATTTCCAAAATATATAGAGAACTGACTCAAATTTATAAGAAATCAAACCATTCTCCAATTGATAAATGGTCAAAGGATATGAACAGACAATTTTCAGAGGATGAAATTGAAACTATTACCACTCATATGAAAGAGTGTTCCAAATCATTATTGATCAGAGAAATGCAAATTAAGACAACTCTGAGATACCACTACACACCTGTCAGATTGGCTAAGATGACAGGAAAAAATAATGATGAATGTTGGAGAGGATGCGGGAAAACTGGGACACTATTGCATTGTTGGTGGAGTTGTGAACGAATCCAATCATTCTGGAGAGCAATCTGGAATTATGCCCAAAAAATTATCAAATTGTGCATACCCTTTGATCCAGCAGTGTTTCTATTGGGCTTATATCCCAAAGAAATACTAAAGAAGGGAAAGGGACCTGTATGTGCCAAAATGTTTGTAGCAGCCCTGTTTGTAGTGGCTAGAAACTGGAAAATGAATGGATGCCCATCAATTGGAGAATGGCTGGGTAAATTATGGTATATGAATGTTATGGAATATTATTGTTCTGTAAGAAAGGACCAGCAGGATGAATACAGAGAGGACTGGCGAGACTTACATGAACTGATGCTAAGTGAAATGAGCAGAACCAGGAGATCATTATACACTTCGACAACGATATTGTATGAGGACATATTTTGATGGAAGGGGATTTCTTTGACAAAGAGACCTGAGTTTCAATTGATAAATGACGGACAAAAGCAGCTACACCCAAAGAAAGAACACTGGGAAATGAATGTGAACTATCTGCATTTTTGTTTTTTTTCCTTGGTTATTTATACCTTCTGAATCCAATTCTCCCTATGCAACAAGAGAACTGTTCGGTTCTGCAAACATATATTGTATCTAGGATATACTGCAACATATCCAACATATAAAGGACTGCTTGCCATCTAGGGGAGGGGGTGGAGGGAGGGAGGGAAAAAAAATTGGAACAGAAACAAGTGTCAATATAAAGTAATTATTAAATAAAAATTAAAAAAAAAATAAAAAATAAAAAATAAGTGTCCTTGGTCAAGTTGCTCCTGTACTATATCTAATAAGGCCTGAATTTTATCGCTAGCTAAGGGCCACTGTTCCATCCATACTGATGTATCGGTTTTCCGTTGGATAGGAACAGGTGAAAGTGTTGGCAGGCCTTCAACAGCAGCCCTGCCTAAAAAACTAAAATACTCATTTGTAATCCTAATTGTTATAAAATGCCTCTTCCCCACAGATTGATGGGAATTTTTTCAACTATAAAAGGAGTGAAAACTCCTGTTTCACCTTCAGATGTCCATCTCAAAGGGGTAGCACTAACTTCAGCTGATATTGATCCTCCTACGCCAGAAATGTGGGTGTCTGCCTTAATCTTTGGCCAGTGACTGGTCCAGTTGGCACCTCTAATGACTGTACGATCTGCACTAGTGTCTACCAATCCTTCTAATGGCATGCCATTTATATAGATAGTGAGCATAGGTCGGTCAGCTGTCACAGCTGCTGTTTAGTATATTCCTGAATTTTGTTGCTTGGAGTCAGAATCTGGGGGGACTATCACCAGGTTGCTTAATAGGATTCTGTATGAGTAAACCTGATGCTACTACTTCTCCTGGTTGATAAGTCACATATTGTCTACCTGTATTAGTGACTGGGATATTATCTACACATTCTCCAGTTTCCCACATCAGTATATGGATGAGCACTGTTTTGTAAGTGCTCTCAAGAGGTGAAATGGTCAAACCTACTGTACCTGGAGGCAAGTGATCCATAGGCTAGAGAAGAACAGATTTCACCTCTCCAGGGGGTATCTCAGTTGTCCCAGCTGCATACAGCTCTATTCTCCCCAATTGTAATCCCTTTCTCCCATCAGATTGGTTCTTGACTGATTGGTCATCTCTGAGTACTGAACTTCTAAAGGCTCTCTGGGTGTAACATCAGCTGCCATCATGCCCCAAGTATTTTTTTTGTTTTGGGCCCTGGGGCTGGGCCTCCCATCCCATTTCCCTGAATATATTCTGATGCCCAATGGAAGCCTCTGTTGCATTTTGGATATGAGGTATTGGATCTTGTTCTCCCACCCTGTTTTCTCACTCTGTCTCTGTGCCAACATTGAACTTTCAGATGCCCTATTTTACCACATTGAAAGCACTGATGAGCCTCTCTGGAAGTCCCTTGCCAAAAGGGACTCTGTCTTCCCATGTTCGGATCCTGGGAAGTCTGCATCATAGCTTTGTGTAGTCCTAGTATAATTCTTCTACAAACTTCATTAGCATTTTCTTTAGCAAGTTGCCTTATCATAATTTCTGTTGCTGCATTTGCATCAATAGTTCATATGACAACTGTCTGCAGACATCTCACAACATCATCAAAGGGTTCATTTGGCTCTTGTGCTATTTTTGTGAAGAACTCTCCTCTGTCCTGTTTACCTGGGATAAAGCCCCATGCTTTGATAGCAGCAGAAGCATTTGCTCGTATGCTGCTATGGGGTAATTGCTGAAGAGTCTGCTTAAGAACCTACACCTGTTAGCTGGTCACAGGTGATTGGTGTATTAACTCTGGTTTCCCTATTTTGTTGGGCTTGTATCCTACAGACTTCACTATATTCAGAGAGCCACACAAGTTTTGTCCAGGTTCTAAGAATGTCCTTGCTATAAATTTCCAGTCACTAGGGATTAAAATTTCATAAGCCAAATTCTGTAATAACATCTTAACATAAGATGATATAGCCCCATAAAGAGTGCAAGCCTTTTTCAGGTCTTTGATGATTTCTAGATTAAAAGGAGTATATCTTCTCTTTTCTTGACCTGAAGAGTTAAGCTGTTCACTCACAGTATACATTTCTATTCTCAAATCAGCTGTATTCTGCCCTTCTTCCATGGCTTTAAGTAGTGCCTTTTGCAATCTAGTCATAGGAGGGGGTGATTGCTGGGAGGGAGGTGCTGGTGATATCACTGCTCTTCCCACTCCTCCTCCTCCCTCCACCCAGGAAGGTGAAGATAATATGGGAGGGTCAAGAGCCTGCTCAGGTGGAGATGGAGGTGAAGCTGGGCTGTCAGAGAGAGAATCATCATACCCTTCAAGTTCACTTAACGCCTTATGACCTCCAGCAATATTTCTATTATCCTCTCCAGTCTCTTCCTCTTTCTCCTCACACTTTCTCATCTGGCTGTTCTTAAAATTTTTTCTTTTTTCTAGAACTTGCAGGATTCTTTAAGGCCAATTGTATTATGTTGTATATACATTTCCTTAGAAATCGAATCAGGACCTTTATCATTGTAATATTCACTTAGTTGATCTACTAGTTTCCAATTATCAGCCTCTGTTTCTTCTTCCTTGAAGAACCAAGGGGACATGCATTTTAATGTATCCAAGAGTACACCAATCTGCTGCCACGTTACAAGCAAACCTTGCCTCTTTATCAACCTAAGTATGCTT
Organism: Antechinus flavipes; assembly: GCF_016432865.1. Lineage (NCBI taxonomy): Eukaryota > Metazoa > Chordata > Mammalia > Dasyuromorphia > Dasyuridae > Antechinus > Antechinus flavipes. The sequence continues at coordinate 270,436,980 of NC_067402.1, read as the reverse complement.
TCTATAGAGCTCCCTCGGGGTGGGTGTAGAGGAGAATCTTTTCCTAATATCTGCCCCATTTCAGCTAGAAAACAAGAGTTACTAGCTTAGCCCTTAACAAAGTAAGTTCCCTGTTTGTCTATTAAAATAGTCACCTTATTTCCTGGTCACAGGGACTTCTTCAGTGAAATTAGGGTCCTTGGTCCACATTGGGCACCAATTGTGAAGTACAGGCTAGCTCTCTGGAGGGCTTCAGGGTCAGCCAGAGTCAGGATGAATTAAAGTACCTGGTCTTTAGGGGGAGAAGTGAAGGAGGCAGGCAAGCTGCTACGAGGCTTGCCAAAGATGTCTCCTGGATTCTGGAGTCCAGCATCTCCAGTCTCTCTGCCACCAAAAGACTCTGGCCTCTCTCACCATGCCCTCAAATCCTTGCCTACGATTATCTTAGCACCAAACACTCAGCAAGCACCAACTGTGAGAAGAGCCATTTATTCAAATAAATGCTAATAGAGGCATTGTCTCACATGGAATAGGTAATTAGCCTTAAATGCTCGGTTGTCTGATTCAAGCACACCTTTTTGGAATTTCAGCTCTCTACACTTGGTTGTATGACCGTGCACAAGTCATTTCTCTGTGCTTCACTATACTCACAGACACTTCACAACTTACTTGTATCACAGACAGACCTCATTCAGGCCTCTGTGTGCTTTTACCTGAACTATTTCAATTGCTTTCTATTTGATCTCTCACTGAAGTTTCTGTCCTATTCAATCTTCATCCTCCATAGCACTGCCAAGTGAATTTCCTAAAATCCAGGGCTATGACCATCTGTACCCCCATCTTACTCAGCTACTTACAGGAACCTCTCTGGAATCAAATAAAAGCCCTTCTGTTTAATGTTTAAATTTCTTCACATCCTGACCCAGAATGAAGATATTGTCTGGTCCATCTTTCTTGTCTTTACACATTACCTGGGAAAGGCTTTGATTTAGAAAGTCCAAAGTAATTCATGCATCCTGGGCCACTGCCAGTTGTCTTGACCTTTGTCTCACCACTGAACTCCAATGACTGGAGGAGAATTAGCTGGATGACTTTGCATGGCTCTGCCTCATGCACATTCAGTTCAATAGTAAGTCAAGACATCACACTCATGTTATCAGTCCTCTTATAGAGCAAAGAATGAGCCATTGCAACACATTACTCCCCTCCTTGAATTATATTTATAGACCAGCTTTACTGCCCTATTCACTGTTTCATATCCATCTTTCATTTCTGTGCCTTTGACTGGAATTAGCATCCCTATCCCTGAGCTGTTTTGCCTCCTATCCTCTGAGCTTTGATGCTCCCCTATGCTTTGAATACATTCATGATAAAGAAGGAAAGTACACAAAATGTATTCAAGGCAAATGTTCTTCCTCCTTAACTCCACTTTTTGTTCTCTCTGGTTCCATTTGAAACAATGGCCACATGAAAACTTTACTGTCTCCCAACCATCAGAACATTCTGTCCCCAAACTACCTATATTCATGTTCTCTCTCCTGTTAGAACATAAGTGTCTTTGAGCGTAGGTGCTTGTCACACTTTTGTCTTTCCCCAGTTTCTTAGCCAAATTGCATGGTATAAAATAAAGATGAACAAATTTGTGTTCTTGCCTTCCTTGTTGCCCTTCTGAAAGAACTTTTCAGATCATTTGCTAATTCTGATTCTGATAAAACTTTTGATTTCCATTTTTTTCCCTAAATAGGAACAGCCCGACAGTGTTATCTACAAGTTTTTTTTTCTTGTTATTTTGTTTTTTTCCAAATGATGAAAGAATAGCCTCTTCTCTGCCATTCAATGTTTGTTGAAATACTATTTTATAAAGCAAAAGTATTTTATAAGCAAATGCAATTGACTAAGCCATGGCGTTTTCTGAAGGATGGCTTTGATATTTCAAATTTTTAGACAAAGCATTAGAAAACTAGATTAGCTAGTAGGAAGCAATCAATCAATAAACCACAAAACTAAAATGTATTTGGAGTGAACAAAAAACCCATTGTTATAGAAAAAAGAAATAGTACTTTTACTGCTTGAAGTTCAGAAGACAATATAAGACAAAGGAAAAAGATTTTAGTGAAATGGACAAAAGCAATGCAAAAAAAAAAAAAAAAAAAAAACCTCAGCCCATGATAATTAAATTTGCAGATAGTCAGCTATATTTTATATAGTTGGGAAGATAGATGTTTGAATATTTCATTTTGATAAAAGACAAAAGATAAGCAAATAAACAAACAATTTTTGTTTGTTTTTTAAAGCAACTTAACACGAAATGTCATCAACATAGTCTTCCTACACATTTATATTACTATTGTATACAATGGTAATTGATGAGAATGTTAAGTTTAGGTCACTGAAATAATGTCATTCTTCTGTCATATGCAAGTAATTATACTGCAACTGTATGAACAGTGGTAATCTTAAAATCATAGATAGATCTAGAGCTAGAAAAAGACCCCAAGGTCAAATCCTCTCCTTATATATAGAGGAGGAAGCTGAGACAAAGAGATATTAAAGGTCACACAAGTAATAAAAGTCAGAAATGGGATTTGAAACCCCATCTTTTCACTCCAGAACTAGTGCTAAAGTCTTCTTAAAACAAAACAAGGATATGACAAGATGTCATAGATAGATAGAATATAGATAGGTAGATAGACAGACAGATTTATATCTATTTTTTTAGGAAGAATTAGTAAGGAAACCAATTATGGGAATAATAGCAAAATAGTTGTTTGGCTACTCTATTATTTTTTTTAACCCATTGTTATATGAACATATAAAAAGCAATGATTATTTACACAAATGATGTAATGAAATGTGCCTATGTTTTTTGAAACAATACATAGAGACAATTACAACATGACAAGGAAAACCAGATTTAGGTCACTCTGACCTCAGAGAATGAAGAGAGTTGATGATTGAGATAGATCTTAGTAGCAATATAGTAAAGTAGTTGATATCAAGAAGGGGCAAAAGTACACATCATGGCCTGACCTGAGGTTCAAAGGCCCTCTTTTAATTCTTGGAAAGATCCTCATCATTCTCACCATCAAAATTTATAGTTCTCATTTGCATATCACTTTAAGGTTTAAAAAGCTCATTCTTTATAGGTCTGTGAAGTAAAGTAGTGCAAGTATGATTATTCCCATTTTAAATATGAGAAAACCAAGTGATGTGCTCAGATTACAATGCAAATAAAAGCTGGGATCTAAATCTAGATTTCCTGACATGAATTCTATCACTCTTCATTACATCTTATATTAGAAAGGACAAAGTAGAATCCTCCTTATGGGAGAAATAGGGGTAATGGTTAAGGAATAAAAGCAGAGATTCAGATATAAAGGTTGGGACTTAGTAGAAGTAGAAGAGATTTAAGAGATATTAAGATAAATCACTATTGATTAGAGAAAGCAAATTAAGACAACTCTAAGGTTCCACTTTATACCTCTCAGATTGTCTAAGAAAACAGGAAAAGATAATGGTAACTGCTGGAGGAAATATGGGAAGATTGAGACCAAAGAGCAAACTTCATATCTTTTGATACAGTATATCACTACGGGCTCTGTAACACAAAGAGATCATAAAAAAGGGGAAAAGATCCACATGTGCAAAAACTATTTGTAGCAGCCCTTTAGGAATTGGAAACTAAGTGGATGCCCATCAGTTGAAGAATGGCTGAATAAATTATACTTTATGATTGTAGTGGAAACATTATTGTTTTATAAGACATAATCAGCAGGATGATTTCAGAGAAGCCTGGAGACTTAAATGAACTGATGCTAAGTGAAGTGAGTAGAACCAAGAGATATAGCAACAAAATTATGTGATGATCAACTGCAATGGACATGGTCCTTTTCAACAATGATGCAATTCAGACCAATTCCAATAGACTTGTGATGGAGCCATTGGCATCCAGAGAGAGAATTATGGGAATTGAATGTAGATCACAACATAGTTATTTTCACATTTGTTGTTGTTTGCTTGCATTTTGTTTTCTTTCTCATTTGTTCCCTTTTTGATCAGAATTTTCTTGTACAGCATGATACATGTGGAAATATATTTAGAAGAATTGCACATATTTAACCCATACCAATATTACTTGCTTTTTAGGGGAAAGGAGTAGGGAAAAGGGAAAGAGAAATTTGGAACACAAGGTCTTGCAAGGGCGAAAGTTGAAAATTATCTTTGCGTGTATTTTGAAAAATAAAAAGCTATTATAAAAAAGAAAAGAAAAAAAGTATATAACTTAATTGAAAATAGTTTATTGCTTAAAAAAATGTAACAAGTCCTCAAAGACATGGGAGTACTAAAGAAGCCCATACACAGGCCAAGAAGCAAAAATTAGAACCAAATATGGAACAACAGATTGGTGTAAGATTAGAAAAGGAATACTACAAGTTTACATATTGTCACCTTGCTTATTTAACTTACAGGCAGAGTACATCATGAGAAAATATCTGGTTGGACAAATCAAAAGATAAAATTAAGATTGCTAGGAGAAAAATAAAAAAATCTCAGATATCCAGCTAATAACTCTGATGGTAGAAAGTAAAGAAGAAATAAGAAGTCTCTTGATGAAGGTGAAAGGGAAATGTAAAAGCTGGAAGACCCTGATGTTAGGAAAGATTGAAGGCAAAAGGAAGCAATAAATATGATCTTGGACTGACTTCAGGAGATAGTGGAAAATAGAAGTGCCTGGAATTCTATGGTCCATGAGATCATAAAGCGTTGAATTCAGCTGAATGATATAAAACAACAAAAGTGAGTAAAGTTGGAGATACAAGATAAAATTCTTTGTTACAATGGACAAGGCAAGAGCCAGGCTATTGATCAGTGTATTTATTGATTTGTTGCTGAGCCCTTTGAGCTCATAAGATCTAGCTGAAACAACTCCTGTGTTTTCCTTGACCCTGGTGATGAACTAAGAGTAGGTAGAGAATTAAGTGACCAAATTTATGGAGACTGAAAGACTAAGAAAGGAATCGTGCCAATCATTCATCACCCCAGTTTGGGGTTAATCCTATATTCCTTGCCCACAAGAAAAATATACTGATTTGAAATTCCCAGGATGTGTATATGTGGGTCTATACTGAATGGATAGATCAGAGTAACCTAAAAGTGACTTTGTCTATATGAACAATCTAAGGTAGTGTTATTAAGACTAATGAATAATCCAAAGTGATTGAGGGACTCTGGCTTTAATACCTGCTGTGTTATTTTGAAGTAGCTTTTGTTTGGCAGGTGGCTAAAGAATTCCTAGACATAATCCTGGCCTGAACAAAGACCAGCCTTATGTATAACTTCAATCATCATGTGTAACAATCGTAATGATTCCCTATTATATAACCTGCAAATAAAGCTTCCTTGTCTAGATAAAATTCACCACCCTTCTACCAACTGAATTTATTAACCTTACATTTCACTTGTTTTCTTTTTACTTCTTGTTCTCCCGTTTTATCGAGTAAATCTTAGCTACTGCACATGTGGATTCCTCTCACATCAGATTGTTCCCATTATGATCCCTAGTCTCTCTGATCTTTAATCTCCCTAGCTACCAGTTTCCCTACTTTCTAAAAACAATCTTTCCCTTTTTCTTAATCCAACCATATTGTCCAGTATATTCTTCTTGGTTAAACTCCTTAAGAAAGCATTCTATATGAAGCGACTTCATTTCCTTTCTTACTCACCTCTAAGTCCTTGTCAGTCTAGCTGTTCACCTCTTCATCAATTTAAAGGGCCACTGTTGCTCCACTCACATATTCACTCTAGTTTAGTCCCTTCATCACCTAGACTATTGCCTTCCTGCTTCCCTTCTCTCCCCACTCACATCATTCTCCATCATCCTCAGTTGCAAAAGAGCTATTCCTAAAGCTTAGGTTTAAGCATGATAGCACCAGCTCAGGGAGCTTCAGTGGCTCTCTGCTACTTACAGAACCAAATATAAAGCCACCTGTTTGGCATTTAAAAACTACTTTTCCAATCTTATACTTTACTACATACACAATGATCCCACTACAGGATGTACATGGTTATTTCCGTGAGAGCTCCTTGAGGGCAGGGACTGTATTTTTGCCTTTCTTTGATCAAATGAGGTAACATAGGTGAGATCTTCATAAAGCTTAAAGTCCTATCTAAATCTTTTATATTTTACTTGATCCTATAGAGCACTTTAAAGTACATAAAATACAATATAAAACTTCAGTTCCCCAGCTCTTAACACAGCACATCATAAAAAAAATTAATGTTGTGATATAAGAAAGAATTTCCAATATAGTACAGAGATGCTACAAGGCAACATCATTTTAGCATCATAACTATAAAATTTCAAGAGACCTTAGAAACCATCTAATCCCACTCCTCTTTGTAAAGATAAGGAAACTGAGGCCCAAAGAGGTTAAGTATTTTGAGCCCAAGGTTTCAGGCAGAAACTCCCTAATGGTATATACGCAATAAGCAATCAAAAGAGGAATCAGGGCAGAAGTGACCTGGGCTGGATCCTTCTGCTTTATGTCCATTTTTTGTGCTATAGCCTAGCACAAGTCCTTTGCATTTCATAAAAGGTTTCATATACATAGCACTACATAAGTGCTTAATAAATGCTTGTTGGATTGATCATTGCTGTGGGTTTTTGTCTCAGATTCTTCATCATTAGATATAATATGGAAACAAATTTTTAAATGTTGGAAACATTTTAATCTCCATAGCATATCACTAAATATAAATGTTATCTCTCTCCACATTTAATGATGTCATTCAACCTTTTTTTTTTACTCTTTTATAAAAACTGCTGTGGATTACTTCTGTCTTAAAGCTGAGTTAATGTAAGCCAGCTAGAGACCCAAAAGTACTTTTAGCTGTTTTGTTTGAGTTGTGATGATGCTTGCTTCTCAAATAAAGATTAAAGATTGGTTCAAAGAATGACTTTTTGCATCCCATGCAGCAGATGATTGATCACAGTGCTTGAGGGAACTTTAGCACAGCTGTACTCTCTAGACCTCTACTGAGAATACCCTGCCCATATCCATGTCGGTTCACTTTGCGGTCACTGATGCTAGAATATTTCTTCTGAACATAAAACTTTAAAATGTTCTATATCACTCATCACAGTACAATGTCATAGACTTTGATTCAATAGCATCAAGTCATAACATCTAATTGGTCCTGAGCACACTTTCTGCCCACTTCTCATAATGGGAAGAATGCCTCACACTTGTTTTGTGAGTAGGTTTTAGCTTTCAATTTTTTGGGGGGAGGGGGGTGGAAAATCTTTTCACTTTAAAGAAAAAAAGCTCATAATAGATGATCATAAGAACAATCCAATATCTGATCACCTCTCGTGGGTTTTTCCTTTTTAATTTCTATTTTGTTACATCTTTTGTAGAAGAGATTTCTTTTTCTGTTCATTTGCAGACTGGAAAATTTTCATATTGCTATGTTTCACCTGGACTTTCTTATAATTTGTGAGGGAAGAGAATTAGCAAAGAAGCTATTTTTGAAGGATAACTAACAATGGCATGAGTAATAGGAATAAAGCTGCAGTTTGAGCTGAATTAAGTTGCATGGTTCATAACCAAAGAGGTGGAACAGGGAAATTTGTTTAAATAAGATTCACTCATTTAAATGGATTACCTTTCTAATACATTTTTGAATTCAGGAGTACATCCTACTTTTGTAAAAAGAAACAAGAAAACTCATATAATCAAAGCAACAGTAGGAGAGTAAATGAGCAGTAGGCAATCATGTTCTTAATGTTAATTATAGGAATCTACAGGAGACTTAGTTATGGTAACCTAACTAAAAAAGAAGATACATGTCATTGTGGTTAGAGTACAGGTCTTCAAGTCAAGAAGATTTGGGTTCAATACTTGCTCTTATCTGTTACCTAATAACCATGTGGATAAGAATAAATCACTTTTATTTTTCAGGTGACTCTCTAAGACTAAGACAAATTACTGAGCCAACTCAGTGGAGAGAAGTACCACAGCAAGAAATCCCTTTTATCAATGAAATCACAGTTCCAGACAAAAACCCAAGCTATTAACCAAAATATGTGCTCCCCACCCTCCAAAGGATCACATAATTCTGTACATAAATCCAGTTAAATTTTCTTTTTTTGAGTTTCTTCCTCTTCAAGGAATTTCAAGTATTTTGTAAATATCTTAGAAGTAGTAGCCATGTCAAACATGTACTGATGGAGAAATTAAGAGAAAAGTCCAAAATTATGTTGTGAAACTGACTCACAGTATTACATGAGCTGAAAGGGACTTTAAAGATGCCATCTCCCCCACCTCAAAGAAACCAGTTTTCTAGATTCCTAATCCACTCTAGCAATACATGTTAGAGTTGGAATTAGGGGCCAATCTAATTACTCCTTGTTCTAGAATAATTGTTATGTATAACATATTCATAAAATCATAGAGCTAGAGGTAGAAAAAATCTCCAGTACATGTAGTATGGGGCAGCTAGGTGGTGCAGTGGATAGAGCACCAGTCCTGAAGTCAGGAGGCCCAGAGTTCAAATCTGGTCTTAGGCAATTAACAATTCTTAGCTGTGTGACCCTGGGCAAGTCACTTAACCCCGATTGCCTTGGCAAAAAAAAAAAAAAAAAAGTACATGTAGTACAATTACCTCATTTTATAGATGAGGAAACTGAGATCAGAGAGGTTAAGTGCATTACTTTAGGATCTACAAGGTAGCATAATAGATATATTTAGATGTTATATAAATATATATAGAGAGATTATAATCATAGATATACATGGACCAAGGGTCAAGAATTCTAAGGCTTCTATTTTAACAGGTATGCATTTCAACAAAAATAAAAAGTAATCCTGCATTATGATTCTTAACTCTATCTTGTGGTGGGAGAAGCTGTATCCTAACAGTTGGTATGAAATGTTATAATTAAGGAAGAAAAAATAAAAGCCATTACCACACTGAGGCATCTGAAGGTGTTTCCCCATATAGGAATGCTCATACTCCATCTGGATAGCCCTCCTTCTCCTCCTTCAGCCCTCTCACCCTCTCCCATCCCTGCAGGTGGCTTACAAGGTGGCTAGGGAAACCTAAGCAGTAGTCTGAGAATTCAGTAGTGTCTGATGTGGCTGGGATGTTTCCATAGCAACAATGAATACTGCATCTTCAGGTTGCTGCCTGAGACCTTCTTGTATTGAAATAGTGGAAGAACTATGGAGGAAGAATCTAAAAACCTTCAGTGTTTCTCTGCTTCCTGTCACTGCCTGAGCTGTCAATATGCACCAGGCTAGCCAGAGCCCATATAACAACTAATTAAAATTGTTGGCTGACCTAGTGCTGAATGACAACTCAGTTTATGATATTGTTGCAAAAAAAAAATAAAGGACATAGTCTCTTCTCCCTATGAAAAATCCCCAGTTTGTACAAAAGAAAACTTTTTTTAAAAATCAGGAACCGGTTTTTAATAATTTTGTCACTTACAAACTGTAATGCTCTTCTGGTATGAATTACAGATGAGGAGGGAAAAAAAGAAAAAAAAGGGAAATGTCCAGGTGGAGTATACAAAGTGTAATATTATCAGGAAAGAAACAAGCCTTCATCTCATGTGCATATGTGTGCACTGCTTGTACTGAGGTATATAAATTCACAATTTGGAAACGTGACAAAACTTTATTAAGGACCATTTAGAAATTCTGTCTGCTTTGGGTATAAAGTTTCCCTGTCTTGATTTTTTTTTCTTGGACAAGAGCAAAGTTGTGTAGAAGCTTCATCTGTGTGCTTAATATAATGCCTCATTGACCAAAAAGAACAATATCCACAATTCCTTTAGCAAACCATTTCCTTACAACATCAAAGTTATATAAGAGTCTGGCTTTTTCAGTGACATTTGGTGTATACACTCTTTGTATCCCATTCATTTCTAGGACCACATAGTAATCAGTGGCAAACCAAAGTCCTCACAAGAAAGCAATTGCCATCTTTGAGGGTGGAATCATCATAGTGAAATACCAAAAAGAAGTGTGACCAAGCTCCCCAGTATAGCTTCTACACAAAGATCTTTTTAAAATAAACCAGACTAAGTTCTGGTCAAGAAATTCCAGTAAGTTATATTTCCCACCCAGGTCAGTATAGGGAGATAGGGTTCTGGGGATAGAATATAGCCAGACCCACACAATCCATGAGAACCGAAATAAAAAAAGAGGCTAAACTGCAGAGAAAGAGGTCCCAGACACCATAGGAATAAGAATGGAGGGCAGATTAAGGTAGGGATCACTTTTAAACAAAAACTAAAAGAGATGGCTTTAGAGCATCACCAATATGGCAACTTGTTTTCCTTGACTGTGCATGTTTGTAATGAAGGACATTTCCCTTTCTTTTCCTTTTCCTCTTCCTGATCTGTAATTTGTAACAGAAAAACATTACAGTTTGTAAGTGACAAAATATTTATTAAAAAAAAAACAATTGGGGATGAGCAGGAGGGGAAAGAAGAAGAATAGTTTCATATGAAAAAAAAAATTTTATTTGGAAGAAAGTAATTGGACATCTAGGTGGTACAGAGGATGGATGGATCCAGTATTGGGCCTGGAGTTCAAAAGGTTTTGCTAACTATATGACCCTGGCAGATCATTTAATCTTTCTGAGCCTCAATTTCCTCCTTTGTAAAATGTAAATAATAATAGCACCTACCTCTCACAGGGTCACAGTTTGAGAATCAAATGTGGTAACATGTAACGTACTTTATAAACCTTAGAGTGCTTTCAAAATACTAACTATTATTATTTTTAGAGAAATTGTAAACAAGGTCATTCTTTTAAAAAAAAATAGTGCAAAGATATCAGAAAGCTTTATGACAATCATTTCTTCAAGATTTGCAGTAAGAATTCTTTCTTTTGTGCAATTTTTGAGCACTGGCTTTTCCAAATAGCTCTATAGCTATACAGAAGATTTCATGTTTTTAGGGACAACACAACAGACTTCCTATTTCCAGGAGAGCACATTAAAAAGACAAGCACATGCTAAGTGAAATGAACAGAACCAGGAGATCAATATATACCTCAACAACGATACTGTATGAGGATATATTCTGATGGAAGTGGATTTCTTTGACAAAGAGAAGATCTAACTCAGTTTCAATTGATCAAGGATGGACAGAAGTAGCTACACCCAAAGAAAGAACACTAGGAAATGAATGTAAACTGTTTTCATTTTGGTTTTTCTTCCCAGGTTATTTTTACCTTCTGAATCCAATTCTTCCTATGCAACAAGAGAACTTCGATTCTGCAAACATATATTATATCTAGGAAATACTGTGACATATTTAACATGTATAGGACTACTTGCCATCTGGGGGTGGGGGTGGAGGGAGGGAGGGGAAAAATCGGAACAGAAACGAGTTCAAGGGATAATGTTGTAAAAAATTACCCAGGCATGGATTCTGTCAATAAAAAGTTATAATAAAAAAAAAGATAAGCACATTAAAGCTTTATTGGATTGTGTGCATGTTCCAGCTTATGGCAGTTTGGAATTATAATCGTAAAAATAGACAGTAAACACCTACTATGTTCCAGGTTCTTTGCTGGTCACTGGAGACAGAAATGCCAAGAATACAACAGTCCCTTTTCTTAAAGCACTTATATACTTTCTCTGTTTCTTGCTCTGGTGCTTCTTTTCTACACATTAAGCATTCATGAGCTGCTGAAACACTAATTACTGGGAGATGCAATACTAACAGACCAACTGTCTGCCTCCAATTTCTTTTGTTACCTTTAAAAAATATTTAATCTATCCAATCCCCATCAACTGAGGGAGTTTTCTCTGGAGGTGGAAACTGTAGAAACAGCAACTGTTAAGGAATCCTTCAGAACACTTTTCTGGCTGCCTCTAGCATCGTCTCTCCTATGCCCAATTCCAGTCCACCAAGGGAATGCCACCTGGAAGATACCACTGGCAAGAGGCACCCCAAGATGAACAATCTAATTAGAATATGGAGGCCTGGTTAGTCTGCCAACTTCTTCATACTTAGTACTTCTCCTGACCTATAGCTAGCAAAATCCTAGCTCCCTTTCAATTAATCTCTGATTGATAGTTGCCTAAGGCAAAAAAAAAAAAAAACAACCTTTTTTCCCTGCTTCTTCTCAGTCCTTACTCCTGCTATCTTTCCACCTCTGCCCTCTATTTCCACTGTGCCCTCTGGAACTTCTACTTTCTCTTAAACTCCCCTTCATGCTAAAATTCTCTTCCTCTTATCCTTTCCAAGTTTTAGTGCTCACAGAAACCTGTCTTTCTCTTGAAGACAAAGGGTCCCATGTCACCCTTTTCACAGGTGGCTGCTGCTTCTATCATGTCCAAGTAGGGGACCTATTGATGGCCATTCAGTGACAGCCAGAGAGATTGGGTTTAAAGCATAGTCCTTAAGCAAGAAATTTAGTTTGTAAACTTCAAAAAGTAAACCACAAGTTTCAGCGATCAAAGTTTACATTTTTGGGGAGTAGGGAACCCACAGGTAAGAGTATACCCTTTATGGACAGAGGGAAAAGAGAGAAAACAAACAAAAACCTTGGGCTTTTAAAGTTAAGGTCTTTAATCTAAGTCTTTAAGTTCTTTTAAGTCAAAGTCTCCCACTGCATCCAGGTCCATCTCTAGCCATCCTGATCTATATCTTACCATTGGTTCCAGATGACTCCAGAGGAGAAAGTGAAACTGGTGACTTTGCACAGCCCTCCCTCAATTCAATCCAATTCACTTGCATGTCACGGCATCACCTTCCTGACATCATGGTTTTCTTTGAGAATTAAGGACAACAACAACAATTACTACCACCACCTATGCCTGTTTCTGAAACACTCAATGCCACGTGATAGCAGAGACCATAAAATTTTTTATGTTGTCCAACATCCCCTTATCTTTCATTGGTGGCCATCATCCTTTTGTCCATTTTGTTGACTATAACACTTCCCAGAGTGGTAGTTTAAAACATGTTTTTCTCTCCTCCAGCCTCCAGTGCTATTCCTATCACTCTCTCTCAGTGCATGACCATGACACTTAATTTACCAAGAAAATTGGAATAATCCTTCATGCACTCCTTTATGTCCCCTCCTCCTCCAAACCTCAGAAGCTTTTTTTTCATCTCTACCTATATTTTTCATCCTTTTCCTTAGTCCTGTGCTGAGGCAACCCTTCTTCCGTGGACTAACCTCTCTATTTGTGTTCTTGGTCCCATCCCTTACTGTTTCCTTTAGGAGCTTGCCCTTTTTTCACTATGTCATCACCACCTCCACTTCCCTTTGAAACACCACAAAAGTCCCTGGCCCCTCTGCCAATAATTCTGTCAGCTTATCCTCCTGCCATGGCCAACAAGCAAAAGCAGCTTTTGATGAGGCTTTAGAAAATAAGTGATTGACAGGAATGCAAAATACCTATTGACTCCTTTGCTACTTAGAAATAAGCTCAGGTCTATCTTTTTTACCCTTCAAAAACCTTCCATCAACACTATCATCTTATCATTTAGATCTTCTAAGTGTTAAAAAAAAATTTTAGAATTTCTAACTTCTAATCTTCCTTGATCTAACTGTAGCTTTTGACACTATTGAGCACTCTCTCCACATGAATTCTCTTTTTTCCTCTTTGATTCCATGACACTCTTAATGCTTGATTCTCCTGCAACCTCTCTTTCTGAGACTGTCATCCATCTTCTGCCTCTTTAACATAGTGTTACCCGGTGTTCTGTCATGAATATTTTTTTCTTTTTTCTCTAACACTTTCTGGTTCAATCTTTGCCTCTACACAAATAACTCCCAAACCATAACTCTAATCTATTTTCTCTTCATCTTTACATTTCAGAATCTTTTTTTTTCTCTTAAGGATCAGTTCAGTTCTTCCTAGTTCCACATTCACCCCTAAGCCTGGCTTTGTGACTTGTGATATAAAAGCAAAAGCACTGAATTGAGACAAACAGGATAGTGTTAGAGCTATCACATTAAATCTGAAATATAAAACAATAATACAAGCTGTACCTTGTGAAGTTTCACAATTTCATATATAATTTCTTTCTGTTCTTCATTGAATAGAATGATCATGTTTGCTAGTGTTTTCTGAGTTCATAAAAATTAAAAAGGAAACTTTATCAAAAAAGAAACAAAAGTCTTTCTGAGGGAGCAGAAATATTTAAAGAAATTTTATTTTTAGTAATGAAATAGTCCAATGAGTACTAGTGAAAAAAGCATACTAATCTCTCAATCCTCAGACTTTTAAAATTATTGTTTTATTCCTACTTGCTTAAACATTTTCATGGATTTTTATAAGAATTTATTATCTCTTCCTTCACTGCCACCCTGCTTGAAATTTTAAAAAAATCTCTCAAATATTCAAAATCTGGCAAAAACAAATGCTCACATTGGCTATATCTAAAAATGTATGGCTCATCCTGCATTTTAACATTTTAAGTCCATCACTTCTCTGACAAGAAGTGGGTAGCATGTTTCAACTTCAAGCCTTTGGATTCATGATTAATTATTGCATTTATAACAGTTCTGAAGTCTTTCTAAATTGTTTTTATAATGTTGATTGTTTTATTAAATCTGCTCACTTTACAACAGTTCATATTTTTCCAGTTTCTTCTGAAACTGTCCATTTTGTCATTTTTTTTTTTTTTTTTTTTTTTTTTGGGGACTTTAACAGGTTTTATTCATAAAAATGCCATGATCTTTCTTAACTATAAAATATACACAAAATTCATAGTTGCCTCAGCTTTCTATTCTGTTCCGATTTTTTTTCCCCTCCCTCCCTCCACCCCCTCCCCTAGATGGCAAGCAGTCCTTTATATGTTGGATATGTTGCAGTATATCCTAGATACAATATATGTTTGCAGAACCGAACAGTTCTCTTGTTGCGTAGGGAGAATTGGATTCAGAAGGTATAAATAATCCGGGAAGAAAAACAAAAATGCAGATAGTTCACATTCGTTTCCAGTGTTCTTTCTTTGGGTGTAGCTGCTTTTGTCCGTCATTTATCAATTGAAACTCAGGTCCCTTTGTCAAAGAAATCCACTTCCATCAAAATATGTCCTCATACAATATCGTTGTCGAAGTGTATAATGATCTCCTGGTTCTGCTCATTTCACTTAGCATCAGTTCATGTAGGTCTCTCCAAGCCTCTCTGTATTCATCCTGCTGGTCATTTCTTACAGAACAATAATATTCCATAACATTCATATACCACAATTTACCCAGCCATTCTCCAATTGATGGGCATCCATTCATTTTCCAGTTTCTAGCCACTACAAACAGGGCTGCTACAAACATTTTGGCACATACAGGTCCCTTTCCCTTCTTTAGTATTTCTTTGGGATATAAGCCCAATAGAAACACTGCTGGATCAAAGGATATGCACATTTTGATAATTTTTTGGGCATAATTCCAGATTGCTCTCCAGAATGGTTGGATTCGTTCACAACTCCACCAACAATGCATTAGTGTCCCAGTTTTCCCGCATCCCCTCCAACATTCATCATTATTTTTTCCTGTCATCATTTTGTCATTTCTTATGACAATAATATTCCATTACATACACATACCATAATGTGTTCATTCATTCCCAAATAGGAGGATATCCCCTTAAGCTTTCCATTCTTACTTCTATGAAAAAAGCTGCTTTAAATGTTCTATACATATAGGTCATTTTCTTTTTTCATTGAATTCTTTGGGGACATTCCTAAAATAAAGGGAATGCACAATTTAGTGATTTTGGGAACATAGTGTCAAATGGCTTTCCAGAGAGACAATACCAATGTATAGTTCCCCCAATGATGTACCATTGTACCTCTTTTCCCACAGTCCCTACAACATATTGTTATTTTGTATTTTTGTCATCTTTGCTAAACTGATGGATTGAGGTAGAGTCTTAGAGTTACTTTAATTTGAATTTTCCCAATTATTAGTGATTTAGAGTTTGTTTTTTAATATGATTGTCAATAGTTTAGATTTTTTCCTTAGACAACTATCTCTTTATATCTTTTGACCATGGTTGTTGATAGCTTAGATTTCTTCCTTAGACAACTATTTCTTTATATCTTTTGACTATCTATTAGGAAATGGTTCTTAGTATCGTAAATTTGATTCAATCCTTTCTATCTCTTGGATATGAGACCTTTATCATAGAAACCTGCTGCAAAGATTATTTTTCTCCCTGTTAAAGATGGGTAGTTTTTTATAATCATTAGCTATAGGAAAAGATGAGGAGTGGGTACCAGAATACTCATCCTATCAATAGTCCCTCTTAACTTCAGAGTTAATACAATAGTGATTTTTTTAAAAGTCATCTTTTCTTACCTTTCCTCAAAGGCAAGCTATGTATGGGAAGAACAGAGAGGAGTATGAAATAGATATTTTATCATTATCATAATTTTTTTTAAATGTGAAGCTGAAAGTACAAGTTGAAAATTACAAGATATTTCAGACTGGAATAAATTCCTCTGTGAGACCAGTCCTATGTACCCACAGCTTATGAGGATCACTTTAAAACTAAAATTCCATGCTCAGCCCTGGGGTCACTGTTTATTTTGTTGAATTTTTAGGCTAGAAAGACAGAACATGAACATTCTAGTTCCTTTTAAAGATTAGGACAACCATTTAAGATTTCTGAACTTAAAATTCTCTCTCTGTAGAATGAGAATAATGAAATCTGACCAACCAGACAAAAGTGTTAGGAAGATTTCAGATAATGGATATAATTTAACTATAGCTCTTGTAATGCTGGGGGTTGAGGGAACACTACCCTTTGGCCACATCACCATTAATCCTACCTTTGCCTTATCATTTTTAATTAGATCTATTTTTGCTTTTGCTTTGTCTAAGAACATGGTTGGTAGCCCTATCTTTTTAACTTTAGCAGAAGTATATTAGATTCTGCTTTAGATCTTTATTTTAACTTGTTATATGTCCTTCTGTTTCAAGTGTGTCTCTTGTAAACAACATATTGTTGGATTCTGGTTTCTAATCCATTGTGCTATCTATTTCTATTTTATGGGTAAGCTGATCTCATTCATATTCACCGTTAATGATGATTTCTCCATTCCATTTTCTTTGGTTTCTTTCTCGATAGATAGATAGATAGATACACTTATCTCTCTGTCTTTGTCTCTTGTCTCTTTTTTTCTTTCTCTTTCCTTCCCTATTCCTCAAAAATCTATTTTGCTTCTAACCACTGTTTCCCCTTAATCTGTTCTCCCTTTTCTTACTCCTCTCATTTTCTCTTATTCCCTTTGCCTCCTGTTTCCCTATGAAGTAGGTTACATTTTTATACACAACTGAGTGTGTATATGTATTTTTCCCTCTGAAACAATTCTGATGTGAGATTCAGTAAGGCCCACCATCCCATCCCCATTTTCCCTTCCATCATAAAAGTTCTTCCTTGAACATCTCTTTTAAGTGAGAAAATTTTCCCCATTCTGTTTCTCCCTTCCCCCTTCTCCCAATACATTCCTCTTTTCTTATCTTTTCTTTTTTTTTGAGATCATTCCAATATGATCAACTCACACCCATGCCCTCTATCTAAATTCCTTTAACTGCCCTAATAATGATAAAGTTCTTAGGAATAACAGATATCATCAAACTATATAGGAATGTAAACAGTTTAGGTTCATTAAATCCATTATGATTATTTTTTTCACCTTTACCTTCTTTTGCTTCTCTTTAGTCTTCTGTTTTAAATGTCAGATTTTCTGACATCCAGGGGATGCTACCCTCTGAGGGTCCTATTGCTGGCATATTCCTCATTCTCATCCCATCTTTCCCTCCTGGTATAATTATAACAGATTGAAAGGGAAGGGTCAAAGGAGACTGTGGAGAGGGAGTGATCAGCCATGGTCATACTCATGGTATCCTGAGATCTCTGTTTTCTCCCTAAATTTGCTCCACAAACAAGAAATTCCCAATTAACATCTCTGGCTGAAAGGGATCTTAGAGATTTCCTAGTTCATTCCTCTGATTTTACAGATGAAGAAACTAGAATTCAGTTAACCTGATGGTTAAAAGGAATATGAATACAAATTGCATTGTACTCTATTATAGCTTCTACCTGTGGTCTTCATAAAGCTTTCCCCAGACTTAATCAATCCTTATCATCATTAATGAGAAAAAAAATCACTTCTTCCCGTTCGAGTGTCAGGTTTTAATCTATTCCTTAAGGTCACATAATTTTTCTTCACAGCGTCCAACATTCATAATTTAAAATTTCAGCTCTTTCACTTTCCCTATTAAGCAATTATTTTGATTACTTCATTATCTTAAATTTTTTCCCTCAAGACAATTCAGGATGGTTCCTGACTACCATAAGTCATGCAGATTTCCAATACATTCTCACTCCTTTTATTAGCATGATCTGCATTAGCAAGGAATTCATTTTCATTCTGAAAGCTAAAAACAATTTCATTATCTGATCAAAATTATCTTCTCATACACTGTAAGAAACTATTCTCCTAATTTGTGGTCTCATTAAGCATTTCATCTTCATTCACTGAAGAAAAGAATGTCTTCATCTCTCACTAAGCAGTCCTTCTTGCTGTGACTCGGTTGACAATATCTTTAGCCAAGGATTGTCATGTGACTCACTTTCTTTTCCTCTATGTAGTAAAAAGCTTTATACAACTGCAGTTTGCATACTGCTTTTTTGATATAATATGATTTTTCATTGGTATCTAAATTTATTTAATTGTAGCTATTTGGAGCCAAAAGGGACTTTTCTTTAGGAAAGGAGGATATTGAGCTAGCCAGAGTGATGAATGGGGAGAGGGAGGGTGTGGAGAATATTCTGCCAGGAAATAACAGAATAAGAATTGTCAGATGTCCATCAGAAAGAACTCACTATTACATGTGGACATGCATCAGATCACCATCAGAAAAAGAGGGACAATAAAATGAGCAAAATGAATCAGAGCAGGATTTCAAGAACACCATTTTGAGAATGAATGTCTTTTTCTTTCTTAGATTATTGCCATTGTCTCCTTAATCTGACTCCATGTTTCTTATCTCACCCCTCTCCAGTTCATCCTGAACAGTATTCCCAGGGGTAACTCTGACCCTAGAGTCAGGAGACTTGACTTCTCAACTACGAGCTACTATTGGCTACCTGTGTGATCTGTAAAATGAGACCATCGGATGAGACAAACTCCACATTTCTTAATCATTGAGTCTGGAAATAATTAATATTTAGTTCTCCACCCAGGAATGCACTATTCAAAATTCTCCAATGATGAGTGGGGAATTCTTTTAGACTAACATTCAAGACTCAACCTTACTCCAACCTATTTCTTTTACTTTGCCACATATTACCTTGTTTTCTTAAATCAAATCCAAACAAGAAAAATCTATGGTGAGGTTCTAGGTTGTTATTATTTGTAACTAACCTGACAGGGGTCCTCAGACTTTTTAAATAGGGGGCCAGTTCACTGTCCCTCAGACTGTTGGAGGGCCGGACTATAGTAAAAACAAAAACTTTGTTTTGTGGGCTTTTAAATAGGGAGATAAACGTCCTCAGCTGCCATATCTGGCCGCAGGCCGTAGTTTGAGGACCCCTGGAAATATAACAAAGTGACTTAATGAACTACACCGCGGTGTGAAAGGTTCTGTTTAAATTTCCCTACTTTTAAAAAATACAGGGAAGAAATTCATATATTGCCTAATCCATGGCAGGGCCACCAAAATATCAAAGTCCTCAGCAGTAGGGAAACAACTCCAGATAGGACAATCTTAGAGCTAAAGGACTAAATAAAGTCATGTCCTGCTACCCAGAAAAGTTGGACTTTTGATTTTCTAAGATAGTTCGGGTCTGAGATGAAATTAATGTGAAGTGTCTGTTCAGCAACTACACCAAATTGTCATAGCTTCTTCAGGTTGTAAAGGAGCATCTAGATGCTTTATGTTTCCAGATTAATTCATGGTTATGAATCTTTTGTGGCACAAGAATTTATCATAGCATGGAAAATAAAGAGCTGACCTATTCTCGAGATCCATATTATACGATGAGTATAATATCTTTGTACTGAGAATTCTATTACCCCTCTTCTGGGTCATCCTAGGTATGAATTAATTCAACCACTGGTTTTTTAGAGAACAAATTTAATGACTTATGTGCCAGACATTGTAGGCACTGGGAAGAGAAAAACAAGATAACTCTTTCTCTCAAGAAACTAATAGGGAAAATGAAACATAGAAGACAAGTGGAAAGGAAAATGAAGTGGAAATAGAGCATTTGCCTGGGACCAAGATGGCAGTTGTGGAGGTAGAGTATAGATAGGGTTGTAAACAGAACACCTAATATCCCGTCCCCTCCCAACACACACACACACACACACACACACACACACACACACACACACACACACACACTTCAGGCCTTCCAAGATGAATAAGGATCTACTGCTACATCTTGAAGGATGACCATTTTTATCTGTCTCCTAGATATTGCTATAACTTCCTGAAATAGGCTCTCTGCCTGGTCTCTTTTCTTTCTGCTTTCATCTTGAATACTGTTGTCAGAAATAAATGGTCTCTCTTTATCGGTGCCCTCTGGGCCACAGGATGCATAGAGATTGCAGTGGATCAAAAATAATCTGATTATTCAAGAATATCCATGATGTCATTAGTTTGGCTCTTTCTTCTACTGATACCTATCACAGTCCCTTTGTGCCTTATTAGAATACTAGAACCTTCAATCTAGAGATGGAAGAGAATCAAGTCCAACCACTTCATTTCATAAATGTGAAAACTGAGATCTAGAGACTTTAAGAGATTTGACAGTCACCTAGATAATAAGTGAAGAAGATGAGATGAGAATGAAGTCTGCTGGCTTCAGATCCAATATAGCAGAAACTGAACCACAACTCTTTTAAAAAATATTTTATTTTTTCCAATTAAATGTAAAGCTATTTTTAACATCCACTTGTATAAGATTTTGAGTTCCAATTTTTTCTTTCCCTTCTCCCCAAGACAGTAAGCAATCTGGTATTGATTGTACGTGGACAATTATATTACACAAATTTCCACATTAGTCATATTATGAAAGAAGAATCAGAACAAAAGGGAAAAGCCACAAGAAAGAAAAAATTAACAAAAGAAATGAAATTAGTATCCTTCTCACTGCATTTAGACTTCGTAGTTCTTTCTCTCAATGTGGATAGAATCATAGATCTTTTGGAATTGTGTTTTATCATTGCATTGCTGAAGGATATCATTGCTAGGTCTATCAAAGATGATTATTGTACAATATTGCTATTACTGTGTACAATGTTCTCCTGTTCTGTTCACTCAGAATCAGTTCATGTAAGTCCAGGTTTTTCTGAAATCTGCCTGCTTATCATTTCTTATAAAACAATAATATTCCATTAAATTCATATATTACAACTTGTTCAGCTATTCCTCACCTGATAGGTATCCCTCTAAGTTCCAATTTTTTGTCACCATTAAAAGCACACTACAATTTTTTTTACATGTGGGTCCTTTTCTATTTTTTATGCTCTCTTTGGGATATAGACCTAATAGTGGTATTGTTACATCAAAAGGTATGCAAGTTGGATTGTCCCTTGGACATGGTTCAAAATTACTTTCCAGAATGGTTGAATCAGTTCACAACTCCACCAAACAATACATTAGTGTCCCAGTTTTTCCACATCCCCTCCAACATCTATCATTTTCTTTTTCTGTCATATTAGCCAAACTGAGAAGTATGACATGATATGTCAGAGTTGTTTTAATTTTCATTTCACTGATCAATAATGATTTACAGCATTTTTCACACAAATATAGAAAGCTTTAATTTCTTCATCTGAAAACTATTAGTTCATATCAACTGAAGAATTATTATATTCTTATAAATTTGACTCAGTTTTATATAGTTGTATTTTTTTTCTGAAGCAATTGGGGTTAAGTGACTTGCCCAAGGTCACACAGCTAGGAAGTATTAAGTGTCTGAGGTCAAATTTGAACTCAAGTTCTCCTGCCCTCAGAGCTAATGCTCTATCCACTGAGCCACCTAGCTGCCCCAGTTTTCTATATATTTTAAAAATGAGTTCTTTATCAGAAACACTGGAATTGATCCCCAGCTTTTTGTTTTCCTTCTAATTTTGGTTGCATTAGTTTTGTTTGAGCAAAAACTTTCTAACTCAAACTTGTCCATTTTGCAATATCTTGTTTGGTCATAAAATCTTTCCTTTTCCATAGATCTCACAAGTAAACTATTCTCAGCTTTCCTAATTTGCTTATGTTATCACTCTTTTGTATCTAAATCATGTACCCATTTTTATTTTATTTTGGTATGAGATATGATGTTGGTCTATGCCTATCTAATTTCTGTCATATTTTCTAGTTTTCCTAGCAGTTTTTGTTAAATAGTGAATTCTTTTCCTAGAGGTTAAAAGTCTTTGCTTTATAAAACACTATTACTATACTCATTGGCTACTGTCTTATATGCCAAACCTATTCCGATCTACCACTCTGTTTCTTAGCCAATATCAAATTGTTTTGATAATCATCACACTATAATATAGTTTTAGATCTGGGATAGTTAGGCCATCTTTCTTTGCATTTTTTAAATTAATTCTACTTTGATACTCTTGACCTTTTTTCCTTCCAGATGAATTTTGTCATTATTTTTTATAAAATATTTTTGGTGTTTCCTTGGTATGGCACTGAATAAGTAAATTAATTTAGGTAGAACTGTAATTTTTCTTATATCATCTCAGCCTACCCCTGAGTAATTGATATTTTTCCAATTAATTATATCTGACTTTATTTGTGTGAAAAGTATTTTGTAATTGTATTCTTGGGTTTTTCTTGGTGGGTAGATTCTCAAATATTTTACATCATCTACAGTTATTTTAAATAGAATTTCTCTTTCTTTCTCTTGCTGCTGGGTTTTGTTAGTTATATTTAGACATGACAGTTATTTGTATGAATTTATTTTATATCATAAGTTTGCTAAAGTTGTTAATTATTTCAAGTAGTTTTTCAGTTAATTCTCTAACTATACCATCATATCATCTGCAAAGAGTGATAGTGAATTACCACTTTTAATGGGTTGCTTTGGCCAAAAATGATCATTACCTTATGGCAACATTCTGATCAACTTAGCTGGGCTGGTCCTTAAATTACCAGTGTTATCTTTTCCTGGTTGCATCTTCAAAACCTTTCTCTAGCTTGGTAGAAACTTCCTGAAGTTTCATTCATGGGCAGAGCCCATACATATCCACTTAAACCTTTCTTTTCCTTTTTATTATTGTGAAATTGAAAAGCATCAAAAGACAGGAGTATTTCCCTATACAAAGAACAAAAAAGAGGTACCTGTTGGGCTATTTTAAAAATACACATTTCCAAATTAAAGTGTTAGTTCCAAAACTGCCCTGCTTTGCTATATCTTCATTTAAACTTCTCCTACAGAGCCACCTCTATTTGGTCACAATGAGCCATCAGAGTGAGACTTTGGTGGAGTCTATAATTGGTTTTGTTTTAATCTCAAAGGCATTATAATGGTCCTTAATGTCTTTCCTTTATTGGGTCTTTAGGGAGTTGGTTTTAGGTAAAAAGTTATGGGTTCAATCACAATCTGTCTTAGCCCCTTAAAAAAAAGAGTAATTGCTTTCAAGTGTAGAATAATTAGTGGAATCCCACCCTTACATTTGTAAACCTTTCAAAAAGGTTTCAGTAAAATCCTATTATGGACAGGAGTTTAACATCCGAATAAAATAGTAAGACATAACTGTTTTTCTTATCATTCACTATAAAAATTTAATGGCTTCTACACTCTTGTGGTTTCACACTCTTGATTTGCTTCTCTTTTTTTTTTTTGGGGGGGGGGGAAGAAATTACCCAAATGCTTCCTCACTTTACTATAGGGTTATTGAAAAAGATATGAAATAGAAAAACTTGAATGCCATGCTATGTGGGTTATTCCATAAGGAAAACACAATGAATGCCTTCTACCTAGCTGTTTCTTTCAGCTATTTCCATTTTTGAGAATTAAAAGATATCTCAAGGGAAACACCAGGGAGATGAGCCCATTTTATTATACATTTTCCCTAGTCTTCTCATTGATCTTATCTCACACAATAAAATGTGCCTCTGATTTTTCTTTCCTTTATAAGTGCTTTTACCCTAAGCAAGGGAAACATCTGGCAAAAGGAAAGGAATTTGCTATCCTAATCATTTGGCCTGCTTATAATTTGATTTGTTATTTAATAATTTTAGTAACTTTTTCCTAATCTCTGCAACACCTAAATAAAGAAACTACTCTGCATTCATATGACTTGATGAAATGAAGGTGTTTTATCATCCTATGGTACAGCTCTCTTGTGGTTCTCCGACTTCTCCAACAGTTCCCTCACTGGTTTATAAGATTTTACATTTAGAATATCTAGACATAAAAGCTGGGGCCCAAAGAGTTTAAATAACTTGCTCAAGATCCTATAGGTAGGAAGTAGAAGAGCTAAGAATGACATGAGTCCATTGACTTCCAATGCAGCTCTCTTTCCATGATGGCAGAGTGCTACTCAGTATACATTTCTTCCTTCTCATCTCTGAATATGAATATAAACTAAAGTTCTGTTGATAGTCCTCCCTCCATATTCTCTTTGAATGATCTCACCTTCCTCTAGGACTATAATCCATCTCCATCCCCAGATCTGAATCTCTAAAGTCCCATCTCTTCCCTACAATATAGTCCTGTGTTTTTAACTTGCCTGCTAGTTATCTTCCCCCTGATTATTTAAAATACTTTAAACTCAACATATATAAAATAACCCCCAATCATTTTTACCCCAAAACCTGACTTTCAAACTTCCTCATTTCTGTTTTTAATAAGTTTTTGTTGTTCTTCTGGGCTTTTTTTTTTTACATTATCATAATTTTCCCCAGTATCCCTTTCTCTGCTTCTCCCAGAGAGCCATCCCATGTAACAGACCAAAAAAGTGGGGATGGGGAAATCAGCACAATCATTAATACACTGTAAAAGTCTGGAAATGTGGAATGTGTAACACCTGTGGACCTCCCACCTCCACAGAGGGATGAGTTGGGGGGGGTTGCCCTCATATCTTTTCATTCCATTTCTGCTAATGACACCTGCCTTTCTTCTCCCAGTGACCTAGATTTATCATCTCAGTATCTTTCATTCTTCCCTTTCTATATCTCCCAGAGCCAATCAGTTGATGAGTCCTTTTGCTTCTGTCCCCACAATACTGGCTTACATTCCTCCTCTTATTTCTATTCACACTGTTACCACTTCAGAGAAAGCCCTCATTATCTCCTGCTTAGATTATCATAATAGCCTCCTAGATGCTTATTCTCCCTTTTCTAATCCATCCTTCATGCAGCTGCCCAAATATTCTTCCTACGATATATATCTAATGTATCATTCTCCTTGCTCAAAAACTTCCCATGGTCCTTTCTTGCCTATGAATCTAAATGCAAACTCCTTGTCTTGTAATTCAAGGCTTTCTACCATCTGGCTCCAACCTGCCTCTCTCGTTTCCTCTCACACTATTTCCCTACAAGCACTTTGTCTTGAAGCCAAATTGGTCTCACGATTCCCTGCTCTTATTTTTGCCCCTTCTCTTACCTCTTGTCATTTTCATAGGTTATAGTCCTGTCTGGATCAAAATCTTTACATATTTCTACCTATTTATTCAGCGTAGTCCCAGGAATGGGGATGAAAAGTCAGTTAATAGTCAGAAGGTAAAAGGAAGAAGAGAATTTTTGCAGGAAGCTTGGGGGCAGGATCTGAGGAAGAGAAGATGGAAGCTGGGAGGTTGGATCCCTTGTTTGTGCCATCTCTTGCTGTGGCCTTCTAGTGGGATCTGTGGTCGCTCTTCACAAGAGATCCTGAGAGAACAACATATGGGTACATGGAGGATGGGATCCAAAAGAACTGTTAACGACTGCTGAGTGATATGAGGAAGGATATGAGGAGAGAGAGAGATAAAGAGACACAAACACAGAGATAGAGAGAGAGAGAGAGAGACAAAGAGAGAGAAAGGGAGAAAGAAGAAAAGAAGAGGAGGAAGAGGAGCAAGAAGAGGAGGAAAAGGAGGAGAAGGAAGAAGAGGAGGAGGAGGAAGAGAAGGAGGAGGAGGAGAAAGAGGAGGGAGGAAGAGAGAGAGGAGACAGGAGAAAGGAGAGAGAGAGAGAGAGAGAGAGAGAGAGAGAGAGAGAGAGAGAGAGAGAGAGAGAGAGAAGGAGAGGGACAGAGACAGAAGGAGAGGGAGAGAGAGAGATTTGCTTCTGTGGAATAAGAAGGGTGTTCCCGTACAATAGTCCTGAATGTGAGCTTCTTCCGGGGTCTGGGGAGGGGGGAAGGAGTGACGGGTAGTTTTTTGGAAACACAGGAAAACAAAACTGACCCAAGACTCTCATCTAGAGAGGCTATCCTCCCTCTAAATGGCACACACTCTTTGATTTCCTAGATCCCCAGCCTGGGCAGACACTGTCAGCCCTTGTGGCAGCACCAAGCCCGAGCTCGTTTGAGGCTGTGTTCTCTCTGAAGACAGTGTCAAGAAGCATAAACTGACTTGCTTCAAGCATGTCAAAAGCAGCAGCTTTTGAAGACTGGGAAAGTCTTAGTGGGTTTTTGAAAAACAAAAATGCACCTGATAAATTTTTATTACCTGGCAAAAACACGGGGGGAAAAAAGTCATATTGAATTTAATCACAACTCCTGCCTCCTCCAAAATGAAAGCATTTTTGGTTGGGACAAAGAAGAAAGAAACCCCAAAGGATATTTTTTTAAGCTTCTAAATCCTTAAAGCAGAGCTCACTGTGTCAAAGGCTTCTCCATCCAAAATTGAATAAATTGTAAGCACAGTGTTGGTTGAAAATGTATAAAATTCATATATTCTCTAAACCAGGCTACAGCGTGGGTTTTCTCTATTTGAAGGTCCCCATTTAAACATAATTGATCAAAGGTTTCAATGAAAGTCAGACATCTTTTGATTGTGGAATATTTTGCTTATGGGGTGATCAGCCATTCAGGTTTCATTCAAACTACATAAGGCACTTACAGTACAGCCTTCCCTCATGAGTTCCAAATGGATCTCCGTCTTTTCCTGAAGTCCAAGGAGCCATATGAGGCTCAGTTTGCATCAGGTGTCCCTGAATTCTGCCCCAAAGCAGCAACTTGTTATTGATAGAAAAGCACAGAAACTCCACTGGGAGGTGACCATGAAACAGAAGCCAATTTTACATGGGGAAAAAACCACCAAATAAAAAGCTGACTCAAACTAGAAAAGACAAACAAGAATGCAGGAGGGAAGCAGAAGATGCTTATGCAGAACAATATCAAGTTATAGAGATCACAAAGGTTAAAGCATAGAAAGAAACGTCAGAAGAATAAGCTACCCCTGGAGAGATAAGAGGGTAGATTCAGGGCAGCAGCTCCAATGAAAAGAGGAAAGAAACTTCACAGGCCATGATCCCTCAGCTTTTCAGTAAAGGGCAGCTGGTCAGCGTCCTGTCTGCTTCCTACTGCATCTGTCTCTGCTCCTTTGGCCCCTCTTCAGAAGTCTGTGGCCTTTCCTCCCTTCTTCCCCGTCGTCCACTCAGAACAACTTCAAGCACAACTGAATAGTTACAGTCGATCAAAAGAAAACCAAAAGAAAAGCAGAAAAACAAAATTAAATAGCTTTTAAAAGTTATTTTAGAGCTCAGCCATTCTTACTTTCCCCTCTCCCATTTGAGTGGGCAAGACAAAGTCCTTCTGCCATAGTTGTTCTGTGTGCTTTTTGCTGTAGCAGGAAGAGATTGAACAAGACAAGATTAAAAAGGATTGTCAGGAAAAGAAGGAGAAGGACCCTGGAGACTCAAGATTTACACACATGGTGAAGACTACTTATAATAATTTCTATTATTTTACCAAAACTTTCCTCAGTCATATTGTATAATTGCAAGTGGGTAATTTTCATGCAGAGGAGTATCATGAAGACATGTTCCCAGGTTTCCTGGGTGGGGGTCATGAGCCAAGAGAAAATCCTTTGACCTGTACTTGAGCATCATCACTTTCTAATACGAATCATATATGCAAAAATATATGATTTTAAATCAATAGGCTAACTTCATACTTCTCAGACTGGCCTAGACGACAAGAAAAAATAATGATGAATGTTGGAGGATATGTGGAAAAACTGGGGCACTGATACATTGTTGGTGGAATTGTGAACTGATCCAACCATTCTGCAGAGCAGTATGGAACCATGACCAAAGGGAGATGATATTGTGCAAACTCTTTGATTCATCAGTGTCTCTACTGAGCCTGTATCCCAAAGAGATCATAAAAAGGGAAAAGGACAAAAAATTGTTTGTACCAGCCCTTTTTGTGGCTGGAATTAGAAATTGAGTGGAAACTCATCAATTGGAAAATTACTGAATAAGTTATGGTATATGAATATTATTGTTCTGTAAGAAACGACCAGCAGGATGATTTCAGAAAGACCTGGAGAGAATTACATGAACTAATGCTAAGTGAAACGAACAGAACCAAGAGAATATTGTACACAACAACAACAAGATTAGATGACAATCAATTCTGATGGACATGGCTCTTTTCAACAATGAGATGATTCAGGCCAGTTCCAAAGGTCTCGTGATGGAGTCATCTACACCCAGAGAAAGGACTGTGGAGACCAAGGAGTATTTTTACTTTTCTGTTGTTTGCTTGCATTTTGTTTTCTTTCATTTCCCCCCTTTTGATTTGATTTTTCTTGTTCAGAATGATAATTGTGGAAATATGTATAGAAGAATTGCACAAGTTTAACTTATATTGGATTATTTGATGTCTAGGGGAGAGGAGAGAGAGTGAAGGCGGGAGAAAAAAAATTTGGAACACAAGGTTCTGCAAGGGTGAATGTTGAAAACTATGCAGATGTGAAAATAAAAGCTTAAAAAAGTAATATGCTAAACATATTTTCCTTTATAAACATCTATATCTCTGGGAACCTTCAGAAATCACCTAGCACCTTATTTTATGATGGATAAAACTGAGGTCCATAAATGGAATTCTTGGGACAGGAATTCCTATTGTTTTATGCCAAATTCAAAGCATATTTCAAATGAAAAGGTATAATTGAGAAAAATCAGAGGCTAATGATGTGCACGATCATCCCAAGGATGACATCTTGAATGAGGGTATCACCTTTTTCTTGGCACACATATTTGACAGCAGAGACAAGAAACACATTAGGAGACAAGAACTGAGTTTGTCAGGTATAGGACTGGTTCTTATTGTGGTCAATTGAACAATCTGGCCATCTAGTTCAATTTTCTAATTCCCATGTGCTACCCAAAGATAAAACAGGTTGCTAGAACTTCTATACAGCCACTACTTTCACAGGAACACACAGTAGGATGCTTCTCAATGAGACAATCTCAGAAAAAAAAAGATATGAAGGGAGGTATCCAAAACTTAGATGTAGCAAGCAAATTTCTAAGATTTCACTTCCCATGATACTTAGGACTAAGAGGACAACATGTATTGGGAGGAAGTTCTCTAGATCACATTTCCCAGGAGACTTTACATTTGACTGCAGAATATGGTGATGCCAGTTAAGGTGTACTCAGTTTAATGGGGCATACTCTAGAGATGTCAAGGTTTTAAAATAGGGTCAATGCCAATGGGGAAAATGGAATAAAGATAAATATTGGATAGTTCAAATGGGTACAAGAAGGGTAAGCTCACACTTGTGGTCAGAGTGGAAGGAAGGAAGGAAGAAGGAAGGAAGGAAGGAAGGAAGGAAGGAAGGAAGGAAGGAAGGAAGGAAAGAAGGAAGGAAGGAAGAAAGAAGGAAGGAAGGAAGGAAGGAAGGAAGGAAGGAAGGAAGGAAGGAAGGAAGGAAGGAAGGAAGGAAGGAAGGAAGGAGGGAAGGAAGAAGGAAGGAGGGAGAGAGGGAGAGAAGGAAGGAGGGAGGGAGAGAGGGAGGGGAGGAAGGAGGGAGGGAGAGAGGTAAGAAATAAGCATTTATTAAGCACATACTATGCACAGACACTTTACAATTATTATCTCATTCAATCCTTACCCTGGGAGGTAGGGGGATATTACTATCCCCATTTTACATTTAAGGAAAAATGGTGGCAGAAAGTAATAAAGTGACTTGCCTAGAGTCACACATCTAGTTAATGTCTGAAGCTATATTTGAACTCTTTTTCTCCTACATCCTGGCCAGGCATTTCTATTCCCTCTGCCAATGAAAGAAGAGAGAGAACCGCATGTTCTCATATGATTCCATTTATGTCTATGGAATTTCCAAATCCAGGAGTCAGGAAGGGTGAAAATTGCCTTAAACTTCAGGTAGAGATTTCTCATTCTCATTCAGTCCTGTTTGTGTCCTAGGGCTCTAGAAACCTTAATTTTGCAGAGACATGATGATATAACAAAGACTTGGGGCCAGAAAACTTAGATTCAAATCTCAGTCTTTCCATCTGTAGGACTGTCAGAAAATCTTATCTCTAAGCCTCAGTATACTTACATATGAAGGGCAAGGGAAGGCAACAAGCCTTCATGTTGCAGACACTATGCTAAGCATTTTTTTGGACAAACTTTATCGCATATGAGGATAATGATCAGACTGAAAATGTTTTGTATAAAGTATTTTGAGTGGTTATTAATTTTCTTCATCGAGTCAAGCCTCAGGGCCAAAATCAGAACAGTGGGGTCAAGTTAGTTCAGGTTCACCTTGGTGAGGGAGGTAGGAATATCAGCTGAGAACCCTAATTCTCCCAGCTCAGCTGCTGTTGTTTTTCCAATTTTCAGATTTTTTCAGGCAACATGTGTTTAACGGGTGAATCTGCTTCTGCATAGAACTAGGTGGGGCTTGTGCTCGATGCAGACCCAACTCATATTTGAATACTACCAACTTTTGTGAGGCTAACCATATCCCTCCCATGACTGCAGTATACCTCTAGAACTAATTGTTGATGTTTTGTTTTTGAAAAACAATGACATCAATAAGTTTTGCACATGAATGGATTGGAGTGAGACAGACTTATGCAGAGTCATCAGCCTTGCTCTCTTTTCCAGAGTCATTGAGGGCATAATGGCAAGACAAAATCAAGAGGAGGGGCAATGACCTAGCATGCAGTGGATGACCTCGGCGGCCTGCTTCAGCCCCTTCATGGCCATTGAACAAATTGTTCTTCCTTTGCCCATTCCACTGCCAAACTCACCAGCAGCTTTAGCCCATCTGCCATGATGGTCTTACCAGAGTGTGGCCACTGTCCATGGTGCTACTTCAGATGACAGTAGACACCAAAGGTGAGTGGGCAGCCTTGAAAGGAGCTTGACAAGCCTTCTTACCAGAGGTGCTAGTCCTCCCTGAACACCCTTGTGGTATACTGAGCCTGGAGTCAGGAATACACATCTTCCTGAATTCGAATCTGACTGCTGTGTGACTACAGACAAGTTCCTTAACTCTGTTTTCCTCAGTTTCTTCCCCTGTAAAATAAGGTGGAGAAATTAATAGAAAACCACTCCACTATCATTGTCAAGAAAACCCCAAATGGAATCACAAAGAGTTCAGCATTACTGAACAAATGAAAAAAAAAACCCAAATCACAAACATTATCTCATTTGAGTCTAACAATCTGGGAGTTAGGAGCTACCATTAATCCCAGTACTTGGTACAGTGAGTTGTACCTTAATAATAATAAATGCTGTTTCATTCATTCAACTGTTCATTCATATGATTATATAGATCTCCCTCAAAAACAATAAATTGTTACATAGGAGATCTGAGTTCTATTCTCGGTCCTGGTACTATTGGCTAACTGTGTAAGTACCTGGCAAGGTATCTAACTTCCCTGGTTCCATTTTCATTCTCTGTGAAATAGCAGAGCTGAACTGACTAATTTGTCAATTCTTTTCCTGCTTTAATATTTTTTGACTCTGTAAACTGACCTCCTTCCCTACTCTGAGATAGAATCAGCGACAATTTAAAAAAAAAGTCATAGTTATTAAGTAATTCAATGTTTATACACTTTCAATGTTAAGATTCCCTCTAAAACCTCCTTGTAATATACAGGTAGCCCAGCAGTAGAAAGGGGATAACTGGGGACCTGATGACTATATATCAGCCATCCAATGACCACCTCACCAAATGCATGTGGTTTTTCCAGAGTTAAAGTCTGATCATGTCACCCACTACTCATTGGCCTCTAAATCTTATTTTTTTCTGGCATCAAATATGAAGTCCTCAATAGAACACATACTCAATAAGGGTATAGAAAATAGGAAAATGGAATATGGAAAGGGGAGGTGATAAAAGAGAGGGCATATGAGGGAAGGGAGCAATCAGTAGCAAAACACCTTTGAGGAGGTACCGAGCAAAAAAAGAGAGAATAAATGGGGGGAAATACAATTAGCAATAGTATAGTAAAATTTTTTTCAAAGCAAGTTTCTCTGAAGGAATATTATTGTTTTCTGGGAAATGATGATCAGAGTGCTCTCAAGGTAAAAACCTGAGAAATCCTCCATGAACAAAGTGAAACATACTGTATACAAAGTAATAGCAATGTTCTGGAGTGACCAATTGTAAATGACTTTCTTATTAATCATCCATACCAACTCTGAAGGACTTATGATAAAAAATCCTGTCCAAATCCAGAGAAAGAACTGATTATATCTGAACACAGATCAAAGTGTTCCCTATTTCTCTATCTCTCTTTTTTTAACTTAAGTTCTTCATAGCCTGGCCTTTTCCTACCTTTCCAGTCTTCGTATGCTTTACTTACCTGCCCCATACACATACACCCTTCCATGAACTTTATGATACAGGCTTACTTGGATTTCACCAATACTCTGTCTTCTTTGTATTGGCTATCTGCCATGCCAAAATCATCTGCCCTCTCACCTTTGTCCCTTAATTTCTTTGACTCAACTGAAAATCTACTTTCTGCAGGTCTTTCCAGTCCTTATGGTTCTCTCCCCTGCCAACCTTTATCTGCTTTGCATAAATAACAGTGAGCAGTTATTTTTACATGTCTCCCCTCTGAGAATGTGACCTCATTAAGATCAAGGATAATAGTTGTTTTTCTTTTTATTCCTTCAGTGATTATGACAATGCTTGACACATAGTACCCACTTAAAAAACACTTGTTGACTAACAGAAATTTGTCAACAGATGGTTAGCCACTGGGGATGAATATTTTTAGGTATGGGAACTTATGAAAACTTTTTTGCTAAGGTGAATAGTGTTATGCCTTTCTACGGCACAGCTAACATATAATAAAGGAATTAAGAATATCCCAAATCAAGGGATTGGGCCAGAGGGACATATCTCATCGGAACCAGAGAATTCAGAGCCTGAACTGAGAGAAAGGGAAGTCTAAACAAACTGAGAAGCTCCAGAGTAGGGAGAATATGGAAAAACCTAAGTTGACAGAGAACTCCAAGAAGAGGAAACTGTAGGAAATAGAGAAAACAAAATACAAGACTAATTGTTGAGAAACTCTCAAGGAGCTGACATTTTATCCAACTCAGCCTGATTTCTCAAAGCCCTTGTCGGAATTTGGTGACTATTTGGTGACTCCCACCATATCTCCTTCTGACTCAGTCATCTTCCTTTATTTGTTTTTCAGCAAGAAGCAGAATTATAATTATCTTGGTTGAAAGAATAAACACAAAACTGCTGCTAAGTCCTTACAGAATGGATCAACCAAGAGGGGAAATTCAATGAAACTTTGTTTTCATAAGAAGTTATTTCCTTGATTTTTTCCATTAGTTTCCTTAAATCTGGACTCATATAGCAACTATCTTAGTCCAGACCTTTAATCGCTTCTTGAATAAATTACTGCAATGGTCCTCTATGTCTCACGATTCTTCTTACTTTCATCCACCTTCCACTCAGCTGCCAAAGTTTAACATGTCACTTCCCTACTCAATAAGTTAGTGGCTTCCTGTTCCTACTATAATCAAATAGATATATTCCTCTTTTTAAAAGTCCTTTATATCTTACCCTAAACTATCTTTCTGTTGAATATTACTTTGCCTTCCATATTCTGTGATCCAGACAAACTGATTTTTTTTCCTATGTTCCTTTAACCAGACACCCCATTTCCCATTTCTATGCTTTTGCAGACAGCAAGGTAGCACAGTGGAGAAAGCACTGGACTTGGGAGTCAGGAAAAATTGAGTTCAAATACAACGTCAGATAATTTCTAGCTGGGTCATCCCAGGCAAGTCTGTTTCCCTCAGTTTCCCCAACTGTAAAAAGGCAAAAATACTAGAACCTATCTTCCAGGTTAAGGATCAAATGAGACATTATTTGTAGGGTTCTTAAAACAGTACCTGGCACATAGTAGTTACTTAATAAGTAATTGCTTGTTTCTTTCCTTTGCCTGGCTGTCTGGAATGTCTGGTATTTACTCTTTCTCCTCACAATCCACTGCTCAGATCACTTTTTACATGAAGCCTTTCTGTTTTCTCCATCTGCTAGTGCATTACCGCATCCAAAATTAATTTACATCTATTTTATATTTATTTTTATTCTATTTATATTTTGCATACTGTCATATATGTGATTGTTGTCTTCCCAGTTAAGATATAAACTCCTTAGGGGTGGAGCTGCTCCTGTTTGTTTTGTTTTTTTAATCTCCAATTGCTAGCATAATTCCTGGCACATAGTAGGCTCTTAAAAAAACATCCATTGGTTGATTCGATGCTTTGCCTGTGTAGCCACAGTTTCCTGAATGTAAAAGAAAACACATTAGGAATGCAGTTGGAACTTTCCTGAGCAAAAAGAAACTGAAAAAAATTGGTTACATCTGGTTGAGTGAGAGGCTTCCTTTGAGGACAAAATTCCATCGAATTTAATGGAATCAATCTATTGAATTTCAACCAGGTGGAAAATTTCAAAAGAAAGGTGTTGGGTACTTTGCACAATATCCACATTTGGGCATAAAAACTAAAGAGGTGTTTCACTGAATCTGTTTTTAACTGAGTGCATTTCACGCTAAAGCTATTAAACACAACTAGTTTTAAATCTCTCTGAAATGAGGGATAGCACAAGAAGCAATTTATTTGCTATTAAATGTATATTGTCTGTCTGGTATAGAAGAGACCAGCCGATCATAGTAACATTTTGATCCCTTTTAACCCAGTTTTTTTAACTAATGAATTCAATTTGAAGAAAACTGTTGTTACGGAAGCTTTCTTCTTGATCTCGCCAAGAATTTGAAATATTTCTGCATCTGTGACATACACACCCCCTCCCCAGCAGAATCTGTTGCTATGGAAATTTTGATGTTAAAATTTCAACTCAGAAAGGCAAAAGCAAGAATCAAGTCATGTTCAAGGAAAGTTCTTCCTTGATATTTTCTTTTAAATGTTAAAAATGTATAAAAGGTGGTTTATCCTTACAGGTGTCCTCATTGTGCATGATAGATATGCTTCTGAAAGGTTCTGTATGAAACTAATTTTTGCAAATTGAATGATATTTAAATTCAGTTGAGAAAATGGCTATTTAGAGGAAGCCAACAGGGAATCCTTTTGTGAAGTAAATAGCAGTTTTTAAAATGTAATAATCACAACCTATTTATCTAAACTAGGGTGTCTGATTATAGGATGTAAGTGCAGAACCGAGGGAAGGTAAAATCACTGATGCCAGAGAACAATTTATGGGTTGTTTTGCTCTTGAAGAAGGCATAGCTATGCCTTCATAGCTCATCCATCTGCTGCATGAATCAGTATTTAGGCCTGTTGCTGAGGATCATCAACTTATGATTTAAGGCCTAGGATGGGGAAGGGGCAAGAGATCAAGGGATATATAGAGAGTCTTTAATCAGACTAGAAATGTCTAGCCTATAGAAAATGTATGGGGGAGAGAGAGGGCAAGGGGAAAAGGGAGAATGGTAGAATAAAAGCTGTTTTCAAGTCTGAAAGGCTTAGACTAATTATACTTGGTCCCCAAATGTAGATGTGGGAACAGTGAGTGGCAGTTGCCAAATAGGAGATTTAGGCTCAGCATTTTACTTTGTAAAAAGTAGAGCCATCCTGAAGTAAAATTAACCAGTAAGCTCCCTACTATGAGTTGGTAAACAAGTAATATTTTTTTAAGGAATGAATAGTATAGCTTGATGAATATGGATTATAGGAGCGCTGATTTAAGATCAAAGGATCTGAGTTGATAATGGAGAAAAGGTGTTGAGTATGGAAGGAGAGTGGGGTTCAAATCCCATCTAGAGTGCTTCCCAACCCCATGATTGTAACAAGTTATTTAACTTCTTTAAGCCTCCATTCCCTCATCTCTTAAATGATGGGGTTACAATACTTCTGTTGGAGGATTTTCCCATCTCTAGAGTTACAAAGATATTGGGTTCTTTATCACTGATGATCTTTAGAGATGGGATAACCATTATTTTGATGACAACAGAATTGTGGATCAAGGACAATTAAGATTTTATGGACTCCAACATCCTTTCTCGTCCTGAAATTCTGCGTATTTTAGATTTTGCTCAGTATCAAATAATATTAAGATGCATTCCATGAAGGGCAGCACAGTAGATAGAGTACTAGAGTTGGAGTCAAGAAGACCTGTATTCTAATACAATGACCCTGGACATGTCACTTAACCCTGTTTGCCTCAGTTTCCTCATCCATAAAATGAGCTGAAGAAGAAAATGGCAAACCATTCCAGTGTCTTTGCCAAAAAAACAAAAACAAAAACAAAACAAATGGGATCATGAAGGGTCAGACTTGGCTGAAAAACACTGAATAACAACAAAGTATATACCGTGAATAAGCTTTTCAATGAGAACTAAATAACTTGATATTTAATTCTTAAATTTAGTGTTATATGACATAGTTTTAAATCCCAGGCCCATAATTCACCATTTTTTATGACTTCGAGCAAATAATAAACAA